>NW_024704745.1:8755951-8879842 GCF_018977255.1 Callorhinchus milii | reverse complement strand
CAAGACTCAGGCAATACAAAGCCTCAAGATATTGTCTATAAAAACTATTAACAGGTTCAGAACGGATGAGGTTGTGAATATTTCCTTCCCTTTTTGGACATCTAACCCGGCAATATTCTGTTTCTGGTAGTGAACATCTAGGGCTTAACTCAACCATTGGGGAAATTTGTAGGTGGAGCACTTGTGTATGTAATGCATTTTTGGGCACACAGCAAACATACACAGCTAATACCTGAGAATTTGAACTGATTTTGAGAAGCTTCAGAAGAGGCAGCTTGTAATGAAAAGTAGAATGTTTAGTCTGTTGATATATTCTTAACTTATAATTGAGTTTTTTTTCTTCAAATTATCAAATTCCCTTCATTGTTTACAGTTCCCTTGGATTGATAATCACGGGATAGATGTTGCAGACTTTTTACCTTACACGTTTTCGTTTAAGCACCTTAATTTGGAAAATATCTTTTAATAAGGTACGAAGGGATTCAAAATAAATAAATAAATAAAAATCCTGCAACCAGACTTTCAGCATGAATATGCACTTGAACACCAATTCAGTTCATGCTTTTACTAAATAAAGTACTGTGTTCCTTTTCTGTTCCCAATGAGACCTAATTTGTGCCTATTTCTGGCAATTTCCTAGTAAATGAATTCATATCTCACGTTACTGTTTGCCACTTATTGTTCATACACCACAGCTGTAAATAAACTAGAACTTTGTATTCATTTTAGCAATGTTTCTCCTTTGTCACTTTATCATTGATTTCTTACAGATAAGTAAACTCTATTTCAAGGTTATTGTCAGTAATTTCTGGTTTACAAACTGCAAGTATTAAAAGCTGAAAAGAATGCAAATTTACAATATTTTCCAGAATTAATGTGATCTTCATCAAGAGTTTCCAATGGAGGTTGCAAGTTTATATTATTCTGTTGGGAGTGAAAGGGAACATGATTGTTCGGGCAACTGATCAGCATCAAGACATTTCGCTGGTTCCCCCCAAATCTTCCTGCATGTCACAATGTTAAAGAACTTTTTGTTATTCCAGAGTCTGTATTTTTAATAAAACCTATTTGATCCTCTTCAATTGTATGACTTTTCATAGTGCACCTGAGATGAGTTTCTAAGCACCAGGCAAATTGTTTATTAAGTGATATTTAAGTCAGACAGTAATAAATTAACCAAATTCATCTAATTTGTATAATAAACAGAGAAAAAAACAGTGGTTGACACAGACCTCCAGGGGACACCATTGTTTACATTTCTCCATTCCAAATAACCACATACTCTTGCTCACTCCCACCACTCCCACTCCCCCCCCACACTCCCCACTCCCCCACCACTCCCCACTCCCCCCCCACACTCCCCACTCCCCCCACACTCCCACTCCCCCACCTCCCCCCCCCCACACTCCCCACTCCCCCACTCCCCCCCCCACACTCCCCACTCCCCCCACACTCCCCACTCCCCCCCACCACACTCCCCACTCCCCCCCACACTCCCCACTCCCCCCCACACTCCCCACTCCCCCCACACTCCCCACTCCCCCCCCACACTCCCCACTCTCCCCCACACTCCCCACTCCCCACACTCCCCACTCCCCACTCCCCCCCCACACTCCCCACTCCCCCCCAACACTCCCCACTCCCCCCCCACACTCCCCACTCCTCCCCCACCACCACCAGAAAAAGAAACCCCGTAAAAAAGAAATACCTGTTGAACGCTCCTGGGATGAGACAGAGTGCAATTGCTCCCCAAACGCACCCACACACACACCCACACACACACCCCACACACCCCCACACCCCCACACCCACACACCCCCCACACACACACCCCCCCCACACACACCCACACACACACACACCCCACACACCCACACACACACCCACACACACCCACACACACACACACCCCACACACACACCCCCACACAACACCCCCCACAACACCCCCCACCACCACACACACCCCCCCACACACACACCCACACACACCCACACCCCCCCACACACACACCCACACACACACACCCACACACACACACACCCCACACACACACCCCACACACACCCCACACACACACCCCACACACACACCCACACACACACACCCCACACACACCCACACACACACACCCACACACACACACCCACACACACCCCCACACACACACCCCCACACACACACCCACACACACACCCACACACACACCCCCACACACCCCACACACACACCCACACACACACACCCCCACACACACACCCCCCCACACACACACACCCCACACACACCCCACACACCCCACACACACACCCCCCCACACCCCACACACCCACACACACACCCCACACACACACCCCCACACACACACCCCACACACACCCCACACACACACCCCACACACACACACCACACACACCCCACACCCCACACACCCACACACACACCCCACACACACACACCCCCACACACACACCCCACACACACCCCACACACACACACCCCACACACACACCCACACACACACCCACACACACCCCACCCCCACACCCCCACACACACACCCCACACACACACACCCACCCCCCCCACACACACACCCCCCCCACACACACACACCCCACACACACCCCACACACCCCCACACACACACCCCCACACACACCCACACACCCACACACACACCCCACACACCCACACACACCCCACACACACACCCACACACACCCACACACACACACACACACCCACACACACACACCCCACACACACACACCCCCACACACACACCCCACACACACACCCCACACACACACCCCACACACACACACCCCACACACACCCCACACACACACACCCCACACACACACCCACACACACACACCCCACACCCACCACACACACCCACAACACCCACCCCACACCCCACCGTGGCTCTGGTTAAACTGATCTACTAGAACATGTTGCAGATGGGAGAAATGGACAAGGAACCAACTGGGGATGGGCTTTGGTTCAAGATTGGGTGTCAGTGGAGCCGCACAGGAAGGGAAGAGACCCCAGTGCTAAAGTAAACCCAAAGCATATCTGGTAAACCCCCCCCCCCCACCCGACCCCACCACCACCATCTCCACCCCTACCATCTAGGAGGTTATGTTGAATATTTATTAAAATGCTGGTTAGGCCTCAGTACTGCGTTCAGTTCCCGGCACCGCGCCTTGGGAAAGAGGTCAGGGCGCCCGCGGAGAGGGCAGGGCAGGGCACGGCAGCGCAGAGGAGGTTTTGACCAGGACGGTAGCGGGAATGAAGGACCTTCAGTTGCGAGGAGAGGTTAGCGAAACTTGGGACTGTTCTCCCTGCAGCAGAGAAGATTTCAGAGGGGATTTTCAGTGAGGTTTTTCAAGATCGAGAGAGGATTTGATGGGTTAGAACCGGGACAAACTGTTTCCACCGGCTTGCGGGTCAGTAACCCCAGGACACCGATTTTGGATAGTCGTTAAAAAGAAACAAGAGGGGAGGTTAGGGAAAAAAAAATTTCACCCAGCGAGTTGTTCGGATCTGGAATGCATTACCTGAAAGGGTAGCGGACGCCGATTCAATAACAACTCTTAAGAGAGAATAGATGGGTATTTGGGGAGGACAAGATTGCAGGGCTATGGAGAGAAATCGGGCCGGTGGCATTGAGTTGGATTGCTCTTTTCGGAGCCAGCGCAGACACGGTGGGCCGAATGGCCTCTTTCTGTACTGTATGATTCTATGATAACTATTTTAATTTACCCCTTAATAATAATCCTTACAATTTGTATAGCGCCTTATCACGTTGGATAGTGTCCCACAAACAGCAATGGAAACGAGTGACCAAATCTATTCGGGGGAATGCTGGTTAGGACATCTCGAGGACGTCTTTCCGACGTGAAGGCCGTTATATAAGTGTAATTTGTTGGTGGTGTTGACACAAGGGAGAGACTCCTCTTTTCGAATAGTATCACGAGATCTTTAATGACACTGAAACAGGGCAATGGACTTTGGTTTAATGACTCATGTGAAGGATGGCACCTCTGACAATGCAACAACCACCCCAGCTCTGCATTATAGCGTCAGCTTAGACTATGCGAATTCAATCTTCTGTCTCGGAGGCCAGAGTGCTACCATTGAGTCAAGCTGACACACAAATTTACTCACACAAGCAGCCTGGCTGGGTTTCCTTTTCCTGGATGATCAGTTGCGAATACATTATTTTATCTCACATTTGCCTGCGAAACAATGACTGCACTTGATAGGAACCACAAACTCATCCTGATTTCGTGAACTAAAATCATAAAATCATCGTGAGCTAAACTCAACACCCAAACTTGACTGGCGGACATGTCAGTCTTCTGACAGCTGCATGTCTCCTCAGACCCTGTTCAAGCCACTGTATCCTGCAGTTTGCAAAAGAGAACAAGCTTACAATTGAGACTGAATTAAAGAATTTTCCAGAACAATTTGATTGGAACAAAAAATGCCTCCTGATTTCACTTCTTGAAGGTTAAGATTTCACCCCCTTGTTCTGTATTTTCTCTGTAGCTACAATGGGCTCGGACCAGGTAGAATTTTGTGTCTCAGAGCTGGGTTATTATTGATGCATCTGTTTGAGCGCCCAGACTTTGGACCGTGTTGTTCTGGATTTGAATGGATGGCACGCATGAATGCATGCATGCATGCATGTATGTATTTATTTGTTTATTAATTAACAGACAATTTTTCCTCTTTTTTTGGGGCCTCAGAGTTCCGCTTGGCACTGGTTCAGCTGTTGGTCTCCCCGCTAAAGGCCGACAATCTCTGCCGAGCGAGATCCCTGGTGAAGGAGGCAGCACAGAAGGGGGCAAGTATGGTGGCACTTCCTGTAAGTAGATAATTAAAGGAGAAGAAGCTGTATACCAAGGGATCTTTAACTGAATCATTCAAGGCCCCAAATTCCACTTAGTCTTAACATGGATTGAGGTGGAATTGTGGAAAATCCTTAAATTCAGTCTCAATTTGGAAATCAAATGTGGTCACTCAATCAACGACTGTTTGTGGGACGCCGCTGTGGACAATTGACAGCCACGTTTCACCCACAAATACACAGTCAATCCGCTTTACAATATATTCTGTGAAGCTGAGACGTCTCAATGACGTGATAAGGTGCTATATCAAATGCAAGGATTATTATTATTATAATGATCTTCCAAATTAAAACCGAATAAGGATTTTGAACTTAAAATTTAAAACAAATGTAAGCCGATACTTAAGACTGTTTGGTTTAAATTGAAGTGTGGTTAAATGTAAAACGTTACCTCAGGTAGATAGGGAGTTTAAGAGACACTAAAGTGAGCATTCAATAGCATTTGTCTGCTTTTGGTTTGTTTAAATATTTGCATTGTAGATGAACATTCATTGGGAATGAAAGAATTGGGGAATCGCTTTCCTGGTGTAATAATCCCTCCCCAAAAAATAATAATATTAATTTAGTCTCTCAATCCATGACTGTTCGTGGGACACTGATGTGCGCAATTTGCTGTCATGGTTTGCCCACAAAAATATACAGTCAATTCACTTTACATATATTTTGTGAAGTGCTTTGAAACGTCTTAACGATGTGAAAAGGTGTTATATCAAATGCAAGGATTATTATTATATTATTATATTAACTACCTTGACTTTCTGACATTTCTTAAAAATTCCCAAACATTTCCCATTGCAGGAATGTTTCAACTCCCCGTACGGAACAAAGTATTTCCCAGAATACGCAGAAAAGATCCCAGGGGAATCTACCCAAATGCTATCCGAGGTAGCAAAGGAGTGTGGGATTTATCTTATTGGAGGTAAATGTAGGAACTCTTCAGAAAGGTTCAGAAGTTTTAAGTAAGTTCCTTACTCCACGTGCCTCTGTTTACCTAGCAGTAAGTAGGAACCCGGTTGTTAGTCAATTGGCGGATCACTTCTCCGGGGCTAATAATCCCTTCAAAAAATAATAATTTGGTCATTCAATCCCCGACTGTGTGTGGAACACTGCTGTGTGCAATTGGCTGCCACGTTTCGCCCACAAACTATACAGTCAATTCACTTTACAGTATATTCTGTAAAGCACTTTCAGAAGTCTCAAAGATGTGATCAGGAGCTATATCAAAGGCAAGGATTCATATTATTAGAAACCAGGCCTATTTATCTTATATAAATGAACTTCATCAATAGTTCATCAAAACAAGCTGCACTTAGGCAGCTCCCAAAGCCACAAAAGCAATGCATTTATATAGCATCATTTGTGCAAAATAAGCAGGGAAAGGAACGAGCAGAGAGCTGATCCTGAATATTGTTCTTACAGGATCCATACCAGAGGAGGAGAATGGAATGTTCTACAACACGTGTACAGTGTTTGCACCTGACGGATCCATGATGCTAAAGCACAGAAAGGTTTAAAAGCCGTCGCTAGGGATCTGTGGGTCTCAATGGAATAGCTGACTGACCTTTCAAATTGGGGATGAATACATTTGAATGTTGGGAGACCCATTTGAATGAGAGAGCATTCGAATGGTTTAATGCATCATTTCCCCAGAAACGTAGACCATAACAAGCTGTTTTATCTTGCAATGAATAGTAGAACCAGAGGGCACCACCTACGACTGAAGGGGAGTAAATTCGGAACAAATCTGCAGAAACACTACTTCAGTGAGCGAGCAGTAAACTTATGTAACAGGCTCCCTGGGGGGACAGTGGAAGCAGAAATTGTCAGTTGTTTCAAGAACAAATTAGATAGATTTCTGCTACAGAATAATATCTCGGGATACAGTGTATATTTTGGTCAAGTGTATAGTTTTTGTCAAGCGACTGCTTCATGTCGGGCAGACATCCCAAGGCGCTGAACAGTCGGGGATCAGGACCCGAGCGTGGGGGGCCGGCTGGGTTGGGATGAGAGAGGGCAGACAGGTAGGTCGCTGAAGAAGCAGTCGAAAAAGAGGGTCTTGAGTCGTGCCTTGAAGGAGGCAAGGGAGGGAGCAAGGCGAAGGGATTATGGGATGGAGTTCCAAAGGGTGGGGGCAGAGAGGCTTAAATCCAGGCCGCCGATGGTAGGCCAGGTCGGACGGGAGACATAAAGCAGGCCAGAGCCTACTGATTGAACGGAGGGAGAGGATAGGTTGATAGGGAGTTAGCAGGTCAGAGAGGTAGGAGGGGGCAAGGCCGTGGAGGGCCTCGAAAGTGAGGTCTAGGATTTTGAACTCTATCCTCTGAGGGATGGGGAGCCAGTGAAGCCAAGAGAGGGTGGGGGTGACGAGGTTATGGAGCCAGGTGCAGGAGAGGACACATAACATCAGAAATAGGAGCAGCAGTAGGCCATTCGGCCCCTCGAGCCTGGCCCGCCATTTAATAAGAACATCCCTGAATACCTTCAGTTTTTAAAACTCTATCGATCTCAGTCTTCAATACACTCAATGACTGAACATCTACAGCCTTCTGGGGTAGAGAATTCCATAAATTCACTGCCCTCTGAGTGAAGAAATGTTTTCTTAACTCAGTTCTAAAAGGCTGACCTTTAATCCTGAGACTATGACCCCCTAGTTTTAGATTCTCCAACCAGGGGAAACAGTCTCACACTATCTAGTATTTGAGAGTGCAGGTATGAGTCCACTATTTTTGGTAAGTTTTTGGTATCTTCCAACATGAAGACAGAAGCAAAATGTTTGTTTAGTGACTCTGTCATTTCTTTATTCCCCATTATAATTTCTCCTGTCTCTGCCTGTAAGGGACTCATATTTGCTTTTGTTAGTCTCTTCCTCTGTATATACTTGTAAAAGCTCTTACAATCTATCTTTATATCTCTAGCTAGTTTACTCTCATATTCCATTTTCTCCCTCTTAATCCGTTTCTTGGTTATCCTTTGCTGATCTCTAAAGCTCTCCCAATCCTCAGGTTTACAACTCTTTTTGGCAACATTATAGGTCTCTTCTTTTAATTTTATACTTTCCTTAACTTCTCTAGTTAGCCATGGTTGAATCACTTTTCCCATGGAATTTTTACTTCTCAAGGGGATATGTGTTCGCTGGGAATTATCTAAAATATCTTTGAACGTTTGCCATTGCTTGTCTACTGTCATATCTTTTAATCTACTTTCCCAGTCTATTTTAGCCAAATCGTCCCTCATACCTGCAAAGTTGGCTTTATTTAAGTTTAGACCTTTTTTTGGACTTGACTACATCACACTCAAACTTAACATTAATTTCCATCATATTATGGCCACTCTGCCCTTGAGGAGCCTTAACGTCCAGATTAGTGATTAGCGCTGCTTCGTTACACAATACAAGACCTGGGATCGCCTGTTCCCTGGTTGGTTCCTCAACATACTGTTCTAGAAAACTCTCTCTAATGCATTCCATAAACTCATCCTCTAATTTACTTTTGCCAATTTGGTTTTCCCAGTCTACATGAAGATTAAAATCACCCACTGTTAGTGTATTACCCTTGTTACACGCTCCTCTAATTTCTTGATTAATACTCTGCCCAATACTGTAACTGCTGTTCGGGGGTCTATAAACTACTCCCACAAGTGTTTTCTGCCCCTTGTCGTTTCTCAGCTCCACCCATACTTATTCTACATCCCGGTTTTCTGACTTAATATCCTTCCTCTCTGCTGTTTTTATTCATCCTTTATTAACAGGACTAAGCTCCCCCACCTTTCGTTTTCTATATTGCCTGTCTTTCCTATACATCAAGTACCTGGAATGTTTAGCTTCCAACCTTGGTCTCCCTGTGACAATGTCTCAATAATGGCTACTATATCGTATTCGTTTATCTCTTATTTGTGCCGTTAATTCATCTATCTTGTCAGGAATGTTTCGTGCATTCAGGTATAGCGCCTTTAATTTTAACTTAATTAGTCACTCAACTTGTCCCACAAGACAAACGAACAGGGAAGTGGTTCACGGCTGGAAACCTTAGTTGAAGTCCAAGTCTTGATGGAAGCAACTGACCGTTCAATCTTTGTGTTTGCAACAGATCCACTTGTTCGACATCGATGTTCCTGGCAAAATCCGCTTCCAGGAATCCGAGACGCTTTCTCCTGGCAACACGTTATCCACTTTCGATACACGTAAGTGAAGAATACTGAGCAGCTTACATGTTACAGAGATTCCACACAGTGCAAATTCTCTTTTTTACTTCCCACTACCATCAACCCACTTTCTGTGCATACTGGCTAAATAAAACACGTCTCTGGGAACCTCGGTACAGAGGTTTAACCACACCTCTTAAGTCAATTTTCTTTGTTTTCCCAATTTCTCTTTACAGCTTATTGCAAGGTGGGGATTGGGATCTGCTATGACATTCGGTTTGCGGAACTCGCACAGATCTACACAAAAAAAGGTGAGCAAATAGGCGCCCATTTACTGTGAAACAAGGCAGCCAGGCAGCATGTTACTCAAAATACATCGTGGAGGCCTGTAGCTCAGTGGTTACAGCACTCGCCTTGCAAGTGAGAGGACCTGGGTTCAATTCCCGGCAGGGCGAAACATTGGGCGAGTTTCCTTACTCCACACGCCTCTGTTTACCTAGCAATAAGTAGGAACCCGGTTGTTAGTCGTTTGGCGGATCGCTTTTCTGGGGATAATAATCACTTTTTAAAAAAACAAATTTGGTCACTCAATCCACGACTGTTTGTGGGACACTGCTGTGCGTAATTGGCTGCCACGTTTCACCAACAAGATATACAGTCAATTCACTTTACAGTATATTCTGTGAAGCGCTTTGAGACATCTCGTAGGTGTGATAACGTGCAATATCAAATGCAAGGATTATTATTATTATATCTTTAGAACATTATAGCTGCAGATTTGTGTCTGTGTGAAGCTGTTTAACCTGATGAGACTTATAATGATAAATATGCATGGTGATGAACCCTTGGGACCTATATGCAGTTTTTAAAGTTTGGATTCTGTCAGATTATCTATCAAGCAAATATAAATTAATGCTGCTAAAACACGCTTTTTGGTTTAAAAAAATAAATAATGTGACAAATTAATAATAATCCTTGCATTTGATACAGCGCTTTTCACGTCGGGAGGACGTCCCACAGCGCTTCACAGAACACACTGTAAAGTGAGTTGACTGTATATTTGTGGGAGAACGCGGCAGCCAATTGCGAATAGCAATGTCCCACAAACAGTCGTAGATTGAAAATGACCAATTTATTATTGCTTTTGGTTTTGGAGGGATTATTATTAGGTGTGTGGAGTAAGGAAACTTGCCCAAGGTTTTGCCCTGACTGCCTGCAATTGAACTCAGGTCTCTCGCTTCCAAAGCGAGTGCTCTAACCACTGAGCTACAGGACTCCATAATATAGTACTGATGCCTGCGTTATTAACTTTGTATTTTGCAATCTTAGATTTAGGTATTAATGTAAAAACGTCTTTGTTGCTAATCCACGACAGCCTGTGGGACACTGGTGTGTGCAATTGGCTGCCGTGTTTCGCCCATAAGTCAATTCACTTTACAGCATATTCTGTGAAGCACTTTGAGATGTCACAACAACGTGATAAGGCGTTATATCAAACACAAATATTATTATTATTATTATTATGTGCTGCAGGATGCCAGCTTCTCCTGTATCCCGGAGCGTTCAACATGACCACAGGACCAGCCCACTGGGAACTCCTGCAAAGAGCCAGGTCAGTTTGCTGTGCAAAAAATTTTTTTTTTTCAAGAAAGTTAAGCATGGGTGAAATAAGATGACCTTAGATCTTCAGGAGGATGCTGGGGGCAGTTCAGGTCTCAACTTCCTTGCATGACAGCTGTCTTTGAAGAGGGAGCATTTCACCACATATTTTTATGTTTAAACTGTTGATATGACACAGAAACACAACATTTGACCCACCTAAACTGTGCAGAGCCCCTCCCTCTCCTGTTCCCCTCCCGTATACCTCTCTTCTCGCTCGCGTATGTTTTCTCAAATGTGTTGGTGCTTTTTGCTTCAACCACAGCTTCCAGCAGCAAGTTGCACATTGTTACCACCCTCTGCGTATCCCCCTAAGTTCCCCCTTAGATCTCCTACTGGCTCCCTTATAGTTGTCAATCCATTCTTCAAAATCTTAATACATTTTCTTATTCGAAACGAGCGTGGCAAACTTGCACTGATGAGCACTGCTCAGTCTTTTCTTATTTGGTCATCAAAATAAGGACATAGCAATTAATACAAAAAGGATTTGCTCTTCATAAAGGTTCTGTGCATTATTATTATAGAAACTGAGAGCATGTGATTTTATTGCTGATTTAATCCCCTTTGTGCCACCGCAGGGCTGTTGATAACCAGGTGTATGTCGCTGGAGTATCACCTGCGCGGGATGAGAAAGCTTCCTATGTCGCCTGGGGACACAGCACTGTGGTGAATCCTTGGTATGTACCTCTTTGACATGGATTCAGAAGTTGCTGTCTGTAAGTTTTCTTTTAAAAATCCCACTTTGTCAACGAGCTCAGCTGGTAGCGCTCTCAGCTCCGAGTCAGAAGGTTTGTGGGTTGAAGCCGCTTTGTGAGACTTTGAACTCACGTAGTCTAGGCTGCCACTCCGGTCCATTGCTATCTTTCGGATGAGACATTAAACTAAGGTCCTGCCTACCCATTCAGGTGTACGTTAAACATCCCATGATAAAATCGATCATTCATTTCAATGGCTGCTTGTGGGACATTGCATTGTGCAAATTAGCTGCCGCATTCACCTACAAAATACATGGTTACTGTACTTAGTTGTAAATAAATCCTGTGAAGTGCTCCAAAATGTCTCAACGACGTGTTAAGACGCTATCAAGTGCAAAGCTAATTTTTTATGAATGAGCACCTCTACCACTTGTGGAGCAATTGTATGGCTTCCACTTGGTGGCTTCCCACAAAAATCAGTCAGTGATTTGGAAATAGTCATGAACACAAACCTGCAATCTCTTTCTCTGGGGCTGTGCTTAAAGGCACTTTGAACCATGCCACTCAAGGTATAATTCAGTTGTTGAAGTACGTGTTTTTCTCTTTCGTTGCACATTCACAAACACAGTTCAATAAAACTTTCTTCTCACATGCATGTTTTTTTTAATCCATCCAGGGGTGAAATAGTAACTAAAGCTGGATGTGATGAGACCATTATCTATGCAGATGTCGGTGAGACTCTCAGCTCTTGTGCTAATTGCTGTTGAACCACGTTTATAACTCAAGCTTATGGCATCGATGGGGTGTGGATCCTGACATTTACTGATCCAAATAAATATAACATACGCCCAGGGTGCAGGAAGTGACATCAGTGGCGACCTGATGACTCAGAAGCTAGTCATCTTGGGTTCCCATACGTTGGCAGCACCAGCAAAGTTGATCATCTGTCTGGACAGGTCATCGTGTTCCCTGTAGCACTTATTGGAATATTATGGACTCACAATTAGCACATTGTAAACTGGGTGCATTTATCTTCCTTCCCTCCACTCCCTCGATTCTGACCCCAAGCCAGGGGGAGAGGGAGGGGTGGAGGTGACTACTAAGCCTGATCAAAAAAATAAGGTCTTTCGGCAGGATTTGAAAGTGGGGAGGAAGAGGGCAAAGCTGAGGGATTGAGGGAGGCAGTAGGTGTAGGTTGTCAAAAATAGTAATCCCTCCAAAACCCAAAAAAAGATAATAAATTGGTCATTTTCAATCTACGACTGTTTGTGGGACATTGCTGTGCGCAATTGGCTGCCGCGTTCGCCCACAAATATACAGTCAATTCACTTTACAGTGTGTGCTGTGAAGCGCTTTGGGACGTCCCCCTGACGTGAAAAGCGCTATATCAAATGCAAGGATTATTATTATTATAATAAAGGCTAGGGCTCGGGCACCCCAGAGTTTGCATTGGGGTAAAGAGACTTTGCGAATATTTGTTCCCCAAAACAAAGATTTTGTAATGAAGTTGTTTGTGTGTTCTATTTTGCCATTTGACAGATTTGCAGTACCTTACAGCGGTTCGGCAGCAGATACCAATTCACTCACAGAAGCGCCACGATCTCTACAGTGTGGAGGCTGTGCAGGAATGAGCTCCACGGCCTCCAAACGCCAAAGTGCCACACAGTCTCACCTTATAAAGACCATTTTGCCTTAAAACTGATGACCGGGCAGAATTGTGAAAAATTCATGAATTCATTTCTAATTTAAAAGCCAGTTTTCCATCGTTCTTAAAAAGAACGGTCACTGGGAGCCGAGAATCCTCCCACTCAGCTCCTGAGAACGCTGCAAACTAAAGCCTTAACGGGTAGTTTGGTCCGAGCTGGACAAGCAGCGGGAAAGCTCGCCAGAAATCGATATCAATGGCAAGCGATGCGGTTTTAGCTGGTTGGACTCCAGCAGTACCCCAATGGGCACCTCAAGCTTTGGCCCGTACCGACCTGCGCCTTGTAAGGGTTAATTAAATTTGTGACCCTGCGGTGAAGTAAGGACCCAAACAAATTCTTCAGTCAATTAATATTTCAGAAATGCATCTCAAAAGTTATACGTTTCATCAAATGAATGCTTAGTAAAGTTCACTGCAATGGATTGAGTGGATTCATATTGATGTCGGAATCGGCTTGTTAAACATGCATCGATCCACGTTGATTGTAGTTTATCCCGTTTTCCTCGAGATTGGTTGTGATCAGCTGCTCCATTCTCTCTTCTCCGATATAACCCAAAAACTCTCTGTATACCTGTTTGGTCACATACGCCAGTCAGTTCAATGTGTTGTTTGAAACACCAACTGCAAACCAAGGACTAATGTTATCAAATTTTCAGCAGCTCGTTTCAAAACAAGTCTTTGTCCCACGGTGAATTTGACGAAGAAAACTTTGTTCCATAAACATACTTCCACTGTCCTTGGCTTCCATTGGCTTTCAAGCATTTGCATATATCGTCAGCTTTTACGAGGTAAACAGGTCCATAAGTCTCCACGATTTTTCTTTAGTCAACCCTTTGATCAACTCAAGCATTTCAGAATTCTGGGATTGCTTACAGCTTAATACTTCCCGGAATTAGGTCAACAGGATGTGTCCTTCGAGGGAGAGTGTGCATTCCATTCCAACAATCGTATCTCGGGAATTTTCACGTGTAGGTGGGATGCATGAAAATCTCAGCTTGGTTTGAATATTCATAAGTGTGGTGATGGGTTTCCACATTTTTTGGGGGTCAGCCGGCTGACCCCAAAAAAAGAATTGGCTTCCACATTAAGACTGAATGTAAGAATTTCCACAGTTCTGCACGTTATTCAATTTTAAAGCAAAAAATGGTCGTTACAGGTTCAGCCTAGGTGAAACCTTAGACTTCAGTCCAGTCATTCACTCAGAAACAGTACATGGAAAATAAAATAATTCTGACTGAATAAAGTATAGTTTTACCTCTTTTATCATTGTCCTGTTTTTAAACATCAATGGTCCATGCAAATCTGCACATTCTCACGCACCTGATATATTATTTTCAGGCTGGTTTAAACAGGCTGAGAAATACAGTCGCCAGTAGGACTTATAGAATCATTGATCGCATGACCCTTTGTCCTGCTGACTTGGTGTATCTGAAAGTATTGTTTTGTCTTCACTTTCTCTATTCCATTGAGCATTTTATGTCTTGCATCCCTTGAATTCAGCAGTCAAAGTGGGCCTGCCTTTTGCTGACAGTTCAGAATATAGATATCTCTGAATTTCCCAGCATTGATTCTCACTGGACCCTTTTATGGTCCAACAGATGATACGAAAAGTCTTTCAATGGTGCAGCTGTGGAGGAAACAGCATGATGACGATGCCAGTGCAAGTGAAGAGATAATACAAAATTACATTTGACAGCGTCTTTCACATCGGGAGGATGGAGGGTAGGCGCGGTTGAAGAGGGTCTTGAGAAGTGCCTTGAGGGAGGCAACGGAGGAAGCAAGGCAAAGAGATTGTGGGATGGAGTTTCAAAGGATGGGAGCAGAGAGGCTGAAGGCCTGACCGCTGATGGTGTGGCAGGCCAGGCACGAGATGTGGAGCAGGTTGTAGCCTGCTGAGTAGAGGGAGCGGGCAGTATATGGAGTCCTGTAGCTCAGTGGTTAGAGCACTCACCTCACAAGCGAGAGACCTGGATTCGATTCTCAGCAGGGTGAAATGTTGGGCAAGTTTCCTTACTCCACACGCCTCTTTACCTAGCAGTAATACTCCCTCGGTGATGGTCATGTTTGCCAGGATCTGATCAAGTTCAGGGCGGTTTCTCACAGCAAGAAGGATGTGCCGGGGTGAAATGTGGCATTTGTTGTTTTCCCTGGGGGTGTTTCCTACCAGTTCCAGTATCTCTGAACAGTTACTCCAGCACCACAGCCCCGATCCTCTCAGAGTACCTCCCCTTCCTCAAACCCTGTGTAATCTTCCCACTGGGAAATCTTCCCCAGCTCTAGCAGAGGGCGCTCTATATCTTCTCCTCCAGCCACCGTAATCAAAACATCCCGATACAATTCTCACTCAAAAGCACCTGGTCTAATCCTAGAAATGAATGACCTACACCCAATCCCCCGTATTTAAAGAGCAAGCTGACCAGCGGGTGTATCCAGGCAAGAGTCAATTGGTATTGGTGTTGAAAGGATGGCTCCAAATCCGACAACCCAGATTGCCCAATCCTACTGCTCGAACCAAACACCCAGCTGACCAATTCTGACTGAACAAAGTATAGCTTAGCCTTACCTCTTTTATCATTGTCCTGTTTTAAACATCAATGGTCCATCCAAATCGGCACCTTCCCATGCACCTGATATTATTTTCAGGCTGAGAAATTCAGTGGCCCATGAACTGATACTAACTAAAACATAGAGAGCTGCAGTTGTAATGAACACATTTCTTACTCCTTAACTAATTTAATAATAATCCTTGCATAGCGCCTTATCACATCTTCGAGATGTCTCAAAGCACTTTACAGATATATATATATATATATATATATATATATGGGCAAAACGTGGCAGCCAATTGCGCACAGCAGTGTCCCACAAACAGTCATGGATTGAGTGACCAATTTATTTGTTTATTTTTTTTAAGCAATTATTACCCGGAAAAGCGATCCACCAATCGACCAAAAACAGGGTTAACTCTTCAAGGCGCACATACTGTTATTTTTCATAACATTAGCAACTACCCCGTAACATATGTCACGCTTAGACATAAATGCTACAATTTAGCTGACTGATTTGGCTTAAAAGTGTCTACAAATCATTCCAATAGATTAACGATTGCATAAGGATTTGTAACTTAAAATAATATTTTAAACAGTAATTATTTGGACATGTTTGCAAGATTATTCTAAAGAACTCTACTCTATTCTTTTCTCCTGTGTTGTACATCCGAGTGAATTTATTTACATTTTTCTGTTAAATCAATCTACATTCAACTGAATTGACCTGACATTAAACATTCTATTTACAGTAGCTACTGAAAGCTATTATTAAAGGGTTGAGTTCTAAGGCCCAGTGAAAGCTCTGCTATAACAAAGGTTGTGTCACCTGAGAAATTACAGTTCACGTTTATTGGAGACACTTTATGAGAACAGAATAAGCATCTTTGCATTTGATATTGAGTTGAAATGTCTCAAAGCATTTTATAGTGATTACTGTTAAGTGAAGTGACAATGTAAAGTTGTAGGAAAATGCAGAAGCCAATTTGCAAATGGCAATGTCCCTTAAACAGCTGGGGGGTCGAATGACCAATTTTTCTGGAGGATTATTGGCCAGGATACGCAGAGAAACTCCTCTCCTTTTTAAACAATGCATAAATTATTACATTATTTATTATTATAAATTATTCCATCAGCAACATTTACATGAAAGGTTAAGATGCCACAAGATGCTAAATAGACATTTTTGTTGACGATATTTACTCTCCACCAAGGAATACAGCCTCTAATTCTCCTTTAAGATGCCTCCTGCCTATGCACCTGTCCCCCCAACATGACCGATAGTTGTTGCCATCAATGATGTGTTGAATAGCCGCCAGGAGGCTTGTAGCAGGCTGGTGAACTCAACATTATCCCATTTCCTGCTTCCAGCAAGGAGCCACTCTCCCTAGCAGAATACACTCAAGACAGTAACCTTGGCGGATGATCATTCTTTGAAATATTTGTTTTGTTTCATAGATTCATAACACCATTTTGATTCCGGATGCCTTATTTATTGGATGAATTTACACTGTATATAGGTCATTTACAAAAAANTAACTAGTTCAATAACTTTCCAGTGCATTTTCAAATAATGTATTCAATAGGCATTAGTCCTTGATAACATGGAATGCTTTTACTGAAGAGCACATGCTTCCATTAAGGGCCTTCTATTTCCACGTACAACTGTCTAGGCCAGACAAATAGAACCTTTAGCAAGATCAAAATGAAACTCATTTTATCTGCACATGAATACCATGAAATGATCATTAAAATGAGAATGGAGAAGCTCCTGCTTCCAGACTCCTTGAGCAGCCTGCACACATTGCCACATATGATAGGCTCAAACACCTAAACTGAAAAGCCAGCACAGGGAAGCCCAGCCAAGAGTTTCTTCCGGCTTGGGCAACTCTAACATAATAGTTGGAAGATTTCCCTGATTTTATTCAATGATGTTTGATTCATTCATCTTTCCAACACCCTCCCCTCACTCCCCCCCGCCCACCGTTAAAAGTAGTGCTTTTCACAAAATGTGTCGAACGAATTACGATTCCATTATACAACAGCATGCTGTTGCATTTGGCTTTTTTAAAAAAAAAAAGTTTGCAAAGTCCACATTTAAGAAGAGATGGTTTTCCACAAGAGTGTATAAAGGATCCCTTTAAGCATGTCAAATTATGTCTCATACAATACAAACTCTGGCTTTTCTCCTCAGGCCTCGGGCTTACATATCTGAAGCGGCACAGAGCGCATACTTCAAACAGGTAAGAGGTGTTATGCAGATAATGCGTTTATAAATGGAAACAATTTATTTTAGCCCATTTCCATCATTATTCCCCCTTCAGAAAAACTCACATTAAGGAAAAAAAATCCCAATCACATTTTTGAATGCAATTAAATTCAGTTTTGAATCTATTGCATTCTAAGCTATTTATATTACAGCATATTTATACTTTTAAAGGGGATCCCACACATGTTGTACTGTACAGAATAGCTTTTTTTTAAAAAAAAGTACCACGTTATCCTAAAATGAAAATAACCATGTTATTTATATGGCCTGATTACGTTCCATTTAAAAAAAACATGCTTTTGTTCAGTGCCGTCATTCCATTTTATAGGCCGATTCCATAGCACATTGTTGTATACCTTCGTCATTACTCACTGCTAAAGCACCTATACAGAAAACAACAGAACATCACAAAAACACTGGTGGACCATTCAACAATGGCTTTATAAAAGTTATCATCAGGGGCTCAACTGAACAACAACAAAGTAGCTCTGTGTGTGCGTGTTTGTGTTTAAATTACAGTGTTGGGGGTTTCAATCCATATTTCTTAGCAACTTCTGTCTGTGCATACGCTGCGTCACACAGCGAATACAGGTGAGCCATCTCCATTTCTGACTTGGCTAGGTTGATGGCCTTGTTGAACATATCGATGGCCTTATCCAGATTTCCTCTGCAAACAGATTTTAACATACACAAGTTAGCTGCTTGAAAAGTAGTTTGTATCGCTTTACCAGCCGATCGCATAGTCTACTCTGAATACGTGGCACTGAATACAGGGCCTACCCGAACACAGAGGTTAGCCAAACTGCAGGATGTGCAATTTTCCAGTCTAAGAATCCCTTAAATGCAGAGTTATGCTGAAAACAAGACTTGTTGAGATCACAAAACATTCTGCTCAGTGCAGGAGACTGCAAGCAGCTCCCACACCAGCTGCTGGGCTCTGCCAAATAATCATTCAAGCACTTGAAAGTGTACCAAATAAATAAGGACTGATTTCCAGACTTCTTCCCTCTGAAGGATAATAATCCCTCCAAAGACTGCTATTTAATACTATCCAGAATTAGGTAACCAAAGTGCTTCCCTCCAGGAAAGAGTGTGCAACAATTGGGAGATGGTCTGTGGTAATCTATCACTGCGTCATTACTACACCACAATTCAGCACAACCAATTTTAGGCCTGGTGGCAAGAAACAATCTTTCTTCCACAATGTCACCTTAGTTCGATAATCATGTATCAGTCATCTTATCCATGTATCCTTCAAGAGGTTGATTCAGGTTCAGTGAAATTAACAATTGTTTTACATTACCTCTGGACTTCAATGGTGCCCATCGTTTCATATGCAAAGTCACATTTGTTATCAATCTCAATGGCCTTGCCGATCAGCTCCAGGCCTTTATCCAAATCCTGCTTCCACTGAAGCTGTAGTAAACTAAATAAAATAAAGTCAATATGTAAAGCCACCAAGAAGCAATGTGGTTCAGCATATTTGCTAGCAAAGTAAAAAACGATCAGAATAAAAGTTCCCAGTATCCAGGATGATCAATAGCCAACACTTTCCCCAGCACAACATCTCAGGAATAGCCTGAAATAATTTTGTTTTTAAACACATAGTATCAATTAATCCACATTGTGGTACTGAAACCTACAGATCAATACGGTCCAAAGTTCAATCACTGGTCTGCACTCAGTGACTGTCCGTCAGGATAGCCACGTCATTTCTCTGGAAAAGGTAAGGATGAAGAGGGCCTAGGGTTACACATCCCAGAGGGTTACCTGGGTGGCCAAAGTTGAGTTGGCTAAGATGGTGAAAGAACCATCTGACAGACTGTTCACATCAACAATAACCAGAGGGCCGATAACACAGCCCATTCAAGCGAGTTACTGCCTCTCTTGTCTCTTTCTCAACCCCTCTCTCAATCGCTGTCTCCCACTCTGATCATCTGTCTCGACAATGAACCACGAAACGCTGCCCTCACTTCTCCCTCTTGTGTTCGTCATCACACCCTCTCTCAAATCATTTCGCTCTGCTCTCTCCCCGTTTCTTTCTCTCCTCCTCTCTCAATCCCCACCTCCCCTATCTCAATCCCTCTCTCCCCGTTTCTCATTTTCTCTCTCCCAATCAGCCTCGCGGTTCACTCTGCAGCGGCAGGAATCAGCGGTTGCTAAGCATGCGTGCGCTTGCTTTCCCCTCAGCTTCAGTACACAATGCAGTAAACGGCTGGCAATATTTTCACTCTGCGCGCCCCAGCGCCCCGAACACCAGCTCCTCCCACTGTCATGGAAGGAAGTTCGCCAGGAAAGGAGGGAGCAGAAGTTGGAAATGGTCTCGGGCTGGATAAAATCACCCGCTGGGCTGGATGTGGCCTGCCTGTTGGACCATGCGGGTTTAGACCAAAAATTAGAATTTAAAATTACAGTTCAGTGTGATTTGGGCACAAAACAAGTATGATCAAGTTGATGTTATATTCAAGTCAAGAGAACATGACTTACCCTTTATGAACGTATGTTGTTGCATTGTCTGGTTCCAGCTCAATGCATTTATCATACATTTCATCTGCTTTGCCAAATTGCTGCTGGTCTGTCAGAGCCTGATAAAAACAAATAAAAAGTTTTTGTCCCCAAACTAGATTTCATCCAATGAAAGTGATTCAAAACATGCTACAGTATAATACAAATTTACATATATATACACATACACAATACAAGACAACTAAACTTATGAATGTGTAATAATAATCCTTGCATTTGATAAATTAAGTGCCTTCAATGTTGGGAGGATGTTTCAAAGCTTCCCAGGATTTCCTGTAAACTGTAAAGCAGGCAAACATAATGTGAGACTTACTTGTGCATACAGTGCATAGCCCTCTGCACACTTTGGAAATGTTTTAATAACATCTTCAAACCCTTTCATAGCTCCTTGGACCTGCATGGGGTTGCTTCCAGTGTAGGCCTGACGATACTGGAAGAGAGATTCTGATTAGAAACAGTGCAAACTATTTTAGTTGGTTAATTAAGGCCCAACAATTTCCACTTACCCATTATTCTGTCCTGCTTGGACAACATAAATATACACTGAGGCAGATATACTGAATCAGATTATCAAAATAGCTTCTAATGTACATTTTTTGGTACATGTCATCACACATCATCCCCTCACATGCCAGAAACTGCATGAAATTAATTTTAAGAAGCTACAGGTGGCTTTGATTCTAGAAATTATTCTATTAATCGGTAAGAAGTGATGGGATTCACAGAAGGAAGCCATCAAGTCGATCACAACTTCATTGCTCTCAGTTTCCCTGTAGGAGCCATCTACTGCAATCCTACACTCTTCCCTATAAAGCTATTTCCCTAAACTGTTTCATATTTTCCCTTCAAGATTTATCCGTTTTCTGTTAAATGGATTCACTTCAGTAAGGCATTCTGAATCGTAACCAATCTCATTTACATTTCTTTTCTTCTTCTGCTAATCCAGTTTATTATGCCTTCTTGTCACCAGCTCGATCAGTGAAGACTCTCTTATTATCCTGTTAAAAACTGAGCCAGGACAAGGACGCTGACGTTGAGTGGAATGTGTTTAACCTGCCTAAGTGACAGGAAGCAAAACTGACTATTCTAATCAGATTACACAGTATCCCCTCTACAGGCTGGTTATTGAATTAAATCAATGGCTTGATGTGCAGGACACACAACAACAAGATTTCATTTATAGAGTGCCTTTCACGTCGGGAGGACGACCCAAGGCCCTGGACAGTTGGGTCAAGACCCGAGCAGAGGGAAAATGGTCAGGGTGAGGGAGGAGGGGGGGGTAGAGAGTCGAGAGGGGAGCTGAAGGCACGGTCAAAGAGAAAGGTCTTGAGACCGGCCTTGAAGGAGGAAAGGGAGGAGGCAAGGCAAAGGCACTGGGGGATGGAGTTCCAGAGCCTAGGGGCTGAGAGGCTGAAGGCCCGGCCACCGATGGTAGGGCGGTTGGGGCGGGGGATGTGGAGCAGACCGGAGCCAGAGGAACGGAGGGTACGGGCAGGTAAGTAGGGGGATAGTAGGTCGGAGAGGTAGGAGGGAGCAAGGCCGTGAATGGCCTTGTAGGTGAGGATGAGGATCTTGAATTCGATCCTCTGGGGGATGGGGAGCCAGTGGAGGCGAGCGAGGGTGGGAGTGATGTGGTCCCGAAGCCTGGTGCGGGACAGTACACGAGCTGCAGAGTTCTGAATGACCTGCAGCTTGTGGAGGGAGGTGCCGGGAAGGCCGGCGAGGAGAGAGTTCCCATAGTCCAGCCTTGAGGTGATAAAGGCGTGGACCAGAGTTTCAGCAGCGTGAGGGGTGAGGTAGTGCCGTAGTCTGGCGATGTTTCGGAGGTGATGGAAGGCGGTGCCAGTTGTGGCGCGGATATGAGGAAGAAAGGACAGCTCAGGGTCGAACAGAACCCGAGGTTCCTGACTGGCTTTGAGAGGTGGAGAGTGCAGCCTTGGATGCTGATGCTGTCAGCGCCTGAGGTGCGGAGGCGCTGACGTGAGCCAATCAGGAGGGCCTCAGTTTTGCGCACGTTGAGCTGAAGAAAGTTATCTCTCGTCCAGGACTCGATGTCGGACAGGCAGCTGTCAGGACATCGGTGGTCGTGGAGTTGAGGGTAGAGGAGGAAAGGTAGAGTTGGGTGTCATCCGCATACATGTGGAAGTTAACCCCATGTCTGCGGATGATGTCACCAAGGGGGAGCATATAGAGGGTGAAGAGGAGGGGACCGAGGACAGAGCCCTGAGGGACACCGCACGAGACAGTGCGGGGGCCGGAGGAAAAGCCGTTTGTGGAAACAAAATGAAGATGGTGGGAGAGGTACGACCTAAACCACTCAAGGACAGGGCCTTGAAGGTTGAGGTAGGAGGACAAGCGGTGGAGGAGGATAGCGTGGTCGACCGTATCGAATGCTGCCGATAGGTCAAAGAGGACGAGGAGGCAGAGGGAGCCCTGGTCGCAGATGGTCAGGATGTTATTGGTGACCTTGACCAGGGCAGTTTCTGTGCTATGGGAAGAACGGAAACCCGACTGAAGGGGTTCGAATAATGCATGGGTGGAGAGGAAAGAGCGCAGCTGGGAGGCGACAACTCTTTCAAGGACCTTGGACAGGAAGGGGAGGTTGGAGATGGGCCGGTAGCCTGATAGTGCAGGCCCATAGGGGCCTGGAAATCTGCAATAAAAGACACTTAGGACCAATATCCTCACTGCGGGGTTATAGGAGCTCATCATCTCCTGCCTCTCAGGGCCCAGCACCGCACACTGACATAGAGACACAGACAGACAGACAGACAGACAGACAGACAGACAGACAGACAGACAGACAGACAGACAGACAGACAGACAGACCGACCAGACCGACACGAGGAGAGACACACATGCATATTCACAGACCCTCATAAACACAAACACACACAAATATAGGAATTAGCAGTAGGGGGTTTGGCTAAATTCATCCCCTTCCTCAATCACAGGCACACTAAGTCCAAATATAGCACTCCAACTGTTGCCTCAGCTCAGACCAATTAACACAGCAAGGATCCAGACTTGAATCCTTGTGACCTGCTCTGTACAGCTCCGTGCTGCACGTGTTGATGCCATCATTGGAAAGTCTCAAAATGATTTGATATTGTTGCTTCTTACCATTTTCAAGATGGTTGCCCTCGACATTCGCTTAGGCCAATTGTGACGGAGCCACTGGCTGAGACCAGTTAACACGCCAAGTTGATTCTATGAGCTTCGGCTCTACGTGTGGCTCTTTGACACACCGAACAAATTGTCCTCTCACTAAGCCACCCAAGGAAATATTCAAATCTACACTGTAATCACCATTATTTAACTATAGGAAGGAAAACTGTCGAGATATTTTCACCTAAATGTTTTAAGCTGCTGCTACCATCAAGCGAACATATCCAGTTAAGAGTAGGCCAGTTAAGAGTAGGTTTGCGATTGAAATCTTTTTGCATTGTACTTGATATTTTTCCCACATTTAAGAAAACAATAATCATGAGAATGAAACGAAGATCAACTGACCATTTACACAGCCGTTCAATCCTCATATTACAAGGACCTAATAGACCTTTGACTTAACTCAAGGTTTTCTCTCAAGCAAACAAACTGACCTAAAGAGTGTGCAATAGTCAATAGCTAATGTCAAATATAAAACTAGATGGGAATGAATAAAGAGAATGTTCCTTTATGAATATGCAACATTGAAAAACAAACCCGATCCTTATTTTGCACTCTGCACAAAGACGTACATTTGTGGTAGTTTGTGGGTTGACTTACCAATGCAAAGCATTTCTGGGCTTGTGCAAGAGCAGAGTCCGGTCGAAGTCTAATGCACTCATCAAAATCATCAACAGCCTCCTCAACCTGGTCGAGTAAAATTTTAAGCTGCAAGCACACAAAGTAAACCAAACATGGAATTGTAACCTCGGCTGTTAAAAGTCATCACAAGAGAGGTTTGGATGAAGAAGGTCCTTCAGCCTCTGCATCTTTGCAGAATACTCAGTCTACCATCTCCCCACTCCAGCATCAAGCATCATGCTTCTTAACTGAGTCCAGCATCTTGATTTCAACCACCCTCTCAGATAACCCATTCCAGTCATCAGTTGCTCTCAGTTCAAAGAAACACCACTAGTGTCTGTGCTGAAATTGCCCTTCATAATCCTGAACCTGTGCCCTCTTGTCCCGCTGTCTTAGAATATCCGAAAATATTGTTTGGTTTATTTTCTCAATATCTACTAAATATCTTACACACTCTACTAAGGTCTCCTCTAAACCGTCTCCACAATGGACACAACTGTTTAAAAATCTAAGCTGCATAGAAGATATCACAGTAGGTAACATTAGGAGCTGGATTTGAAAATAAAATTACCATGAAGTAAACACACTCATCCTACAGTGGGTTTATTACTAAATACAAGATAGAAATAAAACAAACATGAGATTATAGTTTTGACACATTTCCCTTCTCCTCCCCCGTTCCAAATTGCTCTCTTCGGGTCACACTCGCACAGTGAAGGTCAAGGAGACTGCTGAATGGTGGGCTAATGCAGGCTCCACTATAATATGATCCCAGCTCACTTCCGTTAGTGACAAGTCCAGTCTCACATTTCACAAAAGGTTACTGTAGCCTTGTGTCTCCCCATAGGGTTGCCTGATATTCACTGTAGATAATTTCCATTTTCCTTATAGTGAGAACAAACAGATTGTAGACAGAAAAGCTATCCACTGAGTAAAAAGTTCCTGAAACACATTCATATAGTGCGTTTCATATCGGGAGGATGATCCAAAGCACACAACAATACTTGGAGGTGGGAGCTGTGAGCTGAGTGGGATGGGGAGGGGAAAGCTGATTGAAAGTGCAGTCAAAGAGGTAGACTTTGAGCCAGTCCTTGGTCGATGTGAAGTAAGGGAAAGAGTGAGTTGGAGAGTCTCTGGGAATGGAGTGCCAGAAAGTGGAAGCAGCAAGGCTGAAAGCTCATCTGATGATGGAAGGGTGGGGGAACGTGCATAAGTTTATTTGATTGCTTTATAAATTTGAACGAAAGGCCACACAAACGCAGGTGCTTGCTCAGATTATATTAAACTGTTCCTACCTGTCCACGGTGGTGGTAAACGTCCGCATTATGATGGTCAATACTTGCAGCCATGTCAAAGTCTTGTGTGGACATTTGGGGTTGTTGCTGTTGCATGAACATGCTTCCACGCTTGATCAGTGCATTGGCACGCAGCTGGAGATCAAAACACAGATCAAATATTAATAATTCTTGCATTTGTTATAGCGCCTTATCACGTCTTCGAGACGTCTCAAAGCGCTTCACAGAAGATACTGTAAAGAGAATCGACTGTATATTTTGTGCGTAAAATGTATAGTTCATTTGAAAGGTGTAAACTTTTTTGTTGGAAGTGGCTGGGGTCAAATTACCAGTTATATCCTATCACGTTAGCAGCAATTCCGAATAGATACAAGCACTGATTGTTTCAGTAAAAAGCAAGCGCTCAAATCAGTATAGTTCAAATAGTGTAGTTAGCCACCATTAATTCATTTTGTACATATTCTTTAGACGGGCCTCAAAAGGCTGTCAGTATCAGCTATCTATATTTTACACTGAATAATATAAATGCACCATCTCGCGAATGCAGTTCAGGTTGTGGCAAGTGAAGAGTTCTGGTTTTAGCCACACACTACAAAACAATACCACCCCCCCCCCCCCACCCCTGTTTATTCAAGCACTTCATGCTATAATCCGTGTAAAACCAAATAATTTTATTATTATTAACTTTAAAACAAATGTTTCAACCCTCCACATTGCATTATAAAAAAAAAGTTTGGAAGTCAATCAACTTCAAGTGGCTATTGAAGCTCAAACCACGACATTTAGACAGGGATTGGATAAATACCTGAAGATGAATATAAAAGGGTAAGGGTGGAGGGAAAAAAAGTGTAGTAAACTGGGATTAGAGTGGCTGGATAAAGTGGAATAATATAGGTCACTTGGGCAACAACACCTTGGACACATTTTTTCTTAAGGAGGCAGTGTCCCTGACAACTTCCTGTACAGGATGGTGGCCATTTCTTCTTTATATCTAGAAAATAATATCTTGGGATACAGTGTATATTTTGGGACACGACATGTCAAGCGATGGTGGAAGGCGAACTAGATAAGGCATTGGTTTTCTTTCGCCTAACAAATTCTTATCTTCCTATGTATATTTGGAGGTTTGAAATTCTGCAGTGGATGTTTTAGGAGGACGGGCTGTTACTGTAATAGCTACTTTCATCCCTACTCTTAGACACAAAGTGGAATCTGATGCCTACCTTAACATTTGCATCCTCCATGCTTACGACCATATCCAGGTCTGGTTTAGCAGCCGTAGCATTGCCGATGAGCAGGTAGAATGTGGCCCGCAATAACAAGCCTTCAGCCATATACTTCCCCTTTGTCTCAATTTCTTTTGTGCATTCACTGATAATTTTGTCATAGTTCTCTTCTTCCATGTACTGCTTAGCCTTAAGATATCCAGATCTGAAATCAAATAAAAGATTGCAGCTTTGAAGACTAAATCACAAACTATCAGAAGAGTTATAAGGCTGGTCATGCAATTATAAGGTCTTTCTAGCATGAGTTGATGTGTGTTAGTTTAATGTATTACTATATTCATTAGGCACTCGTTTTGGGTTCCTGATAACAGTAGAAATTCCTTCCAGATTCATGGCAAAAATAATAATGATAATACTTGCATTTGATATAGCACATTATCATGTCTTCGAGACGTCTCAAAGCGCTTCACAGAATATACTGCAAAGTGAAATTACTGTGTATATATTAAACATAAAGATAATTCAATCACTTCTTGCACTGAAAATATAATTGCTACTTCTGTATAGATTATAGATGCACCTAATGAGCCATATACGTTGACAGTTTATTACTATTATTACTAACAAAGTACAAGCAGGCAGAAAAAATTATAAACAAAGACCCATAGATGTAGCAATAATAATAATCCTTGCATTTGATGCAGCACCTTATCATGCCTTCGAGACATCTCAAAGTGCTTCACAGAATATACTGTAAAGTGAATTCACTGTATATTTTGTGGGCAAAACGCAGCAGCCAATTGCACACAGCAGTATCCAACAACTAGTCGTGGATTGAGTGATCACATTGAGGGTTTATTACCGCAAAGTAATCCGCCAATCCACTAATGACCGTTTAGAACTCCACAAATGTTTGATGTACCAGACTCTTTTTCTTTTTGATGATTTCATCAGTACTCACCGAAGCTAAAGTATGTACACTGTGAAGTTTAATCTCAATAGAATTATATACAGTATTGCCTGTAATCCCGTTTACCTCCAAGGAGGATAGTCACTGTTTGGCCATTTGACACCCGACATTTGACAAGTGCAGTTTTGAGCCCCCATTAAACGAAGAGCAGGTATGAGCTTCCTCTGCTGATAATTAAACTATCATACACCAATTTACTTCATGGGAAGATCTGCCTTTGTAATAGCCTTCCATCTAATCTTTCAATACAAATATTGAAAAAATCTACTTTTTCACTTATCCATCTGTGGGCATGGTTTCATGAGCAGTGGTGTCTCTCCAACATCTCTCTAAGTAATCAGTCTTCAAGTCCGAGTCAACAGTGAGCAGTGTTGAACTAAGGAAGGACTCAACACAGTCCTATCTAATCCCACTCGTGGAGACTTCCAGGGAACTCTGCCTCTCTCTCCCCCCAACCTACAGGTACCCAGTGCCATTTGTGTGCCCTCATTACCTGCTAGGCACTCAACATGGAATAGGGATAGAGCTGGGTTTGGGGGTGTGGGGTTGGGGGAATGAGAAATGCGAAACTTAAAAACTACTTTTATACACTCACCTTGCTGTTCTTCCATTGTCAGCAGTTTCACCCTCTTTGTCTTTGTCTTCATCGGGTTTTTCGCCTTTTAGGAAAGGTTGTGAGACGATGTCGTCAGTGAAGGAATTAAAGTATGACTTGATAAACTGTGGGGAAGGCATCAGAGGCTCCCTGTTCTACAAGAGAGGAAAAGGGAATCCCAATGAATGGGGGAAAAAGCACTTCCTCATGGAACTGTTTGCTTTACATGAGTAATTCTAACACAACCTTACAAGAAATTGCAAGCAAAACTAACAAGACACTTCACATCAGGTACCTATGATGTGGCCAACGTAAAGGATTATAAAAGGTCTAAAAGTTCAAAACCAGGTTTTGACTTGATGCTATTTGCCTTCTATTGCAGAATTTTCTCAATGTTATCTTTATTCTTCCCCTCCATGATTCAGTTCCTCTATAGTCCCCTTCTGTCAGAAACAGTGGGGTGCAAGCTTTCCTAAACTCACACAAGTTCAGGTGCTCTTTGCAAGGGAAGAGAACAGATAGGAAACTTCTAATCTGCTTCCCCTGAGGAAATATGAAATGTGAGTGGGTGAAAACAATCTGTTGTCGTATCATATTGATACAATGCTCTGGATGAATGCGATATGAAAAATCTAGGCTGATATGCATAACAGATATCTCCAATATTGTAGTTACCAACCTTGTATTTATCTTTGGCTTTCTCTTTACCCAGAAGCTTAAGCACTTTATCGGCGAGCAGCATGCTTTGTTGGTTTTGGAATCCCTCCAGGATACAAACGGCAGTGACATCTGAAAGAGACGGAAAATCCAAATAGACATTTTGAAATATTTACTTGAATATTCATCTTTTTAGACTTCCAGATATAGTCACCAAATAATTGGCAGTTTAAAATAATAGGTTGATGCACTTTAAGACTGGAAAACATAGTATTTAGATACAAATGCTATTTTATATCCATTGACTTGGGTTAACGTTACTCCCCAAACTTTAATGGAGTGGATTTCAATTGCACAGAACAGGACAACACTTTTGTAAAGGTTTTCTTTTCAAATGTATCGTATCCTTTTGCTTCTTGATTTCCCCATTATCAAACATTATTAGACATTTAAGATTCTCCACAGCCTATAGAAAGTTTGTTTTGAGAAGCAATGTCTTCTATATCTGAACATTTATGACTTAAATGCACAAAAATCTTATATCACGAAACAAACTCATTCCTCATGCATAATATTGCAATATCAACATTCGAGGTTTCAAATATTCAATGATCACATTACGCCAGAGTGCCAACAGTGTTGGAAGTGCAAAAAAAAATTATGGGATCAGAGACTGGGTTAACGTCCTTTTTTTAAAAATCTCTGGGACCCAGGATTGATTCCAACCCAGACTGGTGGAATGAAACACTGTTACTTGGAATGAATATAAAAAGCAGAAAACTATTCACCCTAATGCAGTTACTGTTCTGAAGTTAGAGCTAATGAGCTAACACATTATTGAGTAGTATAAAGGGGACTTCATCCTTCACTTGCTGTACCTCATCTGGACATTCTTTATAATTAAGAGATAGCTCAATAGGTTCCAAGTTTTACAACACTAATACCTTACACTCCTTAGGACTGTAAGCAATCCTAGAATTCTGGATTGCTTGAGTTCACCAAAAGGTTGACTCAAGAAAAATTGCGGAGACTTATGGACTAGTTTACTTTGTAAAAGCTGATGATATACGCAAATGCTTGAAAGCCAAGGACAACGGAAGCATGTTTACTGAACAAAGTTTTTCTTTAAAATGATCGTGGGATAAAGACTTGTTTTGAAACGAGCTGTTGGAATTTTGATAAAGCTTGTCCTTAGATTGCAGCTCGTGTTTCTAACAACACAATGAACTGGCTGGCATATGTGACTAAAAAGGTAGAAAGAATCAAGAGTTTTTGGGTTATATCAGAGAAGAGCAAATGGAGCAGGCAATCACAACCAATCTCGAGGAAAGAGGGATAAATTACAATCAACTTGGATCAATGCACATTAACAAGCTGATTCCAACATCAAAGCCACAAATTGATCCGATCAACCCATTTTGGTGAACTTTACTAACCTGTCGTAAGCATTAATTTCGTTTGATGAAACGTGTAACTTTGATATGCACTTATTTATTAATTTGTATTAATAAATATCAGTTGACTGAAGAATTTGTATTGGACCTTACTTCACCACAGATTCCATAATTAGCGTTCTCAACAGTTTTAGCGTTACGCTTTGAGCTGTGAAGCTCCAGTATACACTTTACTCTCTTGCTTCTTTGAAACTAGATAGCGGAGATTTTAAAATAAAATAAATCAGCGCTCAATTTGAAAACAGATACAAACCTTCTAAACACTCTTTTTTATTATCTAGTCTCTCATACGCCTTTGCCCGGCGGAATAGTGCCTTTATGTACTTTGGGTTGAGTTCCACAGCTTTGGTGCAGTCATCAGCAACTTCGTTCCATTTTTGCTGCAATGAAAACCATTAAAATGGATCAGAGATTACCAACTCATTTTCATTATCAATACACAGTGCCATAAAATTTATGCAGTGTCTAAAACTCAAATGCACACAACAACAACTTGCATTTATATAGCTCCCTTCACGATGGATGGCGCCTCGGAGCGCTTAATGTCCCCTCCCCCCATATACTGCATGCAACTTCTACTAAAGAAAACCGTAAGTCTGTACTACTGGGAAGGGGGAGGAAAAGAGAGAGGGAGGCGGGAAGCAAGCTGGGATTAAATGTTCTACAATTAAAAAACAAAACTGTACAATGGTAGTGTAGTGCAGAATTTCAAGTTTCTTTCCCCCACCCACCCACCCAAAACGGAGCATATCCATTTAGTGGCTAGTTTTCATCTACAAAAACGGTCGAAGAATAGGCTGTGCTTCCTGCTCAATTTGCAAACCATTCTTTACCATTCAATCCAGTGTTTACTGGTAATTATGTGGCTTAATCGCTGACACTTTTGTTTCAAGTTTAATTCAAGGTCCGATGTTCACATGTACTTTTCTAACCATCACTTTCATGAAAAAGTGTGTAACTTCAGCAAGTGGCCTACGTGAGCACTCAATGTCGACTGATTTGTTTATAGCAAATTTATAAACACAGTACACCGTTAATGCAATTAACCTATTAATACTCCATTGCACAGCCATAACAAAGATTGTTAAAGCTGCAGTGCTCCACACTGTTTGAAATCCTCTAAGGCTCTAAAGTTCACCTCCTACTGAAAGAAATTCAAAAACCAGAGCTGATTTTTTTAAAAATCTTATTCATTTTTGTTAACTGAAAAACCGTCCTCATGAAATCGTTATAGCCCATAGTTACTTTATCAGTGGTTATTTCTAGACAGCAACATTCTCCATCTTTCTTAAGTGGGCCTCTACGGACGCAAACAGGGCAACGAATGGAGAAGGCAAAATACAGTAAATAATCTTTTTCAAAAGCCACTATTTATAAAAACAGATCAAGCGGAAACTTCGGAGAAATGCCATCAAATAACACTGCTGAGTATCCGACTGCTTTGCTGACAAGCATGTGCATCGATGCAAACGCAACTCTAAATCACCACATGTTCTGGAGCTAGAGATGTAGCACATCACAGTATTACTGCAATCAAAAGATGTGAACAGCTTTGAAACTAGCTGGCAAACCACAAACCAAGCGGTTAAAGGTCGGTTAACACCACGCAATTAGTGAATTTAACTAAAGGCTCGACATAAGCTGTACCAATTGTCACGTCGTGTGCCTCTTTTCGAAAAGAGAAAAAAAAATTGTCAGTCAGCAAATAAGCTGAGATAATAATAATAATCCTTGCATTTGATATAGCGCTTTTCACGTCGGGAGGACGTCCCAAAGCGCTTCACAGAACACACTGTAAAGTGAATTGACTGTATATTTGTGGGCGAACGCGACAGCTAATTGCGCACAGCAATGTCCCACAAACAGTCATGGATTGAAAATGACCAATTTTTATTATTGTTTTTTTTTGGGAGGGATTATTATTAGGCTCTGTGTGGAGTAAGGAAACTTGCCCAAGGTTTCGCCCTCTGCCTGGAATTGAACTCAGGTCTCTCGCTTGCAAAGCGAGTGCTCTAACCACTGAGCTACAAGACTCCACGTTTTAGTTCTCCTTTTAGTTCAGGGCTAGACTCACCAATCCTTACATCAGGATTTTTACATACAATCCTGTAAAGAAAAAAGGGACCGGTTTTAAAATGCCTGGTGATCCGAAGGTTCCCAAAGCAAAGCCAGCAAGTAATCATCTTTGCATAAGCCAGTGTCAATTGGTATTTGGATTAACAAAAAAATGCTTTCAAATCAACGATCATCTGGCTTTAGTAGTTGCTTACTATCTTTTGTCTAATATTGTTAATTGTATTATGACCATTTGAGAGATGGAGGGGGGGTGGGGGCGTTAAGAATCCACAGAGCTTCTAAGATGCAACTGGCAGTGCATTCATTTATTAATCAACACTAATAATTCCTTCAAAAAAATCTGCAGTATTTTGTGTTTTGTTCTCTTTACAGTATATTTTGTGAAGTGCTTCGAAATGTCTCAAAGGCACGATAAGGTGCTATATCAAATGCAAGGATTATTATTATAGTTTTGGGTGCAAGTGTAAAACTGTAATCCACAGAAAAGTTCCCAAGGTGGTACATGACACTGTGCTGCTACGCAACCAATGTAAAATCTTTTGTTTGATACTTGACCCAAATGACAAAATCTATCTCTGTATCGCTGAGGAATGAGCTGGAATAACCAACGATTTTGAAGCACCAGCATACAACCCAAACCCTATCGAGTGAATTCATTATGAAATAATCTAACCCTGGACTGCTGTAAGACATACAGCATCTACCAGCTGTGCTGGTCAAAAAAACTAAGTGCATAGCATTAAACGAACTCGGCAGTTAGTCAGGACTTGTCATGTAAGATTATTGCTTCAAATTGCTTTGGGAGAGTTCCATCGTATGGGAACATAGTGGCCACCAACTGTGTGACAAGAGGGATCCGGAAATGAGCAATAGAGTTGGAGGAGCATACTGTACAGGAAAAGAATGGGGCTGGAGATAGGGTGGTATTCAATATGAAATTCTGATTAATACTCAGGCAACTCCATGCAGCAGTCAAATAAATACATTCTAAAATAATCATCAGTGCGGTTTATCCAATCTCCAATAATTCATCTCATGTCTACAAAAATCAGCATGGTGTTGATGGAGGGGAGAATTATACACTTTGGATATATGCAACTTAGTGTAGTGTACACAGTAATGTTTATGATATAATAATTATGTTTGTCGGACACTGCTGTGTGCAATTGGCTGCTGCGTTTTGTCCACAAAGTATACAGTCAATTCACTTTACAGTATATTCTGTGAAGTGCTTTGAGATGTCTCGAAGATGTGATAAGGCGCTATATCAAATGCAAGTATTATTAGACCACTAAATAGATACCTCCATGCAGCCTTTTCATGGGCCTCTAGAAGAAGAAAACCAAATAGGTCAAAGTTTTGTTTCGCTCTGTTTTACTGGGTCACAAATGAATTGAATGTTTAATGTACAAGAATTAAACAGTGTGTTCAATTTGATCTTGGCTCAATTTCTGAAAAGCAGCAAACACAAGATCCCACAAGGAGATCTCACTTGACCAAATATCTCACACATTAATTTTTTTTATTACTGCCAAATGAAGCTTATGGTATCCTCTACCTTCTAGTACTGGAGAACCATGTTAATTAAGTACTGTTAATATTTCTGACTATGAGAAAAAATACATTTTAGCCAGGTTATAGAATTTGGTAGGTTACTTTGCTGAGATTTCACCTGCAGGATCAAAAACAGGAGTGTATTTACGACTATAATCCAAAAATAAAAAGGTTTTATATTCCACCGTTAAATTAGCTATACCATTCCCTCTGACACAGCACTCTCCTTAGTACTAAGATATATGTAGATGCACCTAAACCTCAGCTGTCTGGAATTCCTGGCTAAATGTAATTACAATGACAGTACCAGCATTTTCCAAAAAGGCATAGCTATCTTCTGCTCACGGGATTCAAACAATCAGAGTCAAAGTGCTATCCCTGGCCAATGTGAAGGCCAGAATGGACGGTGAGGTTGCTCAGTGCAGCATTGGTGTGTGCCAGGAGAGTTGGGAGTCAGGAGTCTACACTCCTGACATCCTCCCGACGTGAAAGGTGCTCTATAAATGGAATCTTGTTGTTGTTGTTGTTGTTGTACACGCTGGCCTGCAGAAATCGTTTTGGTTTCAGGCCCGGTCCTGATAGTTTGAATTCCAGATACCCAGAGTCCAGTAAGCCAGTGGGGTGTAGGGAGGAATGGGTTACTGTATTACATACCATCTGTTCAAATGCTGCAGCCCTGTTCTGGTAGAACGTTGAAAGGTCTTGTTTCTGGTCGTGCGGGCAGAGGCTAATTGCCTCAGTGTAGCACTGAATGGCTTGATCATACTTGGCAGCTTTAAAATATTTGTTTCCTCTATTCTTTGCAGCCTGGGCCTTGTCCAACAAGCTCTATGGAAGTAAAAATATTTATTAAGGCATCAAGAAATGTTTAATAAAGAATCAACAATAATTTATCTTTTTTGTATAGCATGTGCTGCCTACGATCCACTGTCCCCACTCATTGAAAAACCGCAATAGGGAACTGTCGTTCTCAATCTCTCCACTTTGCCTCCTCTTTCCCCGTCTTCATATTAGACCTGAGAACACCTTTTCGACCTTACCTACAGTACATGTCCATGGCTCAGCGTCAACTATTAATCATTCTGAGACACTATCCCAAGTGAAGGGTGCTATATAAATGCAAGTTGCTGCTGTTGTGTTTTCTGGTCCTTTCATTCCTATGGGGTTCTTTAGCCAATCTCTGTAATATCATGAGGATGGGAGGAGAGATGAGAGGAGAAGTTCAGGATCGGGTAGTTTTGATCAGCTCCCAGGATAGTCTGAAGGCCCATCCTCCACTGAAGTCAATGTGGCCAGCCAGCTCTTTCCTGTAACTAACATTGCTCGAGTGACTTACGAAAGAGAACACTCAAAGAACAGGTCTTCATAGCAACAACGAGATTACATTTGTAAAGCGCGTTTCAAATTGGGAGGATGTCCCAAGGCACTGAACAGTCAGGGATCAGGACCTGAGCTGGAGGGCAGGGTTCGGATGAGGGAGGGCAGAGAGGGTAGGAGGGCAGCTGAAGGCACGGTCAAAAAGGAGGGTCTCGAGTCGTGCCTTGAAGGAGGCAAGGGAAGCTAGGAAAGTGGATGACATTCAAACCCACCCACCCACCATTTTTCCGTCCCTTTTAATAGTGTCAAGGGCTCAGGGGCTTCACTCTATTTGAAGGGAGCGATACAAAATGCAAGTTGTTGTGCATAAATTAAAGAATAAGCATAACTCCATGAAATGCCAGAAAAAGTCAAATTTACATTCCCTAGTTATGTCAATTGTAAACTCTTGATGGGTACTCAACAGTATCATGTCCAGACCAAGTAAAGCAGGTAAAGATTGCTGCAATATTTTGGGTACGTATAAAGCAAACTGGCTTCAAACAACTCCAGGCAGAGGGCGAAACCTCGGGCAAGTTTCCTTACTCCACACAGAGCCTAATAATAATCCCTCCAAAAAAACCAAAAACAATAATAAATTGGTCATTTTCAATCCACGTCTGTTTGTGGGACATTGCTGTGCGCAATTGGCTGCCGCGTTCACCCACAAATATACAGTCAATTCACTTTACAGTGTGTTCTGTGAAGCGCTTTGGGACGTCCTCCCGACGTGAAAAGCGCTATATCAAATGCAAGGATTATTATTATTATTATTATTAATCTCTAGATGCCAAATGAAAGGTTACAATCTACTTAACCACCATATCTCCCATTGTGATATACCACGCTTTACTTTGAAATAATGCAATCTCACTGCAATGTTATATAGGCCACTTCAGTGAGGATTTCGAGATGAAACTGAAAGATTGAAATCGGTATATGGCAGAATGAAGCCACACCTCCCTCCTCCCAGACTCTTTTTCTCTCTCTCGTCCCTCTCCCAGGTTCTCTCTCCCTCTTCTAGGCCCTCTCCTACCCCCCACCCCCTCCTTAACCCCTCTCACCTAAGCCCCCTATCTCACCCCTCCCCTTCCCCCTCCCCAGGCCCATACTCCTACTCCCCACCCACAGGCCCACACTCTCTCCCTCTCCCCCCAGGCCTTCTCTCCCTCCACCCCCAAAACTACCCCTCTCCATCCCTCCCTCCCTCCCTTCCCCCCCCCCCACTCTCCCCAGGCTCTCTCTCCCTCTTCCAGGCCCTCTCCACCCAACCCTGGACCTTCCCCACCCAGACTCCTACCCCCCCCACCCCCCTCATGCTTTACCCCCTCTCACCCCCCCCACCCCCCCACCTCCCTCACCCCGGGCCCACACTCTCTCTCCCTTTCCCCCAGGCCCTCTCCTCACCCCACCAACCCCAGGCCCTCTCCTCACCCCACCACCCCAGGCCCTCTCCTCACCCCCCCAACCCCAGGCCCTCTCCTCACCCCCCCAACCCCAGGCCCTCTCCTCACCCCCCCAACCCAGGCCCTCTCCTCACCCCCCCCCACCCAGGCCCTCTCCTCACCCCCCCCAACCCCAGGCCTCTCCTCACCCCCCAACCCCAGGCCCTCTCCTCACCCCCCAACCCCAGGCCCTCTCCTCACCCCCCCCAACCCCAGGCCCTCTCCTCACCCCCCCAACCCCAGGCCCTCTCCTCACCCCCCCAACCCCAGGCCCTCTCCTCACCCCCCCAACCCCAGGCCCTCTCCTCACCCCCCCAACCCCAGGCCCTCTCCTCACCCCCCCAACCCCAGGCCCTCTCCTCACCCCCCCCAACCCCAGGCCCTCTCCTCACCCCCCCAACCCCAGGCCCTCTCCTCACCCCCCCCAACCCCAGGCCCTCTCCTCACCCCCCCAACCCCAGGCCCTCTCCTCACCCCCCCCAACCCCAGGCCCTCTCCTCACCCCCCCAACCCCAGGCCTCTCCTCACCCCCCAACCCCAGGCCCTCTCCTCAATCCCCAACCCCAGGCCCTCTCCTCAATCCCCCCAACCCCAGGCCCTCTCTTCCCCCCATAGGTCCCTCCTCCCCCAGGCACTCCCCCCCAGAACCTCTCTCCCCCAGACCCTCTACACACCGGCCCTCCCTCTCTCCCGCCCCCAGGACCCCCCACACACCCTCTCCCCCCCAGGCCCTCCACCCCCGGCCCTCCCCAGACCCTCTCCCCCCCACAGACCCTCTCCCCCCCACAGGCCCTCTCCCCCCACAGGCCCTCCCCAGACCTCCCCCCCCCCTAACCCTCTCTCCCCCCCCACAGACCCTCCCCCCCCCTAACCCTCTCTCCCCCCCCCACAGACCCTCCCCCCCCGCCCCCCGGCCCTCTCTCCCAGCCCCCGTCTCCCTCTCTCTCCCCCAGTCAGTCAGTCAGTCAGTCCGTCCCTCTCTCTCCCTCCAGAGCCTCCCCCCAGCCCCCCAGCCCCCCAGGCCCCCCGGGCCCCCGGGGGGGGCTCCTCACCAGGTTGTCCGGCTCCTCCTCTCCGCCCTCCGGCCGGGCCGAGCTCCAGTTGTCCTCGGCCCCTTTCCCCTCGCTCCGCTTGGACACCTGCCTCTTGTTCCACAGGTACACGGCCCCGGCTCCCAGCAGGATGGGGGCCCCGATGGCCAGCGCCAGCTGCCAGCGGCTCAGGCCGGTGCCAGTCTGCGAGTCCAAGGGCTTGGAGGCCGCCATCGTGAAGCCGCCTCAGCCAAGAGAGAAGCAGAGGTCAGGCAGCGCGCCGCGCCTGCTCACCCACAGCGCCACCACCGGCGGGAGGTCAGAGCACAGGGACCACACCGGGCCACACCAGGCACTGCACCGCACCAGGCGCTGCGCCACACCTGGTCATACCAGGGACTGCACCGCACCAGGCCATACCAGGCACTGCACCACACCAGGCCATACCAGGCACTGCACCACACCAGGCGCTGCACCACACCAGGGACTGCACCACACCAGGCACTGCACCGCACCAGGCGCTGCGCCACACCAGGCCATACCAGGCACTGCACCACACCAGGCGCTGCACCACACCTGGTCATACCAGGCACTGCACCACACCAGGCACTGCACCACACCTGGTCATACCAGGCACTGCACCCCACCAGGCCATACCAGGGACTGCACCGCACCAGGCACTGCACCCCACCTGGCCATACCAGGCACTGCACCACACCAGGCCATACCAGGGACTGCACCGCACCAGGCCATACCAGGCACTGCGCCACACCTGGTCATACCAGGGACTGCACCACACCAGGCGCTGCACCACACCTGGTCATACCAGGCACTGCACCACACCAGGCACTGCACCACACCTGGTCATACCAGGCACCGCACCACACCTGGTCATACCAGGGACTGCACCACACCAGGCACTGCACCACACCAGGCCATACCAGGGACTGCACCGCACCAGGCGCTGCACCACACCTGGTCATACCAGGCACTGCACCAGACCAGGCCATACCAGCCACTGCACCACACCAGGCCATACCAGGCACTGCACCACACCTGGTCATACCAGGCACTGCACCGCACCAGGCACTGCACCACACCTGGCCATACCAGGCACTGCACCACACCTGGCCATACCGAGCACTGCACCACACCTGGCCATACCGGGCACTGCACCACACCAGGCCATACCAGGGACTGCACCACACCAGGCACTGCACCACACCAGGCCGTACCAGGCACTGCAGCACACCAGGCCATACCAGGCACTGCACCACACCAGGCCAGGACAGATACTGCATGTCTATAAAAGAAAAAGGTATCCAGGACAACAGTCCCCCAGATCAATGGTCATTCACGTCACTGCTGGTTGAGTTTAATCTTTTCGCCCACAATATATAGTCAATTCACTTCACAGTATATTCTGTGAAGCGCTTTGAGGCATCTCAATGATGTGAGAAGGCGCTATATCAAATGAAATATTATTACTATCTGCTGGCTGCTGCAATTACAACAACAAGATCACATTTGTATAGCGCCTTTCACGTCGGGAGGATGTCCCAAGGCGCTAGACAGAGTACAGCAGTTCAGACCCGAGTTAGGGTCGGAGGGGGTAGGGAGGGCAGGGGAAGGGAGTGGCCGATGTAATGGTCGAAGAGGAGGGTCTTGAGGCGGGACTTGAAGGAGGCCAAGGAAGGGGCGAGGAGGAGTGATTGGGGGATGGAATTCCAGAGGTTGGAGGCAGAGTGGCTGAATGCTCTCCCGCCAATGGTGGGGCGGGTGGGTTGGGAGACGTGGAGCAGGACAGAGCCGGCTGAGTGGAAGGAGTGGGCAGGATGGTAGGGAGTTAGGAGGTCGCAGAGGTAGGGTGGGGCGAGGCCATGGAGGGCTTTGTAGGTGAGGATCAGGATCTTGAACTGATCCTCTGAAGGATAGGGAGCCAATGGAGTTGTGCGAGAATGTGGGTGATGGGTTCACGGAATTTGGTGCAGGAGAGGACACGGGCTGCAGAGTTCTGGATTATCTGCAGCTGTGGAGGGAGGAGTTGGGAAGGCCAACAAGCAGGGAGTTTGCATAGTCGAGCCTGGAGGTGATGAAGGCATGAACAAGAGTTTCAGTGCCCTGAGGGGTGAGGTAGTGGTGGAGACGGGCGATATTACAGAGGTTAGAGAAGGCAGAGTGGGTCATGGCTTGGATGTGGGGGAGAAAGGACAATTGAGGGTTGAACAAGACACCGAGGTTCCTGACTGGCGGTGAGTTGTAGTGTGCAACCATGGAGGTTGATGCTGCCAGAGCCTGAGATGCTAAGGCGCTGGCGCGAGCCAATCAGGAGGGCCTCAGTCTTGTTCGCATTCAACTGTAGGAAATGTTCAACAGCCATTCTGCCAGGAGGCAGAAAGATAGAGTTGGGTGTCATTGCATACATGTGGAAGTTGAGCTAATTACCTACAAATATACAGTAACTATACTAAAAAGCAATTACTTATGAAGTTCTTTGAGACATGACGATGTCCTAGAGCAACAACAACTTGCATTTATGTAGCGCCCCTCATTCCAGGATAGTTTCTCAGATTGCTTGGCCAAGGCACTATATCAAATGCAAGAAGCTTTCTGATTAGTGTTTAATGATATGCACACTTGCCATTTTTTGAATATGGGACATTCAGCTGCCCACTTTGGAAGGTTGTGTGATTCTTCATTTGCTCCTGTGATGCCAAGGACAGTGACAAGGTTGGAAGCAAAACCTTTAATTGAAAAAGGCAGGACTTTTGACTTTTGAGCCTGGAGCCTGTCTCTGAATGTTTCTCTTCTTCATTCAGGTATTCATGCATTAATATATTATGATACAAACTCATTGGTTGTTGGCTTCCACAACTCCTTCTACAGGCTGCAGATCATCCAGAACTCTGCAGCCCGTGTCCTCTCCCGCACCAGGCTCTGCAACCCTATCACCCCCATCTTTGCCTAACTCTACCGGCTTCCCATTACACAGAGGATACAGTTCAAGATCCTGGTCCTCACCTTCAAAACCCTCCACAGTCTTGCTCCCTGCTACCTCTGCAACCTCCTTACTCCCTACCATCCTGCTCGCCCCCTCCGCTCAGCAGGCTCAGGGCTGCTTCACGTCCCCCGCCCTGCTCGCCCCACTATTGCTGGACGGGCCTTCCGCCACTCTGCCCCCACCCTCTGGAACTCCATCTCGCAGTTCCTCCATCTTGCCACCTCCCTTGCCACCTTCAAGACCCATCTCAGGACTCTCCTCTTCGACCATGCTTCGATCTCCCTGCTTCCCCCTCCCCCCACTCGCCCTCCACCCTCCCTGACCCCAACACCCAGCTCGGGTCCGTAACTCTGTCTGTCCAGCGCCTTGGGACGTCCTTGACAAATGTAATTTTGTTGTTGTTGCTGTTGCCTGCTTTTAGTACATTTATAATAATAATAATAATCCTTGCATTTGATATAGCGCTTTTTATGTCTTCTAGACGTCTCAAAGCACTTCACAGAATAAGCTGTAAAGTGAATTGACTATATATCTGTGGGCGAAATGCAGCAGCCAATTGCGCACAGTAGTGTCCCACAAACAGTCATGGATTGTAAGTGACTAATTTTATTATTGTTTTTTTTGAGGGATTATCATCAATCGTGTGGAGTAAGGAAACTTGCCCAAGGTTTCACCCTGCCGGGAACCGAACCTAGGTTTACTCGCTTGCAAGGCCGAGTGCTCTAACCACTGAGCTACAGGACACCTTACATACTGTACTTTTATTCAAATTGACATTTTTATACATTTGCTTTGCAATAACATGACCAGTAGGCCTTTTGATTTACCCTTACAAGTGAGACAGGTATGGACAAATATTTAGTTTCTTCTGAAATATTTTACATTGTTTACGTGTGTTTTACAGTAAACTTGTGTCTTTTACTTTTAATAATGAATGATTTTGTTGTTTTGCAGTTACGAGGAATTTGTTTACAACACTGTCAATAGTCTTTATATTGTTTTTATTTTAGAAAAATGCTTCTGATGAGGCAATATTACATCTCAGTGTTTTGTTGGAGAATGTAGTTATTGCTTTAACCCACTCGACCCAGCAGGGAGCAGTGCTGTGCCTTATCACCAATGGTAAAAGTCATGAAATGTTTAAAGATGCTTTGGGCCATTCCTGCAAATGCAATTGATTCACCTTAAAAATATGTAGCATTTGCAATATTTTTGATCCAAGTGATTCCTCTTAAGAAGTCAAGAGATGCACTCTATTCACAGCCACTTGAAGTGCATTTGTTATGTGAAATTGAAGCTAATGTGCTATTTGACCAATTTAATGGTTCATCGTGAGCTGTGTGTTACTTTAAAACAAGAAAAATATAATTCCACCAGGGTTTTGCTAAACACAGAGCAAGCCCAGAGTAAAACTGCAATGTTGCTGTAATATTTACAGCTGAGTCGTTAGGGCTAGAAATTTAAACTATTCCACGGCAAAATATTAAGATGTATATCCTCAACTTGTTTTAAGTACAGAAGTTCCATTGACCATTACTCTAAAATGTCGACCCTATGAAAGTTTATGTTGAAATTGATTTCAAAGAGGTATTTAAAAATAATCTTTGCATTTGATCTGTCAATTGTTGAGATGTCTCAAAGAGCTGCACAGCGTATACTGTAAAGTGGTCTGATTGTATTTTGTGGGCAAATGCAGCAGGTTATTTGTCCCACAAACAGCCATAGAGTGCATCACCAATTTAACTTGGTGACTTGTTGGCCAGGACAGTGGGAGAAAGTCCCTTCCATTTGAACCATCCGCATCATATATTTTATCAAATAATTGATTTCAAGAGGCTAATTTGCTCTTTTGCTAATCCTAGGGACACAAAGGCAAATTTCAGCAAAAAAATGATTTTGGCTAACTTTGCACAGACTGGGATTCAAAACTATAACTTTTTTTTCTAAACTTTCTTTGCACATACTTGGGCAATATCTTTACTTACTAGACCATTGTGGGAGTTGAAATACTACTTTTTTCACATTCAGAAAGGCAAGATTTAATAGCAATTTGGTGCCACAGAAACATATCCAAGCCCAATAGGCTCTGTCAAGGAGACCAACGAGCCACCCGGCTGATCCCTACAGCTAGCTGGATGATCCATGAGTAAGTACAATCTTGAAAGAACCCGTTCAGAGATATGCTTCATAAGATACTTGATAAAGAGCAACGAGGAAAGGTAGTGCAGACCAGGACTCAGAAATCAATTAAGAAATTGAGTCATGCTATATAAAGAGGTGGTAAGGTTGGTAATTTGGTATTCATGGCTGTTGGTGGGACATTGCTGTGTGCAAACTAATTGCTACGTTTTACCCACAAAACACACAATCAATCCTTTTAACCTGTGAAGCACTTTGAGACATCTCAACAGCGTAGTAAGGTGCTATATCAAATTCAAGGAATATTATTATTATTTTAGAAAGATCAGATCAAATGGTCTGAAAGGTTTTCTTTGGCCAATCTTTTTGATAGCATGGCTATGCGACTTATGAGTTATTTACTCTTGCTCTTGTTTCAAAGATACTCATTTATATCGATGCATATTCCACTAAGACTTGAATCCAGTGATCGCTCTCTCTTCAGTTTCCCTGTACAAGAGTCCTGGAGAGTATTTTTTGGAGCACTCGCTTCGCAAACGAGAGGACCCAGGTTCGAATCCCGGGTGGGGCGAAACCTTAGGCAAGTTTCTTTACTCCATATGCCTCTGTTTACCTAGCAGTAAGTAGGAACACAGTTGTTAGTCGATTGGTGGATGCTTTCTGGGAGTAAAAATTCCTTAAAACAAACATTTGGTCATTCAATCCACGACTGTTTATGGAACACTGCTGTGTGCAATTCGCTGCCGCGTTTCGTCCACAAAATATACAGTCAATTCACTTTACAGTATATTCTGTGAAGCGCTTTGAGACGTCCCAACGATGTGATAAGGCGCTATATCGTGGAGTCCTGTAGCTCAGTGGTTAGAGCACTCGCTTTGCAAGTGAGAGACCTGAGTTCAATTCCAGGCAGAGGGCGAAACCTTGGGCAAGTTTCCTTACTCCACACAGAGCCTAATAATAATCCCTCCAAAACCAAAAACAATAATTAAATTGGTCATTTTCAATCTACGACTGTTTGTGGGACATTGCTGTGCGCAGTTGGCTGCCGCGTTCGCCCACAAATATACAGTCAATTCACTTTACAGTGTGTTCTGTGAAGCGCTTTGGGACGTCCTCCTGACGTGAAAAGCGCTATATCAAATGCAAGGATTATTATTATTATTATTATTATTATTATTATATCAAATGCAAGAATTATTATTATATTACAAAATATGTTTGTACAGTAATACTATCACACAGACGTTTCCAATTGTGTAACTTCTGTTTAGACAACAGGAGTTGGTGGCTCCAGTATTGTGTGCGATCTTTACATTGTGCTGCGTTGAAGTATTTCTCGCATGATCGAATGAAATGACTGACAGCCAATCATTACTTCTGCACCAGAAGATCTTACAACTTGGAGAATTTTGCTTTGCAGTAAGCTTCTGTGGTGGTAAGGACTGTGTTTGACCTCTCCAGTTTCTCTGCGCCGCCCTCCAAAAAAATATCCCATTTGGAAATCTATGAGAAAAGTCCATCATTAAATTAAGGCATTTTTAAAATTATAAATCAGCTCTGGTTTAATAAACGAAAATTACATTTGACGCAGAACAAAATGTACAGTCAATTCATTTTGCAGCATATTCTGTAAATCACTTTGAGACGTCTCGAAGACATGATAAGGCACTATATCAAATGCAAGGATTATTATTATTATTACTATTTTATGTTGAAATTCACAGAATTGATTCAATATAAAGTGTGGTGACTGTGTACTTAGTAGGTGAACGTGACAGCCGATAAATAATAATAATCCTTGCATTTGGTATTGCGCCTTTCACATCACAAGGATACCTCAAAGCACTTAACAGGATATACTGTAAAGTGCAGTGACTGTGTTTGATGGCCAAACACAGCAGTCAATTTGCGCATAGCAATGTCCCACAAATAGCCATGAAGTGAATGACCAATTTTGTTCAGTTTGCTTCAGTTTGCCAGAGAATGCCAGAGAAGATTGGAGGGTGAGGCAATTTTTAACTTAAGATCTTAAGGTGAGTATCTATTGAACCTTATTGGCAGAGGTCTGGGGCCAGGCACCTGGGAGGAAAAAACAGACCACATTTGGAATAATAGTAACATAAATAACATTGTCAAACTATTATGAACTTTAAAAATTGCACAATTAAATTAAGTCCATATTTTAATTAAACACAGATGGCTCTTATGATTCTTTCAGTGTTCTATATAGAATTAAATTTAGTTGAAAGTGCTTTCTGGGTACAGCAGGTAGTGCAGATATACAGATAAAAATCTGGATTGAGTTTTTTTTTACTGGGCATTTACATAAATGCAAAGCAGTGACAAGACTTAAGCAAATCTGGAAGCTATTGTGGAGGTGATAAAATGTGGAAGTGAGAAAACACGGAGTGAGAAAGAGCCATTCAAGTCTACTCCTTGCACAGCCCACAAAACCTACCCCAACTATGGACCTCTCTCCTATAATTCTGGAAGAAATCTGCATAGATATTGCTGGAACCCCAAAGGTAAGCAAACCATATCTCCACTTTCCATCCCTGGCCGCATTTTTCATAAAGTTTATTTTCCTTATTGTCTTTCCCCACTGTCAGCCTTTTGTATGGTTAAGGGCAGTTTCGTGAGATATTCTGCTATACTAACTTTGTGTAGGAAGCCTTCCATCGAGCACCTGTAAGATATACATAGCACCTAAAGCATCAAAGCGTGTCAAAGCATTTTACAATGAATTGCTGCCCAGTATCTGTATATTTGTGGGCAAATGTGGCAGTTGCAGAGCAAATGACCAATTTATCTAGCCAAGAGAAACTATTTTTTGGGTAGTCATAGGGTTTTGAATGCCCACTTGAACAGACATACAGGACCACAGTTTAATGTCTCATCTGAAGGATAATACTTTTGACGATGCAACGTTCCCACAGTCTTGAACTTAAGTGTCAGTCCAGACCACAATTTCAAGCGTGGCTTGAACTCAAACATTCTGAACAAGAGATAAGAGTTCTTCCAACTGATCCAAGCTGGCGTCCTTGAAAGATTCACTGGAATTGCTCACATGAGTTTGCCATTTTACAGTTAAATCTGGTGGTCGCGGTGCTAATTTGTCATCTGCAGAGGATAGAATAATAATAATAATCCTTACTTTTGGTATAGCGCCTTCCAGTTCGGGAGGATTTGCTGTAAAGTGTATTGACGTATGTGTTTTGTAGGTGAATTCTAGTTTCTATTTTTTCCTGCTTACTGAGGCACTTAATGTAATCGTTGTTGTTCTGCATTAATTAATAGCTGAGACTCGTTGCCAGTGACAAGCTGAATCCCGTAGATCCAAAAGCAGTGGTGGAATCATCTCCCACGTTATCAGGACACCTGACAGTCTGCAAAAAGGGCCCTTCCGGTACAAATCTATTTATAATAATAATAATCCTTGCATTTGATATAGCGCCTTATCAAGGCGGTGAGACAACAACAACAACTTGCATTTATATAGCGTCCCTCACGCAGGATAGTGTCCCAGAGCACTTCACGGAATACACTGTAAAGTGAATTGACTGTATATTTTGTGCGCAAAACGTGTGCTGCAGCATCATTCAGAATGTGGGAGAAGAAAATAAGATAAATAAAATAAATGAGATGTCAGCCACCTGGTGTATGAGGCTGTCTCAAAAGCGCTTGTTTTCTCACTTCAGCCACTTAGCATCCACTGTGCCACATTCTGCCTGTCACCGTCTCTACTGCATTTCCCAAACCTCTGACCCTCCAACAAATTGAGACACTCACAGCCCAGGGGCATGTACTAGGGATGATGCTTCACAATTATTGACAGTTAAATGCAGATCACATTGGAAGGCCTGAAATGTGTATTGTGTTTGTTTCCTAACCATCCTTCAGGCCATGTGTCACAGCCCCTCTGTAATGGAAAGATGAAAAGCCCCTGCAATAAATAGATTACAAGGGATTTGCTTATATAAAGACTTAGTCAGCTGCAGTAACGTATTTTGGAGTTTGCTTACAAAGGACACATTTGCGAGGCTTCACTATTTATTACTATTCCCCCCCACACACTTCCCGGAGTAAGTTGTACTCTCACACTTTAAGCATGGAACAAGAGGAAGATGAGGATATCGCATTCGCCAAGTGGATGAGCAGCTTTTGGGGCCACAACTTGGTGGATGAAGGGGGCAAGGATGTGCGAGCTCGGCAGAGACGACAGTCAAAAGCCCCAGCTGAAAGGAGAGCCTCTTGTCCGGTGAGAAGAATGAAAGAGAAAGTTAGCTTCTAGTGTTCATTATATTCCTCATGAGAAATAAATGAAAAGAACCAGAGAAAATGGTCTGCAATTGAAGGGTGGCGGGGGGTGTTAAATTCAAAACAAATCTGCAGAAACACTATTTCGGTGAGCGAGTTGTAAATGTTTGGAACGGGCTCCCTAGGGAGACGGTGGAAGCAGAAAGTGTTGATTCTTTCGACAACAAGTTAAGCTAGATTTCTTTTAGGAAATAATATCATGGGATACAGTATGTAGTTTGGGATACGATGTGTGTGTGCGACTGGCAGGATGGTGGAAGGTGAACTGGGTCCACCTTGGTCTTCTTTCATCTAGGAACTCTTATGTTCTTATGGTCTTAACTTCACAGCTCTCCAAGTCAAAGTTATATCATCTGCACGAATGTTATCACTTTAACGCTCAAAAGTGTCAGCAGATAGTGATTTAGATTCATTTATAGTGAACACAAAATAAGGATTTATTATCAATTGAGTCCTAATTTTGTTATTTTATCAATTCCACCAATATATTTCATTTTATAGATACTTTTAGTCTCTTGCTGTGCCATCGTTGTTCTGTAGCATATTGGTTAGAGCACTCCTCTCGCAAGCGAGAGGACCCGGGTTCGATTCCCGGGCAGGACGAAACCTTTGGGAAGTTTCCTTACTCCACTCGCCTCTATTTATTTTGCAGTAAGTAAACATATGTTCGTCGGTTGGCGGATTGCTATTCCGGGGGTAATAATCCCATAAAAAAATGTCCATGACTGTTTGTGGGACACTTCTGTGTGCAATTGGCTGCCGCGTTTTGCCCATAAAATGTACAGACAATTCACTTATGTTCTGTGAATGTATGTTCTGTGAAGCGCTTTGAGACTTCTCAACGACATGACCAGATGCTATATCAAAAATGCAAGGATTATTAACAGAGAAGGTTTATCTATCCCAGTGCCAGGGAAGCCAGGGATCTGCTCCTTGTTTTATGTTGTATTGTTCTTCAAAATCCCAAAAGGAGAACTCACACCAAGTTGACTCTTCACTGATGAAAATCTTTTCATTTAGAAACGTTCTCCATGAAATCCCCAAATTACCGTAGTTGCGATGGGATGTTGTTCAAAACTGACAGTGAAATTGGTCTTGTTGGTTTAAGCATTTGGTTTAACATCACTGCTAGAATCTAATTATTACCAAATGTCATACTGTATTCATGATTTGTTTTGTAAAAACAATGTTCCTTGCCTCCTTACCATAAATATAACACAGTGTCAATTTAGATCAATTAGTTTCCTACACGTTCAACAAAAAGCAATCCTTTCAATAACGGATCTGGTGTGAAAACAATGTCACAAATTGACCTGTCATCTGTAATTAACTCAGATTTTAAGTGAATCCCAATGACACGTAGTTGAAATGTGACAGAATCAATAGTGGATGACATTGTTTTACTGATGATAAAATAACTGATTAACTCGCGACCATCACTCCTGGGGAAAGAGGGTGGGGAGATAATGGAGGTCTCCTTATTGTTGAGCTGCCTTTACGTGCAGGTGGTGTACATATATGGAACTCTCAGTCTGGTTCAGATGCTCTTAAGCAAGTTGATGGCTTTCCCCAGGTGCAAGACGCCCTGAAAAAAATCAATGATTTGGTTTGCCAGAATCGTTAGTTAAGCCATAAGTTTCCATAAACATGCCTTCCATTTAACATTTGCCAGCCCAAATATTGCCGTTTAAAAATGGACTTCAAAGCGAATTGACTGTATATTTTGTGGGCGAAACACGGCAGCCAATTGCGCACAGCAGTGTCCCACAAACAGCCGTAGATTGAGGTTGACACTGTTTGGCTGGTTAAACTCCAACAATTCCTCAACGCACATTCTGGGGTGCCTAAACCTTGGCTCTCGCCAACCTTTGTTAAAAGTATCAGATTTGATGAGCAGGATGCCTTTCTGGGGGTTACAGTCATTTGGAGAGTAAGTACTGTAAATGGAAATTTCCATGCTAATGTGGGGACTCAGCAATTAGTTTTGAATGAGTATGGTGATAGTTTCTGCATCTGCTGGTTGACCAAACAGCCCTCCCACCCCCCGCCCCCACCCCTCAAAAGAAGAGTTATTTGTCCCAAGACACAGAATTAATAGTAGATTGAAATTTAATGAGCTGGATAAAATAATTCCCGACTGAATCCAAATTAAGCTCATAACGGTGGATTCTTTAACCACTGACTTTAAAATTTAGATTAAACACATATTTTAATTTTTTTTTAGTGATAAGGCTTGACAATACCTGCTTTTTCTTGGGGTGGGTGGGGGGGTGCAATTGAACTTTCTTTTCAAATCAGGATGGTTCCTCTGTTAATCTGATGACTCGGTGATTGAATTATCCAAAAATAAGTCATTTGAAATACGTGGCATTGAATCTATCAGAGCCAGATCCGACAGGAGTGGGTCATGTACACATACTGGTGACATTTCATTGCAAACAAGAAAAATATACAGCAGCGACTTGCATTTATATAGCACACCTCATACAGGGTAGCATCCCAGAGCGCTTGACAGTGGCGGAGCACAACACCAAGCTGAGGGGAGGTGACCGTAAGCATGGTCAAAGCAGAAGGTCTTCAGGTGCAATCTGAAGATGGGGAAGGAGGGGGCAAGGTGGAGGGATTGAGGGAGAGTGTTCCAGATTTTCGGGGGGCGTTGTGGTTGAAAGCGCGGCCACAGATGGTGGAATGGAGGGCAAGAGGTGAAAGGTAGCACATTTACGTTGAACAGGTCATTTCTTAGGTGAAACCGATTTGTCTAATATTTGTTTTTGATCTGCAGTAAAACGAATCTGGTTTTGTAAGACTCTCTTTCCCTTTAAAATAACCTGAACAGCCAGTTTAGTTGGTATTGACTGGTTAAAAGAGCACTTTTGCATCATACTTTGCTATTGTGCTATATTACATTTTAGAATCCCACTCTCAAGATCAAAAGCCAAGGGCCAAGGGCTTTGGTTTGAAGGGTGAGATGTATGTGCCTCTAAGCTTTTGCATTGGATTACTGTGGATTTGCCAGCCTTAACCATGTGTGAAAGACCCTGCTTACCAACCCTCTGTGAAGTGGATAAATTTTAGATATTGTGCTCATTTTATCTACCCTGAAGTGAAACTTATTGATCGCTTTTGACCAAGTTTTTTTGGTCAACGTGATAATTATCACTGGTGTTAACATCACATACTCCACTTTCCCACACTTTCTCCCAATTTCTTTTTTCAGCGTGCATCCAGCCCACCTGGAACAAGACACTATTTTAAACGAGATTTCTGGCTAAATAGGTATTATTTCTGCAACATGCTGTATTTTAATTCAGTGCAGGGACATAATTTCTCAAGAATGTTCTTCCGTTCCTTTATCAGGCTCAGCTCTCAGCCGTGCGCATGAGTCAAATGCATTCAACCACCAAAGTGCCAACACCTGTTTCCCTGAAAGGTTTCAAAGAAATCCGCAGAGACAAAGAAGACAGAGGACATCACCTCATGAAGGCAAAGACCAATGAGCCAACACTAAACTCACAGGAAGAAAATAAGCGCTCTTCTGTCCAGACATTTACAAGCACGTTTCAGAAACATCTGAAATTTCGAAGCAGGAATACACTTTCTCTGGTAGGTGCAGGTTTTTTTTTGCAAAACGTTAATAATGATAATAGTCCTTGCATTTCATGCAGCGCCTTATCACGTTGTTGAGATGTGCCAAAGCATCCCACAAAATATACTGCAAAGTGAATTGACTGTGTCCCTTGTGGACAAAATGTGGCAACTAACTGCGCCACAAACAGTTGTGGATTGAGTGATTTATTATTTATTTTAGAGGGATATTACCCCTGGAATCGACTAACAACCGGGTTCCTACTTACTGTTAGGTGAACAGAGGCGTGTGGAGTAAGGAAACTTGCCCAACGTTCTCCCCACCAATCGAACCTGGGTCCTCTCGCTTGCGAGGTGAGTGCTCAAACCACTAAGCTACAGGACTCCATATTTTTCCCTAATTTCACTGGTTGGAAACTAGTTATTTTTTTTTACTTTTCAATGCTAATATCTGAACATGTTTGGTTTCAATATGCCAAAAACCCTATTGAATTGCAATGATGCTTTCACAGAAATCTGTATGCTTATGAGATGTAACTGACTAACGCAAAACTGTGCTAAGCAAATGAACATCATCTGGGATGCAATTGGCGTAAAACCAAAATACAATATTAGGTCAGTGAAAGGATTATGTAGAATTGCATAGAATCTACAGCACTGAAACTTACAGTTCAGCCCAAATAGTCTCTGCCATTGTTCATATACTCAACATGAACAACACTCAACACTCCCCACTCCTCACCCCATACCCTTCTATTCCCTTCTCACTCATGTATGCACAAATTGCCTTTTGAATGTTTTGGTGTTTTCTGCTTCAACCATTGACTTCTGCAAGTGAATTCCACTGATATGATAGAATAATAACAATAATAAACCTTGATTTGGTAAAGCACGCTATCAATTCGGAAGGACCTCTCAAAACGCTTCACAATGGAGAAATTGTATATTTGTCGGCAAACACGTCAGCACAATTGCGTACAGCAATGTCACACGAACAGCCATGAAACGAGTGACAAATTTTATCTGGAAGATTGTTGGCCCGAGCACCAGGAGAAACCCCCTTCTCTTTTCGAATAGTGGCATGGGATCTTTAACATCCACCTGAGCAGGCAGACAGGACCTCGGTTTAATGTCTCATCTGAAGGACAGCGCGACTGATATGAGAGAACATTAAAAATGTGAGAATTGTGTGTCAGGCTGGAGGTAAACAATATCACTGCCCCTCTGGGACTTACGTCTTGATTCCAGTTGCCAGTAATCTGGGATTCCCACGGGTGTCTCTCCGGAACACTGCCAAACAGATGGAAATCTAGGCATTTTACTGCCGGGGAAATGGAAACATAACATTCCCCTCAACACTGTCAGGAATAAAACACAGACAACCCCTCCCTCTTGTCCATTTTGTTGTTTTGGTCAGTCACCCATTACCATGCTTAAACCAGATTGAGAATTCCAAATATGCGTGCCACCTATGCCTGGAAATTTTGCTGTGTCAATGAGTGTGTGTCACACTCTCTCCCGGGAGGGACGCACTTTGCTTACCTAATTCTGGAGAGTATTAGGCACAAGTTTGCAAGAGCCGAGGCTCCTCGGAGTATGTGTTGTGGTAACTGCTGGTGTTTAACCAGCTAAAAAACGTGTAACTGGCCACTATGAGCACTGTCTAGTAAGCTTCTCACTGTTTGTCCAGCCAGGACTGTTTTACCTGGTAGAATTAATAGGTAATAATCCCTGCCCATCGTTCCCTTCCCTCCAAAGACACTAGATGGATGATCGGGCTATAAAGCTACAACTACTCAACTCAAAATTTCTTATTTGTGAAACCCTGAATTGCTTTTGCAAAATAAAGAGAGTACTATTATGCATAAACCTTTACTTGGAGTACTGTAGCTTAATGGTTATAGTGCTCGCCTCGCAAGTGAGAGACCGGGATTCGATTTCCAACAGGGTGAAAAGTTTGGCAAGTTTCATTACTCCACACGCCTCTGTTTACCTGGCAGTAAGTAGGAACCTGGTTGTTTGTCGATTGGCGGATTGCATTTCCGGGGGTAATAATTTCTTCAAAAAATAATAATAATTTGGTCACTCAAACCACGATTGTTTGTGAGACACTGCTGTGTGCAATTGGCTGCCGCGTTTCACCCACAAAATATATGCAGTCAATTCACTTTAAAGTACACTTCACTGTGAAGCGGTTTGAGACATCTCGAAGATGTGATAAGGTGTTCTATTAAACACAAGGATTATTTATTATTATTTCTTGATGTACTGTATAACCATATTTTAATTGTTGGTGTTTTGCTGTATCTCTTGTATGTCCAACGATGTTTGTAAATGGCAGGATAAAGAGGAAGACCCATGCGTTATATGTCATGACGATCTCAGAACTGGATATGTGCGGGAGCTTCATTGCATGCACAGATTTCATAAGGAGGTACAGAAACTCTCTTTTAAATAAGGGCATGTTTTAGCAAATTAGATTTATTTTAGGAAGTAACATTGTGGGATACAGTATACAGTTTGGCACATGACATGTGCATGCGTCTGCCAAGAGGGTTGAAGGCAAACTGAGTGGACCTCGGTCTTCTTTCGTCTATTCTTATGTTCTTGTGTTGTTCGATCCGTCACACTCTAATCTTCTCTAAACACTGCTCAGACATGCAAAACACCCCAGCATACAAGTGACACATTCATTCCACCTTTGTACTCTTCTAAATAATAGGAATGTAACTCACGCAGGGATGCAAATTATAAGTTTAGTACTGAAAAGGTAACTGTAAATTAGAGGGCGGGTCTCAACTCAGACAGATGATTTATGGCGTTTTCCCTTAGGCAATATCATATTAATAGTCCGTGGATAATTTCTGCTAAATTCATCAACAATCACCATACTTAAAAGTGATTACCCTGAAGGGCTTTGAGATGTTCTCAACCTTATAGGTGCTCTCTTTCTCTCTCTCTCTCTCTCTCTCTCTCTCTATATATATATATACATATGTATATATATATACTGTGATGTTTATTTGGCAATTTACCACTTAAAGTTCACCTACAAAAATACACTTTATATCCTCTGAAGTACTTTGAGCCGCCCTCCTGACATGAAAGGCGCTAAACCAAATGTAAGGATTATTATTATTACTCAGTTAAGTAATGTAGCAGTTTAATCTTTATTATAATAATAATCTTTGCATTTGTCATCCTGAAACTCTGGAACACTCTCCTTCAAGCCCTCTGCCTTGCCCCCTCCTTCTCCATTTTCAGGTTGCGCCTCAAGGTCTTCCGCTTCGACCGTGGTTATGATCATCCCCCCTCCCCCCTGGCTCAGGGTCTTGCTCCGCCACTGTTAAGTGCTTTGGAACCCTGCCCTGCATGAGGGGCACTATATAAATGCAAGTTGTTGTTGTTGTTGATTTTACTACCTTATCACATCGTCAAAACATCTCAAACATTTTTACGGTGAGTGCAGTGACTGTGTATTTTGTAGGTGAACATGTATTTTGTTGTTATATAACTGAAAGAGAAACATCTATTGGTAATCTGCATGTTAACCATGCAGATGTAGTACATTATTTGATTAATGCTCCCTATCACTATAAATTGTGATTTATACTGAAATTAGATCCTTCATAAAGAATGAGGGGAGAGAAAGGAGAAAGAACATGAGAGAGAAGAGCAACACTCCCCCAAAATAGAAAGGAAAAGAGATCACGGTAAATGCCCCTAAAGGAGAATGTATTGAATTTAAACCTATTGATCATCTGTACCGAACATTAAATAACAATGATTATTGACTTGATCTTATTCAAGAGTCTGAGCAGTAGACGATACCACTGCACACCTGAAGCCCCAAGTATTTAGCCTCATGCCAGTAGTCATTTGAGCTTCGCTTTACTCAATGGGTGAGTATGACTAGGATGGGCCACTAAATGAAGTATGTATCAATATGGCTTTGCTGTATATCCAGAGTTAGACAGAAGCCAGCAGAGTCAAGCCCATTCGACAGAGGCACGTGTAATATTACGAGCAATCTTCCATGTAGCAGATGGAAAAGTTCTTAGTATAGGTTCTTTTCGCAGACAAGAGCAGAGCAGAGGAAAGGGGGATCTAATAGAGAGAAAGGTTACGTGAAATAATCTATAGTTATTGATCCTCTGAGGTCTAAAATAAATTTCTTAGCTGGACCTTCTCCGAACAAACACACCTACCCTCAAACTGATGTAGCAGGAAGTTCCTGTTGCAAGCATTTCCTGATGTAGACAGAGCAGGAAGTCTTGTTGCCATCATTTCATCGCCTTCGTGCATTGATTGATTTCATTGATTTAGTTATGTATAAAACAGAATTTGAAGGTTAAAAAGGCTACAGTTTTTTGGATGATTATTCCCAGTACAGGAATTGGCTCCAACAGGAACTTCTTGTCCACAGGTTTGCCATCACCACTCAAGAAGGAAGCATTCATTTGGGCTGCATGCGATTTCTGGTGTCAGCAGCATTACTTGGGTGGACAAAAGCAAAAAGTGAACAAATATGGTATGTGAAATTTCCACTCAACTACAGAAATTTAGGTTTAACTTTTTATATATATATATATATATATAACATAGAGACAGAAAAGTAGGGGGAAATTTTTAAAAAAATATTACTTGCGTAATATTTATTTACGATTTATTCCAATTTTTAACCGAGTATTTATCAAACATTAAGTACTTTGCTTCTTTTCCAGTGCATAGGGATGTGGCTTTGGAAGAAACCGACATGTCCGACATGCCGGGTCAAAGTGAAGATCCCAAACCCTTTCTTCTGGTCTTCACCAAAGAATGAAGATCCCATGACAGCTACCTTCTAGATTGCAGTTCATCTGTGAAACAGCTTTGGGACTTGTCTTTTCTTTTCAATTTCTTTTTTTTTTTGAATCAGACAGTTGCATTGAAGAGGCACCCAATTGGTTACCCCAGTATAGAGCAATGCAAAGTGGTGACTGAGGCACAAGTTAATACAGAGAGAAGCAAAATATTCAGTAGAATTAACCCTTCAAAACTCACACTGGACTCTATTTCTTGCATTCGCCTAGCAAAGCTCAGCCACGACACTTTACAGCGAATCCTGTGAAGTGCTTTGAGATGACCTCCCAATGTAAAAGGCACAGTACCAAATGTTATGTCTTTGTATGCTGATGTAAACCACTTATTTGCCCATTTCCAATGCTTTCTGCAGGCTTTAGTATGAGGATGAGTTTCAATATAAGAGAAGTTGTTTGTGTGTGTAGTTGATGAATGTTTAGTGTTCCACTGAAAACAATCAACGCACAGTTTTACTTTTCATTCAAAAGACATATTTGCACCAGTGTTTAAAAAGCAGCTCATGGCATTGTAAATACGCACCAAGTACATTTATATTTTAAGAAATACCTAATGGATATTAGGAATTCCTAAAAAAATCTGATGAAAGGTCTGATAGTCCTGATCTGGAGAAAGATCTGGAATCCTGTAGCTCAGTGGTTAGAGCACTCGCTTTGCAAGTGAGAGACCTGAGTTCACTTCCAGGCAGGGCAAAACCTTGGGCAAGTTTCCTTACTCCACACGCCTAATAATAATCCCTCCAAAACCAAAAACAATAATAAATTGGTCATTTTCAATCTACGATTGTTTGTGGGACATTGCTGTGCACAATTAGCTGCCGCATTTGCCCACAAAAATTCACTTTACAGAGTGTTCTGTGAAGCGCTTTGGGACGTCCTCCTGACGTGAAAAGCGCTATATCAAATGCAAGGATTATTATTATTATATACCAATCATATATGTTGATCTTCTTTCCCATTACATGCCATGGATGGTAGCTGATTCATATTCAACAGTAAATACAGTGGAATGTCAGGCCTACTTTAACACTGAGTAAGACTATGCAATATAACACGAACACAAAGCAATCTCCCCTTCCATATATTTATGAGATTAAAATCAGGCTCCCTTTTTTGAATGGATAGTGATCAGTACAACATAATTCTATTCCTAAATCTTCCTTGGTCCATCCATTGAATGAATATGAATAATTGTACTAATGTTATATCTGTACACTTGTTTTAATAAATAAAATGGCATGGAACCAAAAAATGTTGACCACACAAAATAAGATTAATAACTAGGATATGAATACATGTGGGTTTCTGCACTATGCACATCACATCCAAGAATATGACACATATTCTTTATGGCACACTCACCAACACAGAAATGATATTTATTTCACCCTATATAAAAAGTTCTTGTTTACGCCATGTGTTTTTTTTAAGAACTCAGAGACTGGCTACAATCGAACCTCACCGTCCGTAATGACCTCCGGTTTAAACGATCCCAACGGCAAGACCCAATTTTTGCATCTCATTGACAGCTAAACATTCTTGGCGACTTCAACTTGCATTTCACCCCCTTTGGCTCTATCTCCACTGACTTCCTCTCTCTCCATGCCTGTCACAACTTCTTCCTCCACATCCACTTTGCCACCCACATTCATGGCCACCAACTCAACCTAATGATTACCCAGGGCCTCAGTATCTCGGACCTCACAATCACCAATAAAGCCATTTCAGATCACCATTTCACTTCCCTTAACTACTCAATTCCTCTCCCCACCGCCACTCAACCCACCTCTATCTCCTACCATCCCTGGAAAAGAATCTCCCCGCGCTCCCTCTCTGCTGCCCTGGAGCCGTCTGAACTCTTCCCCCTTTGGCGGACCTCCCGTAATGATTTATTTGTGGAGTCCTGTAGCTCAGTGGTTAGAGCGCTCGCCTTGCAAGCGAGACACCTGGGTTCAATTCCAGGCAGGTTGAAACCTGGGGCAAGTTTCCTTACGCCACATGCCTAATCCCTCCAAAACAAAACAATAATAAATTTTCATTTTCAATCCACGACTGTTTGTGGGACACTGCTGTGTGCAATTGGTTGATGCGTTTCGTCCACAAATATATAGTCAATTCACTTTACAGCATATTCTGTGAAGCGCTTTGAGACGTCTAGAAGACGTGAAAAGCACTATATCAAATGCAAGGATTATTACTATTATCCTCGGTCACTCTCCCCCACAATTACATAAGAACATAAGAAATAGGAGTAAGAGTAGACCATTTGGCCACTCAAGCCTGCCCCACCATTTAATAAGATCATTGCTGATCTTCTAACCTAATTCCATTTATCTTCCCTATCCCCATAGCTCTTAATCTGTTTAGTTTTTTAAAATCTATTGATCTCAGTCTTGAATATGTTCAATGACTGAGCATCCACAGCCTTCTGGGATAGAGAATTCCATAAATTCACTACCCTCTGAGTGAAGAAATGTTTTCTCAACTCTGTTCTACAGGGCTGACCTTTAATCCTGAGACTATGACCCCCTAGTTTTAGATTCTCCAACCAGGAAAAACAGTCTTACATTATCTACCCTGTCAAGACCCTTAAGAATCTTATAGGTTTCTTCTATATTCTAGAGAATATAGGCCTAGTCTACTCAACCTCTCCTCATAGGTCCACCCCCTCATCCCAGGAACCAACCTAGTGAACCTACATTGCACCCCCTTTAAGGCGAGTATATCCTTTCTTAGATAAGGAGACCAAAACTGCACAATATTCCAGGTGGGTCTCACTAAGGCCCTATACAATAGACTTTCCTACTCTCTAACCCCTTTGCAATAACGACTAACATGCTATTAGCCTTCCTAATTGCTTGCTGTAACTGCATACTAACTTTCTGTGATTGGTATACAGGGACACCTAAATTCCTCTGAATACTAACACTATCTAGTCTCTTCGCCTCTAGAAAATAATCTGCTTTTCTCTTTTTTCTACCTAGGTGAATAACTTCACACTTTCCCACATTATATTCCATTTGCCACCTTCTTGCCCACTTACTTAACCTGTTTAGATCCCTTTGCATCCTCCTTGTGTCCTCCTCACAACTTACTTTCCCACCTAGCTTTGTATTGTCCGCGAATTTAGATACGTTAAGCTGTATTTCCTCATCTAAGTTATTGATGTACACTGTAAACAGTTGAGGCCAAGCACTGATCCTTGCGGCACTCCACAAGTCACAATCTGTGAAGGACCCGTTTATCTCTACTCTCTGTTTTCTGCCTGTTAACCACTCTTCGATCCATGCTAATATATTACCCTTAATTCCATGAGCCCTAATCTTGTGTAACAACCTTTTATGTGGCATCTTGTCGAATGCCTTTTGAAAATCCAAGTAGACTATATCCATTGGTTCTCCTCATCTAACCTGATAGCTACATCTTCAAAAAACTATAAAGATTTGTTAAACACGATTTCCCTTTCATAAAACCGTGTTTGACGCTGCCTAATCATATTATGACTTTCTAAGTGCCCCGCGACAACGTCCCTAATTATAGACTCTAGAATTTTCTTACCACCGATATCAGGCTAATTGGTCTATAGTTCCCCATTTTTTCTTTCGCACCCTTTTTAAATAGCGGTGTCATGTTTGCAATCTTCCAATCAATGGGAACAGTTCCAGAATCCAGTGAATTTTGGAAGATCAAAAACAATGCATCACTATCTCTGCAGCCACCTCTTTTAAAACCCTGGAATGCAGGCCATCAGGTCCAGGGGATTTATCAGTTTTTAGTTCCATCAATTTCTCTAGTACTATTACTTGACTGATATTAATTCCTTTAAGTTCCTCACCAACATTAATCTCTTGGATCCCCACTATTTTTGGTAAGTTTTTGATATTTTCCAACGTGAAGACAGAAGCAAAATATTTGTTTAGTGACTCTGTCATTTCTTTATTCCCCATTATAATTTCTCCTGTCTCTGCCTGTAAGGGACCCACATTAACTTTTGTTACTCTCTTCCCCTGTATATACTTGTAAAAGCTCTTACAATCTATCTTTATATCTCTAGCTAGTTTACTCTCATATTCCATTTTCTCCCTCTTAATCCATTTCTTGGTTATCCTTTCCTGATCTCTAAAGCCCTCCCAATCCTCAGGTTTACAGCCCTTTTTGGCAATATTATATGTCTCTTCTTTTAATTTTACACTTTCCTTAACTCCTCCAGTTAGCCATGGTTGAACCACTTTTCCTGTGGAATTGTCATTTCTCAAGGGAATATGCGTTCGCTGGGAATTATCTAACATATCTTTGAACGTTTGCCATTGCTTGACTAATTTCATATCTTTTAATCTACTTTCCCAGTCCATTTTAGTCAAATCGACCCTCATACCTACAAAGTTGGCTTTTTTAAGTTTAAGAGCCTTGTTTTGGACTCGACTACATCACGCTCAAACTTAATATTAAATTCCATCATATTATGGCCACTCTGCCCTTGAGGAGCCTTAACATCCAGATTAGTGATTAGCGCTGCTGCGTTACACAATACAAGACCTGGGATCGCCTGTTCCCTGGTTGGTTCCTCAGCATACTGTTCTAGAAAACTCTCTCTAATGCGTTCCATAAACTCATCCTCTAAGTTACTTTAGCTAATTTGGTTTTCCCAGTCTATATGAAGATTAAAATCACCCACTACTAGTGTATTACCCTTGTTACATGCTCCTCTAATTTCCTGATTAATATTCTGCCCAATACTGTAACTGCTGTTTCTCTTTCCAGCATTCTCGATGCCCTTCCCCCCCTCACTTCCTGAACCACCTCCTACTCATGCTACTCACCCTGGTACACCTGCCACCTCCGCTGACTCAAGGATCAACAATAATAAAAATTGGTCATCTTCAATCTACGACTGTTTTTGGGACGTTGCTGTGCGCAATTGGCTGCCGCGTTCACCCACAAATATACAGTCAATTCACTTTACATTATATTCTGTGAAGCGCTTTGGGACGTCCTCCCGACGTGAAAAGCGCTATATCAAATGCAAGGATTATTATAAGGACCAGGTGTGTGCAGTCAAACTCATCTGGCTCAGATCTGATGTAATGGTCCCCTGGCAGATCTGGCTGGACCATATAAAAATTTACCACTCTGCCCTCACCTCCACTAAATCTTCCTTCTATTCCAAGATAATCTTGGAGGCCAAGGACAACCCCAGGCTTTTCTTCTCCACTACCATCCAGCTCCTCCATCCACCCTATCAAGCCTCACCCATCCTCTCTTCCAACTCCAACTGCGAGGATATGCTGGATTTCCTCCAGACCAAAATCGAGGGGATCCGTTCAGCCGGCCCTCCCTCCACACCTTTGAGCCTGTCTCCCCCTCCTCTTTCACCACCACTATAACCTACATGAAGCCCGCCACCTACATGAAGCCCCCCATCCCTATCCCTATCCCTCTCCTTACCTTCCAGCTCCACCTCCTCACCCCTTTACTCTCAAACCTCGTCAACCTCTCCCTGTCAACTGGCACTGTTTCCACCGTGTCCCACGACACGTTTAACACGCTGCCGCGTTTTGTCCACAAAATATACAGTCAATTTACTTTACAATATATTCTGTGCAGCGTTTTGAGACGTCTCAAAGATGTGATAAGTCATTATGTCAAATGCAGGGATTATTATTATATTATTATTCTAACTGTAAATAGCAGGATATATAGCAGGTAAAATGCAGTAACTGTGTAATTTGTATGCAAACACAGCAACTCATTTGTGCACAGCAATATCCCACAAACAGCCATGAAGTGAATGACCAATTTTATTTGGGGAGAATTGTTGGTTAGGACACTGTGAGAAATTCCCCTCTCTTTTCAAATAGTGCCACAAGATCTTTAACATACGAGTACACAGTTCCTCAATTTAACATCTCATCAGAAGGACGGCACCTCCACCAATGCAGCACACCTACAGTGATGCACTGGAATGTTGACCTAGACAAAATTAATTTAAAGTCCCGATGTGGAGCTTGAACACACAACCTTCTGACTCAAAGGCGAGAGAGCTACCAACTGAGCCAGGCTGTTACCTTGAATTAATTTTGTCTGTTTGGCATTAATTGACTTGTGCGTTTGATTACAATTGCACTTACGTTAAAATCGTGTGAAGGTGCTATATCAAATGTAAGGAATATTATTATTATTATAAAACAGGAGCAGAAGAAAAGTGAAAGAAAGGAAACAATAAATAATAGGACATTGAAAAAGATAGTACTGCCTTTAAAACATAGAGACGAAAATAAACTGGAGCATTATTGGCAAGAGCTGTAAGGATTAATATTGGGGCAGAGACAATCATTATATGGAAATGCATTAGATGGAAACATAACTCGATGGTTTTGCCTATGCACAACAAGATCAAAAATCGAATGTTGTCTGTCTCTTCTTTGACCTTCATCAGTTTGTTATTATTGACCGTCTTTTATGATTTGACTGTAGCTGGAGGATATGGGAAATCATCAGCACAAAAATCACAATTCTTTTCCTACTCTGCCAAATATCATTTTTGCTTTTCTGCTGACCTCCTCCATTGTCAGTAATAGTTAACGTTTATTGGCCTATTTGCAATAAATCTATAGAATACCGGTATAAATAGCAGTGAAACTGAAACCAATTTAAAATGATCTCTCTTCCTTGATTTCTTTCTATTTGGAAAGTGCATATTATAAGCTCCATTAGATCTTCTTATCTGTTGTTCCCACTCTTCATTATAAATTGATGAGAAATTGTGGTAAGTATTGCTTTGGTGGAGACCTGGAGAGGATTGTTCTTCTCTCCTCCAGACTATGTGGTTCCAGACTATGGTGTCCACAATGCCATTAACAGGAAGATAAAAGCTTGAGCAGCAACAACACAGCAAATTTCTTGGTCTCCAGGCAACTAAATATTAACGTGCAATGTTGTTGGAAAGTGAAGATTAACTCGTTGGGGGAATCTATTCTTGGAATTAGGCAAGCTCACTCCTTCCATCTGACATAGCACCTCTAACATTGAGAGCACGTCTCAAAGCGCTTCACGGGATACTGTAAAGCGGAGTATTTTGTAGGAGAATGAATTATTTGAATAGAATCATATTTTTTGCATTTAATATATTGGTGAAAAGATAAATGTTTGTAGGTAAACATGGCAGCTAACTTTTCCACAGACAGATCCCACCCATAGCCATGAAGTGAATGACTAATTTATCTGGAGACGTGTCGGTCATACTATCAGAAGAAACTTCCATCTCTTTTCAGTGTCATAAAATAGGAACAGGTAGATACAACATTGGTTTGACATCTTATTCGAAGAGATAGCACCTCCTATAGTGCAGCAGTGTCTGGAGTATTGGTCTGGAATATGAGTTCAAAGTGCCCATATAGGGTGTGTCAGTGCCTTGGGACATCCTCCCGACATGAAAGGCGCTTAACAAATGAATTATGTTGTTGTTGTTCTGTATCTGTAACCTTCTATAGTGCTCTGAGACCTGCCCCGGTGGGGGTATAATTTGGTCACTTAATCCACGACTGTTTGTGCGACACTGCTATGCATAATAATAATAATCCTTGCATTTGATATAGTGCTTTTCACGTCGGGAGGACGTCCCAAAGCGCTTCACAGAACACACTGTAAAGTGAATTGACTGTATATTTGTGGGCGAACGCGGCAGCCAAATGCGCACAGCAATGTCCCACAAACGTAGATTGAAAATGACCAATTTTATTATTGTTTTTGGTTTTGGAGGGATTTGGAGTAAGGAAACTTGCCCAAGGTTTCGCCCTGCCGGGAATTGAACTCAGGTCTCTCGCTTGCAAAGCGAGTGCTCTAACCACTGAGCTACAGGACTCCTGTAGTTGGCAGCATAATTGGCTGCCGGGTTCCCCCCACAAAATATACAGTCAATTCACTTTACTGTATATCCTGTAAAGCGCTTTGAAACGTCTCGAAGATGTGATAAGACGCTATATCAAATGCAAGGATTATTATTATTATTAAGGACGCTATATGCAAATTGTTACAAAACTCCAAACACTGCTGATGCTGGAAATCTGAAACAAAAACAGAAGTCGCTGGGAACACTCAGAAGTCAGGCAGGATCTGTGGAGAAACAAAAGTGAGTCAATGTTTCGGGTCCACGACCCTTCGTCAGAATTGGGGCGTGTTGGGAGGGAGAGGCTTTAAAGGGCTAACAGAGTCATCCCCTGTCCTCTACCCCATTTTCTCCTTGGTCTTCCTTGCCCTGCGCTCACGACCCCCACCATCTCTCTTTAGCCCTTAAAAGCCTCTCCCTCCCAACATGCCCCAGTTCTGATGGAAGGGTCCTGGACCTAAAAGGTTGACTCACTTTCCTTTCTCCATAGATGCTGCCTGACCTGTTGAGCATTCCCAGCCATTTCTATTTTTTGTCATGCAAGTTCTAACTCAGAGCTGAGAGCATTAGCAAGTGAGACAGGCTGACACAATTGCATTTAGCTTGCAAATTAACATTTCAAGTGCAGCTTGGTTGATTTGGGATTTAAGCTTGGGTCTGTCTTTCCTACTGCCCTTTAAATCTGGGAGTATTTTGAGGCTGTTGATTCAACGCTGGATGGGGGTTTGAAATCTCCAGCTGTATTGGGGTTTGCAGTGCAGGTTGCTTGAGAAAACATGGTTTGAATTGTCACATTGCATGCAGTTTTCATATAGTTTTCCACAGCAAGCTTCTGGCTCTTGCATGTGGGACTATAAAAAGTTCATCGATGCAATAGTGAGCTGCCACGTTTGGCTTTCCATTGGGGGTGGGAGGGGAGGGGAAAGGAAAATCGTTGCAAAAAAAATGAAACAATCTTTTTTTTTATTTCGAATGAAATAGTCATTTTTCCCATCACTGAAAATGATCGTGATTTTTTTTTAAAAAAACAAACAATTTAATTTAAAAAATAAACTCCCTGCAATTGAAATGGTGCCTGACTTCTGGGGTTTCTTCCAAGATCGACCACCAAATCTGGATGACTCGTTCTGAAAGCGTAAAGGTAAAGCAAACTGAGATCGATGCAGTTGTTGGACAAGTACATTTACTACACAAGACAAAGAAACACACAAGAGAAACGCACACACAAGAAACACACACAGAGAAACACACACACACACACACAAGAAACACACATGAGAAACACACACACACACACACACACACAAGAGAAATACACACACAAGAGAAACACACACACACATACACAAGAGAAATACACACACAAGAGAAACACACACACACATACACAAGAGAAATACACACCCTCCTAATGTCCCTGTGACCATCCTTGTTTGAGCTTGCATCATCAAGTGGACGTGCAGCCAGTCAGCCCAGCACAGCCCAGCCCAGCCCAGCCCAGCACAGCCCAGCCCAGGACAGCCCAGCACAGCCCAGCCAAGCCCAGCACAGCCCAGCACAGCCCAGCCCAGCCAAGCCCAGCCCAGCCAAGCCCAGGACAGCACAGCCCAGCACAGCCCAGCCAAGCCCAGCACAGCCCAGCCCAGGACAGCCCAGCCCAGCCCAGCCAAGCCCAGCACAGCCCAGCCAAGCCCAGGACAGCCCAGCCCAGCACAGCCCAGCCAAGCCCAGCACAGCCCAGCCAAGCCCAGGACAGCTCAGCACAGGACAGCCCAGCCAAGCCCAGGACAGCCCAGCACAGCCCAGCCAAGCCCAGGACAGCTCAGCCCAACACAGCCCAGCCTAGCCCAGCCCAGCCCAGCACAGGACAGCCCAGCACAGGACAGTTCAGCCCAGCCCAGCACAGCACAGCTCAGCCCAGCCAGCAACCACAGCAGCCGTAACCTCTGGAGAAAGTGACCTCCTTTCCTCTTCCTCCTACAACGTTACATGTTTGCTGCCACATCGACCACCTTCGCTGCCTGCAGTTACCCCAGTCTGCTCGCTAGGCAGCGCCACCAGGGCTGCTGGTGGTGGTGGTGTTGAGGAGGGGGATGGAGATTGACAAGTCTTTGGACCATTCATCCGCTCTGGACATTGCATAATATCCAAGACGGTGGAGAGGGTTTTTTTTTTGCTGCTGTAACGTTGCTTCCACTGGGACTGACTGAGTGACTGACTTGAGTTCCTTTGGGCAGAGGGAGGGAGTGGGTCAACTTCTTAAAAGAGTTTCTCCAGTTCGAAAAAGGAAGGAAGAAGGGATCCAAGTGTGCAAACCTTCCCATTCTTCAGGGGTGGGTGTTTGTGGGGGTCAAAAAGTTAACACTCCCCTTTTTTTTTGTGTGTGTGTGTGTGTGGGGGGGGGTTGGAGATTAGTGAAGAATCATGTTTCCAGGAGATCTCAAGGAACATCTTTGAGCTTCTTGGGGTGACTCGGTTATAAAGTTTTATGTGATTATAGATATAAATATAAAAAAGAAAACTCTGAAGACGGACTGTTTGGCTTTCGGATGTGTTCGCGCTCTCCCTGACTGGGGGAATGGGGATGGAGCGGAGCCCAGCGAATGGGCTTTATTATTATGCGCTGTCGGATCGCACCGTTATTTGAGCACGTTTTCGCCTCGGATCATGAAGTGTGGGCTGGACTTGGGCTGAACACCAGCAGAAGATTTCTGTGTTTTGTTGACTCTTGGGGAATTTGATCCGCCCCCCCCCCCCCTCCCCCACCACCCCTCTCATTCCGATCCGAAACCCTCCTGGCGTTGCTTCCGAATAAAACAGTAAGTAAAGTAAGTAAGTCATATACTAATGTATTATATAATATATAATAATATGTTGTTATTACAATAATAATAATGTATTGGCTCAAACTCTTCCTAGAAAGAAAAAGTCGAATAAGCAGAATTCTCCCCTGGCATCTGATGCCCACCCCCCCCCCCCATTCACCTCGTTCAAGGCGTCTCAAAGCACTTCGCAGAATATACTGTGAAGTGAATTGACTTGACTGCGTGTCTTGTGGGGCCAGACGCGCCCAGTGGTGTCCCAAGAACGGTCGTGGATTGAAGTGACCGCATTGAGGGATATTACAGCCGGAAAGCGATCCGCCAATCGACTTAACAACCGGTTCCCCTGTATTCCAAGGGTTGCCTGAAACAGGACAGACTATAGCAAGCTTGCAATGGTTTTGCTGGGCAATGTGAGTGGAGTATTTTTTTCTGAATCTCCCTATGTGAAAGGGGCTCTATAAATGTAAATTTGTATTGTACGGTCAAACCTATTAAAGCAACCACCTCTATTCAGCAACCATCCGTTTTATGCAACCAGTGGCCACCTCCGTTTTTTTTAACCGTGTCGGTGTATTGACACCCTTTCAGCGACTAGTTCTAAGCGAATTTAAGTGTACTTACCAGTAATGTATTACCATAATATAATATCTTTGTAATATGTAATTGATATTACATGTACTAACAAAATTAATTAGTGCAGTAAATTCCTATTTATTCAAACTACATGTAGTTTGATTTGTGCAGTGCATTTTTCTATACAATTAGAAATTCTACACACAACAACCTTACTCCGAAGTCACACTTATATAAAGGCCACTTTGGTCCAGTCCCCTGAGTGGTTGCTGAAAATAGGTTAGACTGTATCCTTTAATGTTTTAGTAACTTGTTTCATATGTTTATCCCTGCAATATTCAACAAAAGAAACAGAGAGGATCCTAGAGATGTCAGTGTATTAGATTAAGTGCAGACCAGTAGGTTGTAATAATAATAATAATCCTTGCATTTGATATAGCGCCTTATAGCATCGTTGAAATGTCTCAAAGCGCTCCACGGAGTATACTGTAAAAGAAAATTGACTGGAGATGCTGACCTGTTTGTAGAACATTGCTATGTGCAAATTTCCTGCCACGTTTGCCCACTTTTTTTTATATAACACAGTCAATTTACTTTGCAGTATAATCTGTGAAGCGCTTTGAAATGTCCCTCTGACGTAAAAGACGCTATATCAAATGTAAGGATTATAACATGATTATTATAGTTTAGGATTCTACTTTCGACCTGGGTAGCTATGGTAGTTCTGTGAGGCTCCTTCTTCTGTATGTGCGTAATGAGCTTCTCAGTCTGTTTTATTTCAAAGGTGGCGTTTCAAGGTGAAGTGTCAGGAAATATATGAGTTATTCAAACAGATACAAAGGTCACTTGTTGGCCATTGACAGCTGGTGAAACCTCACGTCTCCCTCTTTACCATATTTCCTTACAGTATTCTGCCCACAAGACTCTCTGATTGTTAATAGACAGCATAGCTATTGCTCACACAGTCAAAAGGCCTAAAACGTCACTGCTTGGAGGGTAGGAAATCATTAGCTTTGATGGAAAAAAAAGTTAGAATCCCCACAAAAAAGGCCATCGACCACAAAAGCTTTCATTTATATAGGGCTTTTCACACAGGATAGTGTCTTGGAACGCTGGAGGTACGTAGGAAAATCAATGAGGTGTTTCTGGTTGTTTGAATAGAAATTTGTTTAGGTGGGAATTTGTACAGGGGTTGAACGAGTACTTTACAAAATTCACAAATGTATTCCAGAACCCTAACCTCCTAAGGTATTGTTCTGGGTTTACTTTCTCAATCCCATTTAAAATGTTATACGACTCTATTTGATCCCCTCTGAGACGTCTGCTTTTAAGACTGAGAAGCCCCAGCTTGTCTAATCGTTGCTCATGTCTAATCGTTGTTGGGAGTGGGTAGGTTTCCTCTTCCTTTCATCTGTGGATCAAGTTTAATTGTTTCTGCAGGGGAGAGTGCCGGCTGCAGCCTCGGTAGTGTCTGGCATTGTGTGCACTTCACCGTTGTAGATGATTAATAAATTGGCACTCGACCACAATTGGAACCGGATGAGAAGTTCTCATTAGCTGCCAACTCAACTGCGCACATAGTCCCCCAGTAAAGAACTATCACCTGCTAATAGGAACCACTTTTGCCACTGCTTACTGAAGCAAATCTTCTCAACACAGAGTTCAGCAAGAAGGGAGAATTGATCTTGAAGGTATTGTCATTGCATTGATCCTTTTATTGTGGCTGGTTTGCCACAGTTGGGTTTACCTCAGGGCAAAAGTCCTATTGCGGAGTCCTATTCTGTGTGGAATATATGAGCTTGCGTTCTATTTAAAACGATGATACTTTGTGTTTATCAGAACTGGTACTAACGTCTATTGAAGGTTTACCACTGTATAACCGGTAATTTATATGGGAGTAGGCAGGGGCAGGAACTCTTAGTGAAATCCCTAGCTACAGTCAAGCTGGTGCTTGGTAAATAAATACAATAATCCTTGCATTTGATGTAGCACCTTATCATGTCGTTGAGACGTCTGAAAGCGCTTCACATAATATATTGTAAAAGGGATTAACTGTGTATTTTGTGAACGAAACGCAGCAGCCAATTGCTGATCAGAAGTGTCCCACAAACAGTCGTGGATTGAGTGACGAAATTATTATTATTATTTTTTTGAGTGATTATATCCACTGGAAAGCAATCCGCCAGTCGACTAACATGGAGTCAAGCAAGAAAGGAGGAATTGATCTCCACACGCCTCTTGTTTACCTAGCAATAAGCAAAGTTTCTACTTATTGCTTGATAAACAAAGGCTTGTGGAGTAAGGAAACTTGCCTAACGTGCTATTCAAAAGGAGAAGGGAGTTCCTCCCAGTGTTCTGGCCATGAATCCCCCAAATAAAATTGACGATTCACTTTGTGGCTATTTGTGGGACAATGCTGTATGCAAATTGGCTGCCGCATTTGCCTACAAAATACAGTAAACCATGCAAAGCATTTCAAAGACGTTTTGATGACATGATGAGGGACTGTATCAAAATGCAAAGATTATTACTGAACATCCTGCGGAGGTTTAGAAATCGGCAGAAGGAACAGATAGATGTGTGGCATTTCCGAACCTGGTCAAATGAAATGAGATGTAACCCTTGTCACCGTGCATCCATACTCTTCGGGCTGCTGTTGTCATTAGTTTCTGTTCACGGACTGTGATCAAGCACAAGAGCATGCAAATTGTGAGTCAGCATCAGATGCAAACTGTAATGGACGTGCATCCTCCTTTTGATCTCAAGGGCCTTGTTGTTCAGATGGTTATGAGTAGAATTTTCAAACGAGCCTGCGTCATCCTCTGACCGAGCAGCCGACACCAATGAAGAGTATCACTAGGGAGAGTAAGTGAGTTCAGAGCAAGCCGCTCTTTATCTCTGAGGACAGGGAGGCGTCTTAAGATATAGTCTTATATCTACGTCTGTGTAGATATAAGAGGGGAAATCACATGGGAAACAGAGAAAAACAGTACAGGAGAGGTGGAGAGGAAAACAATATGTGAGTTTTTTTACATGGATTCCCATTAGCATAGTGGTTAGAGCACTTGCCTCGCAAGTGAGAGGGCTTGGGTTCAATACCCTGGTGGGGCCAAACCTTAGGGAAGTTTCCTTATTCCACAAGCCTCTGACTACCTAGCAGTAAGCAGGAATCTGGTTGTTAGTCGATTGGCGGATCGCTTTCTGGGGGTAACAATTCCCCAAAAAATTTGGTCACTCAATCCACGACTGTTTGTGGGATACGTCTGTGCATAGCTGTCTGCCATGTTTCCCCCACAAAATACAGTCCATTCACTTTAGAATATATTCTGTGAAGCGTTCAATGACATGATAAGGCACTTTATCAAATACAAGGATTATTATTATTAATATTTTAAAAAAAGCAGAGAAGGAAGTATTTAAACCAACGAATATTTGTAACCACTATAACTGTTTTTCACTGTGAATGGAAATGGATTGGAGTGCGACTTTTTGGTTAACCGTTTTCCTCTCCTTGTTTTAACAGTAATTGAACGCAAGCTAAAGCACCATGGGGAACTTCAAAGGTCACGCCCTCCCGGGCAGTTTCTTCCTCCTCTTTGGCTTGTGGTGGTCGGTGAAATACCCCATGAGGTACCTCTGCAGAAAGAATAAACACGTTTGCTACTTAGCGTCAAACTCAGGGTATCGGCGTTTGGAAATCATTGAGGGGATTGTGAAAGCTGCCTTTGCACTGATAGGTAAGGTTGAGATGTTTGCATCAATGCACAGGATGAATACTAATGGGTGGCTGGGATGGGACCCTTAAAATCCTAACCCGTGCTTTAGTGACGCTCGATAGCTGGTTCCACTGAGGGTGGGCGTTTGCAAGACATACATAAGGAAGTGACGCCGGCTGTGACCCAATAACCTGGAAAAATGAGTGGTGATGTATGAGGTTGGTGCAATGTGCGGTAATTACATCAAAACAACCACTACATCTCTGACATCCAAACCAAGAGTATGACTTTGGACAGGATAATTCTGCCTTTATCTCCGGGGGCCATCATTTGACTGCCTGACATTGGAAGGCTTCTTAAGCGCCTGTAACATACAATGGCCTTCAGTGCTTCTTAAAGCTGATTATTGTTATTATTTAAAAAATTTGCGATAAATCTATGTAAATGTTAATATGATGTTGCCAATACTTTGTCAAGTTCCTGGATTTGCCGTCGCTGATTAACTGTGCTGGGTGACAATTAACTACAATACAGTTTAAACTTATACAGCATCCTTCACGTTGAGAGGATGTCCCAAAGTGCTTCTCAGTTCTTGCTCCGGGCACCATAGCTAAGGTCCTGCCAAGTTATCTTATCCGCAGAATGCAATCAGTTATAATTACATAATTACAGAGGAAGCTAGTCCCTGATCCAGGAAAGGATATTATCAATGATTATGTTGTACTTATCACTAGGTTACCAGGGAGCTTGTTCTGCACCGCGCTGCGCAGAGGGTAGGTGATGAGGAGCCATGGGACACAGTTAATAACCGAGTGGGCTGACCTGAGAATACACCAGAGAAACTGCAGTGAGCAAATTGTGGTCAATACAATGACTGGGTTTAAATTGTATCCCCATGATGCCTCATCCGGCATTTTGTGCGTCGCACACATTAGGAAAGTTACGTTCCAGAGTGGCATTCTGTGCAGCACTGATGGTTGAGGCGTAGATAGTGTTGTCTCTTGGGTTCAATTTTTGGTGGATCCACGTAAATCTTTGCTTGTTTGAGGTTAATCAAAAGAGCACCACAAAATGCCCACAGTTGCATCACTTTACAGTAGCTTTTGGAAATGTCAAAGTGATGACGTGATAAGTTGCTAGGTCAAATGTAAGTATTATTATGCACTGACTCATTGTAGTTACCCTTGGGACGTCCTCCCGATGTGAAAGGCACTTTACAAATGTAATTTTGTTGTTGCTCTTGTTGTTACGGTTAGTTTGCAATATTATATTCCCTGGCATCACTTCTGGAGCTATGATGATTTTACCAATGGCCTTTCAATTTGCATTCTGAATGCACCGTATTTTCAATCAGGTCTTCAAAAGCAAATAATGGATGTAATTGCTATAATCAAGATGTGTAGCCAATGGCAACAGATAAGTACCGGAAGCTGAGAGAAAATAATCTTCCTGCGATTAGCTGCATTCTCATGTTAAAAATAATCCTTACCACTAATTGCAGCGAGAAAATTAGAAAAAGAATCCATGTTTCTGGATGTAGTATTACAGCACAGAAGCACAAAGCGACTTACTCAATCTGGCTCAGTTGGTAGTACTCTTGCCTCTGGGGCAGGAAAGGTGTAGGTTCAAGCCCCACGTCAGGACATTGAATGAGCTCACAGTCGAATCTTCGGATGAAGTGTTAAACCTATGTCTGTTTGTGTGGCATTGCCCAGCACAAATTAGCTGCTGTATTCGCCTACAAAAATACACTCATTTACTGTGAATTCTATAAAGGACTTTGAGACATCCTCCTGATATGGAAGGCACTATATCAACACAAGGATTGTTCTATTATTTATATAATATATATATATACACTGACAATTTTTAATATATTTTATTTAAGTATAAATAAACAATAATAAAAACAAAATATAAAAATTGTCAGTGTATAAGGATTTGAAATTTGAAGAATATTGATTAGTCAGGAAATAAACTTGACTCTACCCTTTTGTTGTGTTACAGGTATGACAGCTGAGCAATTTGTCCCTGATGGACCTCACCTGAAGTTATATAACCATGAAGCAAAGCAGTGGGACCACCTGATGAACTGGCAGCACTCAACCATGTACCTCTTCTATGGTATCTCAGGGATTGTGGACATCATTGTCCATATTACACCTGCAGTGCCGTTGGCTATGGACAGGCTCATGCTTGCCATTGCAATCTTCATTGAAGGTTTGCTAACCTGTACTTCACCTAATGCAGTCCCTCCGCCTCGCCCCCCTCCCTTGCCTCCTTCAAAACCCATCTCAAGATTCTCCTCTTCGACCGTGCCTTCGGTGACCCTCCTACCCCATACCCTCCCCGACCTCCACCACTCCTGATCCCAACCACCAGCTCGAGTTTGCATCCCTGACTGTCCAGCGCCTTGGGACATCCTCCTGATGTGAAAGGCACTATACAAATGTAATATTGCACAACTTTGGTTATTAACCAAGTAGTCCGTCCCTTGTGACTGAGATTAGCTCATGTATGAAGAGATGAATCATAAGATCCTTTTGTAGTCTAACATAGATCCTGTCACGCATTTGTTTTTATTGTTCAGTATGATATTTGAACTGCCCGGCTCGTCTGGGTAGCATTGAATTCATTCAATCATTGGTCTCTCCTCTCATGCAGAGAGAAGCTTAGACAATGTCACAATAACGGTTATAGGTAATGTGTGCTTTGTTTTGGTCAGCCCGACTAAAATTTTCCAATTGCCACCTGTATATGGAAATTCCAGAGATAGATTGTTGGAATGCAATCCACACTCTGTCTGGAGTGACACATCCTGTTTACCTAATTAACTATTAGGCACAGGTTGGCAAGAGCCAAAGCTTGTGGACCCCAGAGTTTGCATTATTATTACTATTATTATTATTATTATTAATTTTAGGTAATTCTATTCCCAGACTCCAGAGCATGGCTATGTTAATTCTATTTGGGCTGGATTATTGATGGTGCCAGAGGACCTGGGTTCAATTCCCGGCAGGGCAAAACCTTAGGCACATTTCCTTACTCCACACTCCTCTGTTTACCTAGTAGTAAGTAGGAACCCGGTTGTTTGTCGATTGGTGGTTCGCTTTCCGTGGGTGGTAAGCCCTCCAAAAAAAGATTTGGTCACTTAATCCACAATTGTTTGTGGGACACTGCTGTGTGCAATTGGCTGCTGTGTTTCGCCCACAGACTATACAGCCAAATCACTTTACAGTATATCCTGTGAAGAGTTTTGAGACGTCTCAAAGATGTGATGGGGCGCAATGTCAATGCAAGGATTATTATTATGTTATTATTGGAGATCTTTCATTGCTACTCGATGCTGTGTTTTGCACTTCTTTCCAATTGCATTTTCTCATTTTCCAAATGCAAAAGACAACAGGAGTAACAGCAAAATCCCATGATATAGGGTGGCTGGGAAGACCTAGGAGAAAAGGCAGTCTCTCAGTGAATGAGACACAATGAGCGTGGAACAATTGTCTTCCAAACCAATAGGTCATTCCTTTCCCAGACATTTGATATCTGAGCTCTTCGGCAATGAAATAACCTATTGATCTGGTGACATGCAGATTCAGTGACAATTCGTCCTTCGGATGAGATGTTAAACCGAAGTCTCATTTGCCTGCTCAGTTGGAAGTTAAAGGTCCCGCAGCACAACTTGAAAAAAGAAAAATGTATACTGGCATCAAACGCCAGATAAAATTGGTCATTCACTGGCTGTTTGTGGGACATTGATGTGTACACGTTGGCTGCCGCATTTGCCCAAAAAACATACAGTCACTATACTTTACTATATCCTGTGAAACGTTTTGAGACATCCTCCTGACCTGAAATAATAATAATAATTCTTGCATTTGATGTAGCACCTTATCGCATCATTGAGACATCTCAAAGCGCTCCATAGGATATACTGTAAAGTGAATTGACTGTATATTCTGTGCGGCAGCCAATTACCCACAGCGACGTCCCACAAACCATCGTGGATGGAGTGACCACATTTTCTTTTTCAGGAATTAACATCAATCTGCCAATCGACTAACAACTGGGTTCCTACTTACTACTTACTGCTAGGTAAACAGGGCTTGTGGAGTAAGGAAACTTGCCTTAGATCTCACCCTCCCACAGAATTGAACCTGGGTCCTCGCTTGCGAGGTGAGTGCTCTAACCACTGAGCTACAGGTCTCCACGAGGACTATTATAATTAAAAAGAAGATTCCCGGTTAGCCTTTGACTTACAGTTTTACTTTTCGTTGCAGGATTCCTGTTTTATTACCACGTCCATGGCCGGGAAATGCTCGACATCCACGTGCACATCCTGCTGCTGGTCGCTGTGTTCGGTGCTTCCATTGGATCCTTTCTCGAAATCTTTTTCCGTGGGAACATATTGCTGGAGCTCTTCAGGGCCAGTCTCTGTATCCTGCAGGGCAGCTGGTTCTGGCAGGTAAGAAATTGCTACAGCAACAACTTGCATTTATATAGCGCCCCTCACACAGCGTAATGTCTCGGAGCGCTTGACAGTGGTTGAGCACGATGCCAAGCCGGGGGAAGGTGACCGTAGGCACGGTCAAATAGGAAGGTCTTCAGGCACGACCTGAAAATGGGGAAGGAAGGGGCAAGACGGAGGGATAGAGGAAGAATGTTTCGGAGTTTCGGGGCCTAATGGCTGAAAGTACGGTCACTGGTGAACTGTAACGGAGGGCACGAGAGACATGCAGAAGGCTGGAGCCAGTCGAGTGGAGGCAGCGGGTTGCGGATTGGGGGGGTAAGCAGGTCAGAGACGTAGGGAGTTGCCAGGGCATGGAGGGATTTGAAAACAAGTCTGAGGCTCTTGAAAACGATCCTACACCTTGAAATTGGCTACAAGCCGATGGCCTCGATTTTTAACTCAACTCCCCACCCCCCCCCAAAAAAAAACAGTACCCCAACACGATAGTGGCTTTCAAATGGGAATTGGATAAGTACTTGAAAAGAAAAAAATTGCGGCGCTATGGGGCAAGAGTGGGGGACAGGGACTAGTTGGACAGCTTTTTCAAAGAGCCGGCACAGGCAGGATGGGCCGAATGGCCACCTTCTGTGCTGTAAGATTCTGTGATTCTAGCACTACGCAATCCTTTTGCAACTTCATTAAACTTGCAGGTGTAATTCTGGGAATATTCGGGCAGTGTGGTGAGGGGGGTCAGAGAAGGTCTAAATAAGGAGAAAATAAACAAGGTTGGGCTGGAATGTTTGATTTGTAACGAAACGTCTCAGAGGAGACCTCGTAGAAGTGTAAGAGATTTTAAATAGGATCGAGAGAGTGAGCCCAGAACAATACTTTCATATATTCCAAGGCAGCAGATAAAGAGGGCATAGGTGCAGGATAGCAAATGACAATTTCAGGGCAGACACCAGGAAGTGTTTGCTTAACTAGAGGGTAATTAATGACTGGAACAGATTACCAGTAAAGGTGTTTGAGTCCTGGACACTGGGTGGGCGAGCGTGTGTGAAGAGTTTTTATTTTGGGGGTTTATCCTAAACTTGCCTTTCACAATCGTGATCCTTGCTGCCCTTGGAGACTTAAGGACCTTTAATGGCACAGTGAGCAGCTCTAAAAGCATTATAATTACCTTCAAACCACCCAGCCCACAATTTATATATGTTCCTTGATTGTACCCGAGTACAATCTCCGTACTGGCTCGAATTAGTTCATTCCTTCAAGGGCTGGTGGGGGCCTGAAGGTAGTATAACAGATGTGTTTTTTTAAAAATGCAACAGTTTGGCAAAGCTCCACACAGTTGAATAATATGTCTTGCCTTTGTATAAAGTCACACTGACAATGTGGTACGCACAGTTCATATTTCCCCCGAGTGTTACTTTCATTAATCTTTTATTCAATTAAATGTTTCACCGACGGGATAAGTACTCACAAAACATGTTGATGAAATCTTTGGTTGTTTTTATTTTTATATATCTATGTTATTTTTATGCCTCAATTTACTAAAGTATTTTTATCTTTCAAAACGTTGAAAACACCCTGCTGATTTATGCCATTTCACAATTGGTAATGTACTAAATCTAGAAAGGTATATAATATTATGTATATATAATACTATATAATATATATATTGCTTGCTGGATGATTTTGTATTTGCTTCCTATAATTTTTAGTCAAGTTAATGCGAAAAGGGAAATGTGATTCTAGTGCTTTCACGAGATCAAGACTGGATGAAGAAAGCCCTTCAGCCTATCCAAGCTATCTCATCCTGTAGCTCAGTGGTTAGAGCACATGCATCGTAAACAAGAGACCTGGGTTTGATTCCCGGCAGGGCGAAACGTTGATCAAGTTTCCTTACTCCAGATTGCTCTGTTTACCTAGGGGGTACAAAATCATTTGGTCACTTCGATCCACGATTGTTTATGGGACATTGCTGTGCACAATTGGTTGCCACGTTATACCCACAAAGTATACAGTCAATTCACTTTACAGTGTATTCTGTGAAGCGCTTCGAGACATCTCAAAGATGTGCAGTCCTGTAGCTCAGTGGTTAGAGCACTCGCCTCGCAAGCGAGAGACCTGGGTTTGATTCCTGGCAGGGCAAAACCTTGGGCAAGTTTCCTACTCCACACGCCTGATAATAATCCCTCAAGAAAAGAAAAGAATAATAAATTGGTCACTTCAATCTACGACTGTTTGTGGGACACTGATGTGTGCAATTGGCTGCCACGTTTCGCCCACAAATGTACAGTCAATTCACTTTACAGTATATTCTGTGAAGGGATTTGAAACGTTGAGAAGACATGAAAAGCGCTATATCAAATGCAAGGATTATTACTATTATTATTCCTGCAGAACATCTATCCTACCGTCTCCCCATCACTGAATTTAGCTGCTTTTTAAATGAATCCAGTGTCCTGGCCTACACCACCCTTCCGAGCAATCTGTTCACGTCATTAATTAACCTCTGCATATGTTAAAAAAAAGCCTTCCTGATATCTGTCCTGAAATTGCGTTTCAAAACTCTTGTTTTCTTGTTCCACTGTTATAATACAGCCTAATGTATTTATCTGGTTTTACTTGTTGAATCCCATTTAAAATGTTACATGCCTCTAATGCCAACCGACCTGTCTCAATCCTGGTCTTCCCTGCAGATCGGGTTCGTTCTGTATCCTCCCAGCGGGAATTCCGAATGGGACCAGAAGAGTCACAACAACATGATGTTTATCACCATGTGTTACTGCTGGCATTACGCCTTCTCCCTTCTCATTGTGGCTATTAACTTCGCGATTGTCAGCTGGTGAGTATTCACTGAAATAACCATATTATTGTATTCACTGTAATTTTCCTTTTATTCATAGGACAAAGGATTAATCTTTCAGGCAAAAAAAAAAGCCTCAGTGTCCCCAAAATCTAAAGCAATTCATGGTGTCATCCAATCCCCTTAATCCTCATAGCCTTATAATAGTATTTCTCCACTTAACATTTTTGTTGGTAGAATGAGATTAGTTTATTTCAAGATGAAGAATTTAACAGAAGTGGCTTTGGCTTCACCAGGTGTTGGCCTCGCACTTTATTTAAGATGCACTGTTTGAAAGATGCAGAGAATCTAATTTTACTGCCGCTAAGTCAGAGAATAGCTGCACACATGTTGATCATAGGAAAATGTAGGGGAGAAATAGTATCAACCTCCACCACCACCAACAACTTGCCCTTCACACAATGTCTCGGAGCGCTGAAAAATAGCAGTGCTAAAAACTGATGCTTGACCTTAATGATCGCAGTACATTTAATCTTGTAAAGTGTTTTGAGACTTTTATTGACCTGATAAATCATGTTATATGCAAAAATAATATAATAATATTCCTTGTATTTGATAGCGCCTTATTACATCTTCCAGAAGTCTCAAAGCGCTTCACAGAATAGACTGTAAAGTGAATTGACTGTATTTTGTGGGCGAAACGAGGCAGCCATTGCGCACAGCAGTGTCCCACAGACAGTCGTGGATTGAGTGACCAAATTCTTTTTTATTAACCATGGAAAAGCGATCCTTCAATTGACTAACAACCAGGTTCCTACTTTCTGCGAGGTAAACAGAGGCGTGTGGAGTAAGGAAACTTGCCCAAGTTTTTACCCTGCTTGGGAATCAAACCCAGGGCTCTCGCTTGCGAGGCGAGTGCTCGAACCACTAAGCTACAAGACTCCTGTAGCTTAGTTAAGAATTGTTAAAGATTATTATTATCTTAAAATTCGACTGAGTTAGAGCAGATAACTGTGCAGCTGAGTTACCACAAATTGCAAGAGTGTCTCATGTACTGATGAGAATCACTAAACGATTATGCATTTGTTAAATTTGTTAAATAAATGTGGTATAATTGAAATATGCTATTATAGTATGTGAAACAAAAAGTTAATGATAATCTTTGCATCTGATACAGCGCCTTTCACATTGGAAGGAAACCTCAAAGCGTTTCACAGGATTTACTGTAAAGTGCAGTAACTGTGTACATTACTTCGTAAGATCACTATTAGCAACTAAGATGGAATAGACTCGACCGTACCCTGTTGTCCTAAATATTACTTCATTCCCAGTGCAACACTGGTTCCCTGAGAAGGTGAAACAAATCATGTGCAGAAATTGATTCCTTGTGTTGAAAAGGTTTGTACATGATATATATTTGCACAGGACAGCTGGCATTAATATTTCGCAAAGCTGTAACTTGTCTGCCCTCTAGCGGTCTTTCATGTGCAACGCCACATTTCTGGCCACGGTGATGAAGCATAGTCTGGTGGCTGCTCTCTCAGTTGCCCGGCTGACGCTGGATAGCCATTAGCGCCCTGAAGTATTAATCTGGGTTTACCTTTTCAATCCCATTTAAAAAAAATAATAATAATTTCTTATCCACCCCTATGAGGTCCCGTCTGAGTCGTCTTCTCTCAGACTGAAGAGAAGCCCCAGCTTGTCTGATCGTTGCTTAGTTGGAATATTGGTAGCAATAGTAAGGAATCGGCAGATCTTGGAGTCGGTTGATTATCATTGCCTTTTTACTGAGCTGCGTTCATCTCTCACCATTGTGCTCTCAGCACGTTCTGTTTACTCTGGCAAAACAACTACTGATAACCTAAACAGGATAATACCATCCTGGAGATGTTGAATATCAATTTGTTTTTAATATATATATAATATATATATGTGTGTGATATATATATATACATATAAGTATATAATACCCTTAACCACATAATACGAAACACTGTTTGACAGAGCAAAGCATATAATCACAACCCATTAACCCTTGCATTGCTGGCAGGTCTCCAAAACATCCTGTTAACACAGGTTCTGCACGTTTTCAGTTCATGCGTTTTGTGGCTGAACCCAAACTATCATTAGGTTTGCTTTATTGCTGTCGTGGTCACCTGAAACTACAACAACAAATTACATTTGTAGAGCGCCTTTCACATCGGGAGGGTGTCTTGAGGCGCTGGACAATCAGGGATTTGTACCTCAATAAATGTTAGTGAAACTAGTTGAATAAATGTTAGAGAAACAGAAATGAAAATAAATAGAAACATTTTAAGTACTTTATCTTTGTTTCTTTTCTTCCCTGTTCTCTCTTGGTCCTTCATAATAATAGTAATAATAATCCTTGCATTTGATATAGCACCTTGTTCATGTTGAACCATCTCAAAACAATTTAGACTAAAAATGCAAGTGTAGTTCATCTGAAGGATGGCACCTCCACCAATGCAGCTCGCACCCCCCCTCACACCTCCCCAACATTAATAATAATAATAATAATCCTTGCATTTGATATAGTGCTTTTCACGTCGGAAGGACGTCCCAAAGCGCTTCACAGAACACACTGTAAAGTGAATTGACTGTATATTTGTGGGCGAACGCGGCAGCCAATTGCGCACAGCAATGTCCCACAAACAGTCATAGATTGAAAATGACTAATTTTATTATTGTTTTTGGTTTTGGAGGGATTATTATTAGGCGTGTGGAGTAAGGAAACTTGCCCAAGGTTTCGCCCTCTGCCTGGAATTGAACTCAGGTCTCTCACTTGCAAAGCGAGTGCTCTAACCACTGAGCTACAGGACACCACATTGCAGCGGAGAGTCAACCTGCCACCGTGTTGAAATGAGAAGCTGAGGCACTTGATAGAAAGTTATGAAGGGTTTTAACAGGGTAAACAGGGAGAATTCCACTGATAGCAGAATCAATGCCTAGTGGCCACAAGAAGAGCTTAAGCAAAATTGAAAGGGTATGGGGTTAAGGCAGGGCAGTGGGACTGAATGAACACATGGGTCTAATGGCCTCCTTCTGTGCTATAGATTTCCATGGCTCCTTTCTACAATTCCTAATTGGCTTGTCAGCATCATAGAAGCAGCAGCCCAGTCACCAATGTAAAGTTTGGCTGTGAGTCGATTGCTGAATGTTAATACCTCATCTGTGTAGAAAGCAGAGCAGTACATAGCAGCATATTTCAGTAAGAAATAGCCAAGCAGTAACAGTAGAAAGAAATTAACAGGATCATTGGGCTGAGAACCCTCTAGAAAATGTATGTGACTATTTGCAAACTCTAACATGGGTTAGAAATCTCAAGAGGGAGAGTCTTAAAACCAACACATTCCAGGCCCAGCTGCAGGTTTTTTTTAAACAACTTGCATTTGTATAGCGCCCTTCATGCGAGAAGTGTCTGCGAGCATTTTATATATACTGTAGTATACCACAGTATGCACTATACTGATTGCTTGGCTCGCCTTGGGTAGTTAAATACCCTGAATACTTAAAGTTGGCATTGTTCACGGCTTTGACAGTTCTGGTAGATTTATGTGGTTCTTTTGCATGTTTCCAGGGTGGTTCGTACGAAGTTGAAACCAGATGATCCACTGGAGATGGGACTGCTGAAATCATCAGATAGGGAGCTAGACTCTGAGGATGAAATCTAACTGAACAGATCTTATGGCTTACAACTAATGTGTCTTCTACATTACTAGAATTCAATGTGTTGAGAGTTTATAATGTTGAACCCCTTCGCTGGCACAGACATATTCAGGGTGAGGGTAAAGTGTATAAGATACTATCTGTGCTTCTAACAGGCTGTTATAGTCTCATAGTACATTTCTGCTTGTACAGTATTACTATTGTGTCAAATCAATGTTTAACACTTGGCTGAAATTCTGTGAATGAAATGCATCTAGAATCATACATGTTTTAAAAGCTAAAGCAGCACTTTGAATAACTTTTTTTCACAGCAGTCAAAACTCTACTGTAAAAGGGAGGTTGTGCAAATTACTCATCACCGATGAAAGGGTTAATGCAACCTTTGGCATTGATAGCATCCCCATCACTTCTTGTCTTTTAAAGCTAACGGGTGGAGATGATCTGGGCCAATAGAAAATTGTGGAAATATTTGCCCCCAAATTGCTGACTTTTGTGGAGAAATTTGACAGGTTAGGGGGAAAATTGCTGAGGATTGATCGGTGCTATTGAGAGATGCATTTTGTGGAAAGAACCCGGATTAAAACTAAAAGGCATACATTTCCTGAACATGTCGCTTTGTTTAAAATACCAAAAGTGTTAATTTGAATAGAACAGCGCTTACCAAGAATTTGTCGCAGGAGCTCAGCTTAGACCGGACACCAAGCAAACAGACAGTGGTAATGTCATGCGGCTGCTGTTTCTATCACGGTTCACTCACTAGCGGGCGAAAATGATTTCCCGCTCGTTTGTAGCAGATTCCGCGGAAAAAGCGCAGACGCATTTTTCTATTGGCCCAGGAGATGACCGAGACCTGACTAGAACTAAGGTGATGTCAACTGCATGTTGGTCAGCCAGGTGTCTTGATAGGTGCGGAAACCCTTCACCGTGTTTATTCAAACCAGACTGAGAATTCCACTGAGAGTTGGGAACTACACATGGAAATTGCCCTGTGTTTGGAATAAAATGCGGACTCTGTGAGAGGACGTAATGGGTACTGTGTACATTACAGAATTTCAGTGATGTGCATGAGTATAAACCCTTCAATTTGAATAAGAAAGGCAGAAACTTGATCGACTTGTCTTTTCTCACCACCAAGACTGTGTTTCACAGTAGCTTGGTCGGTATCAGAGTTCACTTGTGTCTGCCATCAGCACACCTTTGGTTGGTGTCTGGTAATGAAGTGTGAAATGCTGTTAACAGCGTTGCCTACATTCAGGTTGCTGCTGGTACAAGATGCAGGGAAAGTGCTGGTTTAGCCCTTTATTTTTCAGGTGAAAAATGTCCGATGACACTGCACTGGTAATATTACAGGTACTTTAACCCTTTCTCACCCACTTCCTTAACGCAAGCGTAATTATGGGGTAATGTCTTAGTCCATTTTGTGTCATCTCATGGATGGAAAGTCTATGTAGCAAACTGTCTGTCTTAACGTTAATGTAATTATGTCTGTTACCAAAACATTATAGTGAGTCATTTTTTTTTTTCGGAGATGCTCCTTACTGTAGGAATAGTGCCTTAAATCTCTTAGATGTTTTTCTTTTTCTGAAGTGAACATTTGGAACTTTTCTTTAGCCATCTTCCATCTTTCCCTCCCTCCCTTCCTCCCTCCCACCGAATCTGCCCATTCAAGACGGTTAGTGTCAATGTCAGCAGGCTCTGTGGGGGGATAAGGAGGGGAGTGCGTCACAGTTTAAACCCAAACGCGCCCTCTCCCAACATTCACACTGGTGCACTTACCGGTAACGGTGACTGGATAGTTATATTGAGCCCAAAATGCTCTGATTCACTTCTTGCCCAAGCTTTAGCTCTGAGACACTGAGGTCAATTATCGCTTCCCTTGGACCACTAAGATCAGCTGACTTAGCGCAGAGCAGGCATCATTCCTGGAAAATTGCTAGTCTGTAAATATTGATGTGCACAGTGGGCAGTGCCTTTACCATCTGAGCCATTGAGGGAGTTTTGCACACTAACACCTCCCCCGCCAAGGTATAGCTTATTTATATAGTCTCAACACCCTCCTCTTTGACTGTGCCTTCGGTCAACCTCCTACCCCCACCGTCCCTGCCCTCCACCCCTCCTGATCCCAACCACTAGCTCGTGTGCAGATCCCTGACTGTCCAGTACCTCGGGATGTCCTCCGAATGTGAAAGGCGCTAAATAAATGTAATTTGTTATTGTTTTTTCATGTATAGTTCATTTTGCATTACAGTAACTCTGTGAAAACTGGAGCAGCTTTTCTTAAAACTCCCACCAAATATTCCCCATGTTCTGTAGTTCTACCAGTTTCTCTAATTGAACTTTACATTGTTATGCAAATCAATATTCACTTAAAATCTTGTAATACTGTAATAGTGTAATAGTTGTAATACTGTATTCATCCTTTTGGGAACTCCAAAGAGAGTACGGTTCTCGGAGGATTGAAGGCGAAAGTCGTGAAACATCATCAGTAGAACGTCCAATTCTGCTGGAAAAATATGTTTGCTCTAAATGCAGCACCATCTTTTCTTCTTTATAATCTCAGAAATTATATTTGAATATAGATGAATAAATTCTATATGAACGTCAAATGTAGTATTTATTTTCTATGACGGAGATGAGTTTATTTTTGAGTCTCCTTGTTTAATTTCAAAGGTGGGCAAACCTTTCTTTCATTGGAGTCGTTCCTGTTCTTAATTTAACTTACTTTTGTGTTGAGCTACATATAACTGTCTCACTTTGTCATTGGAAACGTTTGCAATATATTATCTCTTCAGGAATTACCAAACCAAATCCAACATATCTTGTTGACGGATAGTTTATTTTAATAATAATGATACTTATAATCCTTGCATTTGATACAGTGCCTTATCACGTTATTGAGACGTCTCAAAGCGCTTCACAGAATATACTGTAAAGTGAATTGACTGTATATTATGTGGGTGAAATGTTTAACAATAATGTATGTTTAACACTGAGAGCAAACTAGTGTTTTTTTGTATTGCAATTTACTTTGCATGCAGTAGGGCTAGTGGCATAATTTGAGATCATTTTGAGGTGCTCTTTATCGCTTTACAAATTATTGATGGGGTGAAAAGACAACTATGTCATAAACGAGAGCAAATTTAATTATTTGCAGTATTTCATAACTTCGAGGAATCACCACAGGATATATATTACTCAAATGCTGCAAATTTCACTCCCATATTCTTAACAAATCCGATGGGTACCCTTGGGTCAATCATTGTTTAACAGAGAGGGAAATGATCGAGAGCTTTTCAACTTTATCCAGAATTGTTTTGCATTTAATTTTGTAGCATGTTTGATGTTACTGTTGAAATAAATTATTGCTGAATTTTGTATTTACTGAAATCTGCTATAATTTCTGAAGGTTATTTTAATTAAAAACAATGTTTTCAAATTTTGTTTGCATCTTCCACTGTTTTGTAAATTGCATTGAATACAGACGGATAGAGTGGAACCATAGAGCGGAGCATCAATTGTTGTGGTTTAAAACGCCATGCACACAAAAAAGATGAAGGCTTCTGAGGAGGAATTCAAGTTGCCCGTGAATCGCCTTGCATTTTAGTGCGCTCATATTTTAGATGAATAATAATCCTTGCATTTATAGCGCCTGTAACACCTGTGAAAATAAACTTATATGTTCATTGAATCAACATTTTTGTGGTGCACGGCGCTGTGTTGCCACATGTTACCAGGCACTGTATTGCCCCGTGTTGCCCAGCGCTGTGTTGCCCAGCGCTGTGTGGCACTGTGTTGCCCAGCGCTGTGTTGCACTGTGTTGCCCAGCGCTGTTGCCCTGTGTTGCCCAGCACTGTTGCCCTGTGTTGCCCAGCGCTGTGTTGCCCCGTGTTGCCCAGCGCTGTGTTGCCCCGTGTTGCCCAGCGCTGTGTTGCCCCGTGTTGCCCAGCGCTGTTGCCCTGTGTTGCCCAGCGCTGTTGCCCTGTGTTGCCCAGCGCTGTGTTTGCCCTGTGTTGCCCAGTGCTGTGTTTGTACTGTGTTGCCCAGCGAAGTGTTGTCCTGTGTTGCACAGCGCTGTGTTGTCCTGTGTTGCACAGCGCTGTGTTGTCCTGTGTTGCCCAGCGCTGTGTTGCCCTGTGTTGCCCAGTGCTGTGTTGCCCTGTGTTGCCCAGCGCTGTGTTGTCCTGTGTTGCCCAGCGCTGTGTTGTCCTGTGTTGCCCAGCGCTGTGTTGTCCTGTGTTGCCCAGCGCTATGTTGTCCTGTGTTGCCCAGCGCTATGTTGTCCTGTGTTGCCCAGCGCTGTGTTGTCCTGTGTTGCCCAGCGCTGTGTTGTCCTGTGTTGCCCAGCGCTGTGTTGTCCTGTGTTGCCCAGCGCTGTGTTGCCCAGCGCTGTGTTGCCCAGCGCTGTGTTGCCCAGCGCTGTGTTGCCCAGCGCTGTGTTGCCCAGCGCTGTGTTGCCCAGCGCTGTGTTGCCCAGCGCTGTGTTGCCCCGTGTTGCCCAGCACTGTATTGCCCTGTGTTGCCCAGCGCTGTGTTGCCCAGCGCTGTGTTGCCCAGCGCTGTGTTGCCCAGCGCTGTGTTGGCCAGCGCTGTGTTGGCCAGCGCTGTGTTGGCCAGCGCTGTGTTGGCCAGCGCTGTGTTGCCCAGCGCTGTGTTGCCCTGTGTTGGCCAGCGCTGTGTTGGCCAGCGCTGTGTTGGCCAGCGCTGTGTTGCCCAGCGCTGTGTTGGCCAGCGCTGTGTTGCCCAGCGCTGTGTTGCCCCGTGTTGCCCAGCACTGTATTGCCCTGTGTTGGCCAGCGCTGTGTTGGCCAGCGCTGTGTTGGCCAGCGCTGTGTTGGCCAGCGTTGTGTTGGCCAGTGCTGTGTTGCCCAGCACTGTATTGCCCTGTGTTGCCCAGCGCTGTGTTGCCCAGCACTGTATTGCCCTGTGTTGCCCAGCGCTGTGTTGCCCTGTGTTGCCCAGCGCTGTGTTGCCCAGCGCTGTGTTGCCCAGTGCTGTGTTGGCCAGCGCTGTGTTGCCCAGCACTGTATTGCCCTGTGTTGCCCAGCGCTGTGTTGCCCTGTGTTGCCCAGCGCTGTGTTGCCCCGTGTTGCCCAGCACTGTATTGCCCTGTGTTGCCCAATGCTGTGTTGGCCAGCGCTGTGTTGGCCAGCGTTGTGTTGGCCAGTGCTGTGTTGCCCAGCACTGTATTGCCCTGTGTTGCCCAGCGCTGTGTTGGCCAGCGCTGTGTTGGCCAGCGCTGTGTTGCCCAGCACTGTATTGCCCTGTGTTGCCCAGCGCTGTGTTGCCCTGTGTTGCCCAGCGCTGTGTGGCACTGTGTTGCCCAGCGCTGTGTTGCACTGTGTTGCCCAGCGCTGTTGCCCTGTGTGGCCCAGCACTGTTGCCCTGTGCTGTGTTGGCCAGCGCTGTGTTGCCCAGCACTGTATTGCCCTGTGTTGCCCAGCGCTGTGTTGCCCTGTGTTGCCCAGCGCTGTGTTGCCCCGTGTTGCCCAGCACTGTATTGCCCTGTGTTGCCCAGCGCTGTGTTGGCCAGCGCTGTGTTGGCCAGCGCTGTGTTGCCCAGCACTGTATTGCCCTGTGTTGCCCAGCGCTGTGTTGCCCTGTGTTGCCCAGCGCTGTGTTGCCCAGCGCTGTGTTGCCCAGTGCTGTGTTGGCCAGCGCTGTGTTGCCCAGCACTGTATTGCCCTGTGTTGCCCAGCGCTGTGTTGCCCTGTGTTGCCCAGCGCTGTGTTGCCCCATGTTGCCCAGCACTGTATTGCCCTGTGTTGCCCAATGCTGTGTTGCCCAGCGCTGTATTGCCCTGTGTTGGCCAGCGCTGTGTTGCCCTGTGTTGCTCAGCGCTGTATTGCCCTGTGTTGCCCAGCGGTGTGTTGCCCTGTGTTGCCCAGCGGTGTGTTGCCCTGTGTTGCTCAATGCTGTGTTGCCCTGTGTTGCTCAGCGCTGTGTTGCCCTGTGTTGCCCAGCGCTGTGTTGCCCTGTGTTGCTCAGCGCTGTGTTGCCCTGTGTTGGCCAGCGCTGTGTTGCCCTGTGTTGCCCAGCGGTGTGTTGCCCAGCACTGTATTGCCCTGTGTTGCTCAGCGCTGTGTTGCCCTGTGTTGCCCAGCGGTGTGTTGCCCTGTGTTGCCCAGCGCTGTATTGCCCTGTGTTGCTCAGCGCTGTGTTGCCCTGTGTTGCCCCGCGCTGTGTTGCCCAGCGGTGTGTTGCCCTGTGTTGCTCAGCGCTGTGTTGCCCTGTGTTGCTCAGCGCTGTGTTGCCCTGTGTTGCCCAGCGCTGTGTTGCCCAGCGCTGTATTGCCCTGTGTTGGCCAGCACTGTGTTGCCCAGCGCTGTATTGCCCTGTGTTGGCCAGCGCTGTGTTGCCCTGTGTTGCTCAGCGCTGTGTTGCCCTGTGTTGCTCAGCGCTGTGTTGCCCAGTGCTGTGTTGCTCAGCGCTGTGTTGCCCTGTGTTGCCCAGCACTGTATTGCCCTGTGTTGCCCAGCGCTGTGTTGCCCTGTGTTGCCCAGCGCTGTGTTGCCCTGTGTTGCCCAGCGCTGTGTTGCCCTGTGTTGCTCAGCGCTGTGTTGCCCTGTGTTGCTCAGCGCTGTGTTGCCCAGTGCTGTATTGCCCTGTGTTGCCCAGCGCTGTGTTGCCCAGTGCTGTGTTGCTCTGTGTTGCCCCGCGGTGTGTTGCCCTGTGTTGCCCAGCGGTGTGTTGCTCAGCGCTGTATTGCCCTGTGTTGCTCAGCCCTGTGTTGCTCAGCGCTGTATTGCGCTGTGTTGCTCAGCCCTGTGTTGCCCAGCGCTGTGTTGCCCTGTGTTGCTCAGCACTGTATTGCCCTGTGTTGCCCAGCGCTGTATTGCCCTGTGTTGCCCAGCACTGTATTGCCCTGTGTTGCCCAGTGCTGTGTTGCCCTGTGTTGCTCAGCACTGTGTTGCCCTGTGTTGCCCAGCACTGTATTGCCCTGTGTTGCCCAGCACTGTATTGCCCTGTGTTGCCCAGCGCTGTATTGCCCTGTGTTGCCCAGCACTGTATTGCCCTGTGTTGCCCAGCGCTGTATTGCCCTGTGTTGCCCAGCACTGTATTGCCCTGTGTTGCCCCGCGCTGTGTTGCCCAGCGCTGTGTTGCCCTGTGTTGCCCAGCGCTGTGTTGCCCTGTGTTGCCCAGCGCTGTATTGCCCTGTGTTGCCCAGTGCTGTATTGCCCTGTGTTGCTCAGCCCTGTGTTGCCCAGTGCTGTATTGCCCTGTGTTGCTCAGCGCTGTGTTGCCCTGGGTTGCTCTCTCCTGTCCTGCGCTGCCCTATCCCTTGGCTGTGTGTGTGTGTGTGGCTGTGTGTGTGTGTGTGTGTGTGGGTGGTGGTGGTGGTGGGGTGATGGAGGCGTACATGCAGAGTGTCGCCTCCAGAGGCGCTGTCTGTGGCGCCGCCGGCTGGAGGCGGTGGCGCATGCGCGGACCTGCCCCGTACGTCAGGGGGCGGGGCTGAGCGGCGGCGAGGAGGGGAGTGACGTCACTGGCGCCATGGACAAGCTGAAGAAAGTTCTGAGCGGAGAGGACTCGGCGGCGGCCAACGACGACACGGGCGGCCTGTCCGAGGTCAGACACCGCCGGGCAGACCAGGCTGGGCCTGTGGGAGACTCCCAGCCCCACCATCGGTGGTCGGGCCTTCAGCCTCCCTACCCCCCCCCCACCCCCACTCCAACCCCCCACACACCCCCATCCCTACCCCGCACACACCCTCCCCTCACCCCGCACACACCCCCCCCCCCCCCCCACACACCCCCATCCCTACCCCGCACACACCCCCCCCCACCCCCCACACACCCCCATCTCTACCCTCCCCCAACCCCCCACACCCCCCATCCCTACCCCCCCAACCCCCCCACACACCCCCATCTCTACCCTCCCCCACCCCCAACCTCCCTACCCCCCCCACCCCCACTCCAACCCCCCACACACCCCCATCTCTACCCCGCACACACCCCCCCCCCCCAACCCAACCCCCCACACACACACACACCCCCCACCCCGCACACACCCCCCCCACCCCCCCCCCATCCCTACCCCGCACACCCCACCCCCCACACACCCCCATCCCTACCCCGCACACACCCCCCCCCCACCCCCCACACACCCCCATCCCTACCCCGCACACACCCCCCCCCCCCCCCCACACACCCCCATCTCTACTCCGCACACACCCCCCCCCCACCCCCCACACACCCCCATCTCTACCCTCTCCCACCCCCAACCTCCCCACCTTACCCCCTACCCCCCACCCCCACCACACCCCCCATCCCAACCCCCCTACCCCCCCTACCCCCCCCACCCCGCCCCACACACCCCCACCCCAACCCCCCTAGCCCCCCCACCCCAACCCCCCTACCTCCCCCACCCCACACACCCCCACCCCAACCCTACCCCCCCACCCCGCCCCACACCCCCCATCCCTACCCCCCCACCCCGCCCCACCCCCCCCATCCCTACCCCCCACACACCCCCATCCCTACCCCGCACACACCCCCCCCCACCCCCCACACACCCCCATCTCTACCCTCCCCCACCCCCAACCTCCCCACCTAACCCCCCTATCCCCCCACCACACCCCCCCATCCCTACCCCCCACACACCCCCATCTCTACCCTCCCCCACCCCCAACCTCCCCACCTAACCCCCCTATCCCCCCACCCCCACCACACCCCCCCATCCCTACCCTCCATCTCTACCCTCCCCACCACCAACCTCCCCAACTAAGCCCCCCACCCCCCCCCACACACCCCTATCCCTACCCCCCCCATCCCTACCCTCCCCCACCCCCAAGCGCCCCACCTAACCCCCCTACCCCCCCCAACCACTGGATCTACCATCAACCACTATTATTATTTTTTTTGCATTTACAACAACAACAACAACGACGACTTGCATTTATATATCGCGCCCCCCACCCTTCACACAGGGTAACGCCCCGGCGGGGCACGGATGGTCAAGAGGGATCTCTTCCAGCGGGCAAGCCGGACGAGGAGGAGGAAGAGGACGGGATAGAGGAAAGGTCGTCCCGGAGATTTGGTGGGTGGGGCGGGAAGGGGAGAGTGGGCTGAAAGTGCATCCTGTCGATGGTGGGGCAGAAGGCAACCGGGTTGGGGTTTGGGGAAGCGGGTTGGAGGGGTAGAGGGACGTGCCAGGGCACGGAGGGATTTTAAAACGTGCCTGAGGATCCTGAAATCGATCTGTTCGGCCATAAGGAGCCGGGGTGGAGCCTGGCTTAGAGCCGTTGTGATGTGGGTACGGAGTTTAGTCCGGGTGAGTATGCGGGCGGCGAAGGTTTGGATCAGCTGGATCTTGTGGAGGTGGGCAGTGTTGTGGAGGTGGGCAGTGTTGTGGAGGTGGGCAGTGTGGCCGAGGTGGGCAGTGTGGCCGAGGTGGGCAGTGTGGCCGAGGTGGAGGAAAGCGGTCCTGGTCAGGGTCCACACGGGGCGAAGGAAGGACACTTGTGGGTCGAGCCTGATGGCTAAGCTGCGCACCGGGTTGGTCTGAGGGATAGGCCAGTGAGGTTGAGAAGGTGAAAGGCGCTTTATAAATGGAATCTTGTTGTTGTTGTTGTTGTTGTCAGGACAAAGTGACGAGGTAGAGGTGAAGTGAAGAGAGAAGGGGTGAATTTCATTAAATTCAGTGCACGCAGCACTGGTTGGATTGGACTACCTCAGTCCTGCACTTGGATTATTATTTATTTGGAAACTTTGTGAAACCATTATGACTCAACTTCTTCCTGTACAGCATTGCAGCTGGACGAAAAGAATAACTTCTCGAATGCCTTGTGGGACTGTCGGTCGGTGTACATAGCTTCGTTCTGTATTCATGGCTATATTCTGGCGTGCAAAGTCGTCGTTTTATCTGTGACCAGCAAATGCTTCATAAATTACACCACCAAAGGGAGAAATCTCAAGTCAGGTATTCCCATAGACCCTTTGAGGTTGAAAGGGTTGATTTCTGGGGCATCAATTCCCAGTTGGATATCTTCAATTACACAACACGTTAGCAAGGCTACAGAGGGGAATTCAAATCTGCTGTTGTGAAGCCACTACTCCCATGACATTGTTTTTGCCAGTGGAAGGAAGAGTTCGCTCATTATTCCTCTGTTGACTTTGCTTTGTACTCCGCCACTGTCGAGTGCTCTGGGGACGCTGCACTGCGTTGAGGGGCGTCATATAAATGCAAGTTGTTGTTGTTGTTGGTTTGGAGGGTGTTGGACCAAATCAAGAGGGCTTGCATTCAAAGTGAAGGCCATTATTTTTGCACCTTATGAAACTTCGATGCATAATTTTTTTAAAAAAAGCTCAATGGACCACTCTGTAGTAAGCTGAATTTGAGCTTTTTTCCCTCTTTTTAGTTTTGGATGCATTGGTATGTTTTGCTTGGTTCAAATGGTAATCTGCCTCTCAACGTGCTTCCCCTGTTACTGAAAATGAGACGTAAAACCTTTTGGCAGGAAGGACCTTTTTTNAAAAGAAAAAAGCTGTTGTGTTTTTAACGTTTATATTTTCTGATTAAAATGATGGAGAAGTTGTTTAGTGTTTCTTCTTTTTTTTCAAAACAAAGTAGCAGTAAAGACCCAACTAATCTGTTTGTTGAAAATCCTGACAATGTTTTGTGACCCTTCTGGCGAGCTGCGTGTTTGCTTAACGTGTTATGAATACCAGATGATTGTTTACTGAGATGCCTTCAGATATGGACTAGTGAATTGCCGGCTGTTTGGAAAACATCTCCTCCAAAGATAAATAAGTTCAGGTGTTGGTTGTGTTATGTTACTTTACCTTACCTTACTTAGTTGCTTATAAATGAAATAACTAGAATTTGTATTAAGGGTATTATAAGAACAGTTTGTTGGTAATACTTTTTAAAAAATATATATATTTTCTTTAGTTTTGCCGGAATAATTTGGCTCTAAATTGAATTTTGCAGTTTGTAACTACACAAAGCATTCTGAAGGGTTCAGCAACTTCAGCTCATTAGCCATTTTGGATAAACTACTTATGACTGTACCATAGAGTACTATCTGCATACAACCTCCGTAATCAAGTTACTGCTAAAGTAGATTATGTCTCTCTTTGGTGGTTCAATTTACTTACCCCCCCCCCCCTCCCCCCCCCCACTCCACCGCCTGCTGCCTCCGCTCAGCCGGCTCCGGGCTCCTGTTTGTCCCTCGCCCCCTCCGCTCTACCATCGACGGCTGTGTTTTCAGCCACTACACCCTGAGTTCTGGAGCTCTCTCAATCCCTCTGCCTTGCCCCCTCCCTCCCCACTTCCAAATCCCACCTAACGTTCTTCCTTTTTGATCGTGCTGACTGTCACCTCCCCCCTCCCTCTCCCCCTGGCTCGAGGTCAGACTCCACCACTGGCTTCACCCCCGACCCCGGCTCGGGTCTGAAATGCTGTACCACTGTCCAGCGCCTTGGGACGTCCTCCCCACGTGAAAGGCGCTGTACAAATGTAATCGTGTTGTTGTTGTTGTTGTCGAGCATTTCGGGACGCTACCCCGCGCGAAGGGCGCTATATAAATGCAAGTTGTTGTTCGTGTTGGTGTTCACGTTCCCTTACACCGCATTGTGGCAAATAGTGTCCACAGTCAAATACTTTGTAGATTTTTTACAAAATGTTATATTGTATCGGTGCATATTGATGAATGAAAGCATGCTAAACCATTTCAGATTTACCTTGTTGCCACGCAGGCTGCCTTGCTGCTACAAAGTATAAAAACGGTATCCAGTTATAACAGTGACTTCAACATAAAACTACTTCAGAGCAGTTATCACCAAGTGCTTCTTTTTGTCCCGCAGGCATTTGACGCAACCTCTTTAGGATGGGGAACCAGATTGAAAGGTTTTCTTGCCTGCTTTGTGGCAGGCATCATTTGCTCCATACTGGTAAGTTGATTTGGCAAATACGTATATTGTGCGTTGCTCCCAAGTAAATTTAATAAATTAATAGAAGGTTACGCTTGAAGGCTTAGTTGAGGAAGGGCAGATGGAGGCTCATGTGGAGCATAAACACCGGCATAGACCAGTTGGGCCGAATGACTTGTTTCTGTGCTGTATATTCTAATGTGTTCTAATATGACTTCCCTCAATGGATCCACAATCTGAAGTTTCCTGAATTTCACGGTGCAGTCTGGCAAATTTCCCTCCAGAAGAGATTCTAATTTGTAATGTTTCATATCAGATTTATTAAGGGTGCGCCTCCGAGGAATTAAATCTCTGTTTTGTTTCTCATGATGGTGAAGGGCTAATTAATTTAACACTTTTTAGAGAATAAAGATTGTGAGGGAAATCTGTCTGATATTAAATTAGTGTCAATTAATTTCATGTAATCACTAATGACATTCTGAACATCTGTGATCAGGGCTCCCTTTGCCTCCTTGTCCTCCTAGACTTCTCTGCCGCTTTCGACAACGTCGACCACTCCATCCTCATACACCTCCTCTCCTCTTTACTTAATCTTCATGGACCTGCCCTTGCTGGATCAAATCCTATCACTCTCACTGTCTCCACTGTGTTACCTCTAACGGTTTCTCCTCCAGTCCCCGCACGTCACGTCTGGTATCCCCCAGGGCTCTGTCCTTGGCCCTCTCCTCTTTAATATCTACCTGCTCCCCATTGGTGACATCAGCCACAGACATGCAGTCAACTTCCATATGTATGCGGATGACACCCAACTCTATCTTTCTGCCTCCACCCTCAACTCCACTTCAGCGCCTTGGGACGTCCTCCCGACGTGAAAGGCGCTCTATAAATGGAATCTTGTTGTTGTTGTTGTTGCTGTCCTGACAGACTGTCTGTCGGACATCAAGTCCTGGAAGAGGGCAAATTTCCTACATTTGAATGTGAACAAGACTGAAGCCCTCCTGATTGGCTCTCACCAGCGCCTCAGCATCTCAGGCTCTGGCAGCATCAACCTCCATGGTTGCACACTACAACTCACCGCCAGTCAGGAACCTTGGTGTCTTGTTCGACCCTCAACTGTGATTTATTCCCCACATCCAAGCCATGACCCGCTCTGCCTTCCCTCACCTCCGTAACATCACCCGAATCAGCCACTACCTCACCCCTCAGACCACTGAAACTCTTGTTCATGCCTTCATCACCTCCAGGCTCGACTATGCAAACGCCCTGCTTGTCTGCCTTCCCAACTCCTCCCTCTACATCCAGAACTCTGCAGCCCGTTTCCTCTCCCGCACTAAACTCCGCGATCCCATCTCCCCCATTCTCTCCCGACTCCATTGGCTCCCTATCCTTCAGAGGATCCAGTTCAAGATCCTGGTCCTCACTTACAAAGCCCTCCATGGCCTCACCCCACCCTATCTCTGCGACCTCCTAACCCTCTACCACCCACCTGCTCCCTCCACTCAGCCGGCTCTGGCCTGCTTCATGTCCCCCAACCCACCCGTCCCACCATTGGCGGGAGAGCCTTCAGCCACTCTGCCCCCAACCTCTGGAATTCCATCCCCCAATCACTCCGCCTCGTCCCCTCCTTGGCCTCCTTCAAGTCCCGCCTCGAAACCCTCCTCTTCGACCATGCCATTGGTCATCCTCTTCCCCTCCTCTCCCTTCTCCCTCCCTGACCTCAGCTCAGGTCTGAAATGCTGTACACTATCCAGCGCCTTGGGACGTCCTCCCAACGTGAAAGGCGCTATATGCAAATGTAATATTGTTGTTGTTGCAGTGCTTTTTATTGGCAGATATGAAAACTGAAATTGTGCATTAATACATTTTTCTTTGCTTGAATACCGGGTGTAACTTGGGAGGCAAGATGAAGTGCGATAATTTTTTACAAAACCGTGCTCTTGGTGATTACAATACTTTGTAGGAAAATAATGAAAGGGGATTATTTTGAAAATAAGGTCATACAACAATAGTAATATTACATGAGCCGTGAAAAATACTGGTTTATACAGTAGGCATTGTACATTAAGATCTACATCTCCCTCTTAAATTACTGCCATCAATTTTGTTGAGTTTTACATTCTGGACCTTGTTCTAAAATGTAGAGAATGTACAAGGCACTTGGGTACTTTTTTTAAAAATCAAGTGATGTTCTTGAAATGACCTACTGAACAATTAAAACCCATTTAGGATTTGTTACCTCCTCAGATTGAGCAAAATTAAGCTAATATAGTTGTAGATTTAATACTCAATTCCATTCTGTGTTATAATCCCCGAATCTTGTAGCCAGATATATTTACACACAAAATCACAACAAAGATCTGGATGAAGAAGTAGTACGTGGAGTCCTGTAGCTCAGTGGTTAGAGCACTCGCTTTGCAAATGGGAGACCTGAGTTCAATTCCAGGCAGGGCAAAACCTTGGGCAAGTTTCCTTACTCCACACGCCTAATAATAATCCCTCCAAAAACAATAATAAATTGGTCATTTTCAATCTACGACTGTTTGTGGGACATTGCTGTGCGCAATTGGCTGCCGCGTTCGCCCACAAATATACAGTCAATTCACTTCACAGTGTGTTCTGTGAAGCGCTTTGGGACGTCCTCCCGACGTGAAAAGCGCTATATCAAATGCAAGGATTATTATTTAAGAAGTCTCTTCGGCACATTTGTTCTCATCCTTCCTATAAGAGTGAAACGTTGGGCATGTTTCCTTACTTCACATGCTTCTGTGTACCTAGCAGTAAATAGGAACCCGGTTGTTAGTCGATTGGCGGATTACTTTTCTGGGGGTAATGATCCCTTAAAAAATTAAAAATGAATAGTTTGGTCATTCAGTCCATGACTGCTTGTGGCGCAATTGGCTACCACATTTCACCCACAAAATGTATAGTCTATACTGTGAAGCATTTGAGACGTCTAGAAGAAACGATAAGGCGCTGTATCAAAATGCAAAGATTATTATGAATACCCAACCTGCTCCCTGGCATTATAACAATAAGATGTTTTTTTTAAATCAATCCAGTGTCGACCTCAAACAAAAGTTTCTTGGAGACCAGCTTTTAAGAACGTGCCCTTTACAAATGGTTCTCTTTTTCTCAGGGTGTCTGCTTTCTCTGGATTCCGAAGAAAGGATTGGTGCTCTTTGCAGTGTTTTACTCCATTGGGAACATCTCAACTCTTGCTAGGTGAGCAAATATTGGACTGTCAGTAAACGGGTTAATGTTCAACCACAGAAAATTCAGAACGCCCTTTCTTTGCCATCTGTTGCTTTCATGCAATGAAGTTCCACGTAAATGTTGTACTTATCAACCTGGCCGTTCCCTCTGCTCAGCAGACCGCGGCCTGCTCCGTGTCCCCTGCCCGGCCCACCATCGGCGGTCGGACATTCAGGTCTCTCCAACCCCACCTTTTGGTACTCCACACCCCATTCCCTTTGCCTCGCTCCCTCACTTGCCTCCTTCAAAGACCCTTCTCTTCGACCTCATGTTTGGCCACCCTCCGCCCCTCCCTGATTCTAATCCCCCTGCTCGGGTGCAAATCCCTGACTGTCCAGCGCCTTGGGACATTCTCCCCACATGAAAGGAGCTACACAAGTGTGATGTTGTGGTTTTGTATTGTGTTGTACTTTTACAATTGTACATAGTATAGGTTTTCTATTGATGTTTCACCACCATTTTTTGGGGGTTGGTTGTGTGGGGGGAGGTGGGGGCGAGGTGGGTTCCAACGACTTTCATTTGGAAGTTATTTTAAAATTGAAGCCAGTTTTAAAAGAATTGGGAGATAAATATTTCCTGTTTGTTTTTTGGATGAATGTTGTGCTTGAGAATGGAATGTTTCCCCTCTTTTATTACCCAATGTCAACATTGAGCATTGCCAGGTCAGGTCCTTAACCAAAAACTATACCAGCCAACCATATGATATTTGGGAAGGATTAATAAGTTGTTGAATTGTGGGCATTTTGTCATGGCAATGATTAGGTTGATGGGCCTGTCTTGTCTGGTTGCTGGCAGTTAGTGTATTTCAGTGGTGTTATCTCCAACTGGAACAACTTGTTCACCTGCAAACAATGTCCTGAGGGTATTGAGTGATCTGAACTATATTATATTTTTGTGATCTGGTTCAACAAGTTCTAGTTATATTCAAATGGATGATGGTATTGCTGGGTTAGTACTGAGGCAATGGTTCATCTCAATCGTGATGGTGACTTGTAGTTATTAGTTACATAGTTGGCTGTTGTGGTAATTTGGCATGGAAAAGATGAAACAGAACCAAGTCCCTGTATCTTGATGGCTGACTTAAACTCCCGCCACCCCCCCCCCCCCCCCCCCCCTCTCTGGGCGTTTTTGTTTTGCACTTATCCTAACCATGTGAATGTTAATTTCCTAAGGTTATCAAAAGAGCAGTTGTGTTCTTAGTCTGAAGAGCAAAACTCCCAATACAGCTGCAGAATTAGTCAAAGCTGTAAGGGACATCTCGGGTTATTATCAATGGTTCTCAACAGCACACCCTGCCTGTAAAATTCCAGGGCGGAGTGTGATTTAATCAGGAGATGTTTGTAGAGAATGGAATTTAATGACTCCACATGTCTGAAATCCCTTTTACTTGCCAAATGCAAAATACCTTCCCGGTTTAAAAGATTATTTATGAAATATTGCATTGACTGGTCTGAATTTAAAAAAATGTCCATAAGATCCTGTTTAGAAGCTGTATTTCTGTAAATAGATTAAAATACAGTATGTTTTATGAAGAAGTGGTAAACCCAATCAACCAGAGTTCAAAAGGAATGAATTCCCATAATCTTGGTTTCAGCTTTGATTTGAGGGTGGTATTTAAGAACTGAAAGAATCGCAAGATGTGATTTATTTTACTCTCTCCCCTAACTCCAGGAATCAGTGCTTGTTTTCAAATCACCTTTATGTTGTTTGTATTTGAATTTTTAAAAATGTAATGTGCTCTTCTGTGTTTTTTTAATTTGTTTTTTGTACAGCATGGTATCTTCTGTCAAGGGGTCATTAGGGATTCAGGTTAAGTCATTCGGCCTATTTGATCTTGTCCTTCCATAATACCAACACTGCAGTCTTACGATCATTGTACTGCATCATGTTGTTTCTTAAGAATCCAATCTCATAGCCGCAATTTTCCTTGCTGGTGACCTGTTCTACCTTTTGATTATTCTCTGTGTAAGAAAATGCTTCCTGGTACCTGTTGTAAAATTGCCCTTCACACTGCCATTTTCAGAAAGAATCTCAAGCTGAAGACCCCTAGTAGTCATTCCTCATAATTTATCCCTTTTGAACATATTGTTTCCATTATTAATGTGACCAATCATTTAGATAGTGATTGTAAGCTTTTCCTTCAATTCTACGTGCTGAAACATATCAGATATTCAGACCAGGAAGGGAGAGGTAATAATAATAATAATAATCCTTGCATTTGATACAGCGCCTCATCACATCTTCGAGATGTCTCGAAGCACTTCACAGAATATGCTGTAAAGTGAATTAACTGTATATTTTGTGGACGAAACACGGCAGCCAATTGTGCACAGCCTTGTCTCACAAACAGTCGTGGATTGAGTGACCAAATCACTATTATTATTTTCTTTTGAAGGAATTATTACCCCTGGAAGAGCAATCTGCCAAGTAATTGACAACCGGGTTCCTACATACTGCGAGGTAAACAGGAGCACGTTGAGTAAGGAAGCTTGCCCAACGTTTTGCCCTGCCCGGGAATCGAACCCAGCTCCTCTCGTTTGTGAGGCGAGCGCTCTTACAACTGAGCTACAGGACTCCGAAATGGCCTCAAATCAGACCTTGCATGATTTGCAGTCTGCCTAGTGGAAAACGGCCTGTTTACCCTTGAATTGTATGGCAGTGCACACTTATCCTACAGCTTGCAATGTCATCAAAAAGCAAATGGATGATGAACACTGAATTTAATTTTGGGAATCTTTCTTAAAATGGCAGTGTGAAGTGTTGGGTGTCTTGAGCTTGATAATTTGAGCCAAGCCTTTAGGGTCATTGGTGAATCGAATTGGTACGAATAGAATATATTGACTCTTTGACCAGTTAGTGTCACCAGATAGTCACAACTCGTACAGCTACCTCTACTCTGTCCATAACAATGCCTCATGTTCCCAATCTCTGCACTTTTTCTTGCAGGAGCGTTTTATTTTTCACATCAATTAACTTGAGACATTTGGGTAAGCGTGTTAGTTCTTCAATGGCATCAATGCTCACCTTTTCTTGTTCAAATCTATGAGAGGATAATGATGGTAACTGAGCTTTGAATAAGGTTCTGATGCAAATTTACAAATATGCTGGAAGTGTAGCCATTTGTTGCGGTTCGTCTTGTACACCATAACTGAGGAAACAAAGTGATAGTATGTTCCTTTCACAGTTTGTACATGAGACCTGTTTGGGTTATAGGTGGTTTATAAGGTCTACTTTAAGCACATTTCTATCTATAACTCAGAAAGAAGTGACCAGGTCTGACATAAGTTGCTTTCTTTAACTTTGAAGTGTAGTTTTTAAGAAATTTGAAATTACTCCAAAATATGTTTTTTTTTCCCCTTCTTCCATGAAAGTAACCTAATTATGAATTTTGTTTGCCCATGTTTGAGGCTAATTTCTTCTTTCCCGCAGTACTGTTTTTCTGATGGGACCTGTCAAACAGTGTAAAAGAATGTTTGACCCAACTCGGTTGATAGCTACCATAGTGATGCTGGTGAGTTAATTATATATTTTTAAAAAAATGTATTTAAAATTTGCAGAAACTGTTCAAATTTACACTTAAACAATTGCACTTTACATTGTTAGAAACTGCAGCTTGGACGATTTACAAAGACTTAAAATTTGGTTAATTGTACTGTGAAAAATCTAGTTAACGTGAAATGCGTCTGTAAAAACGTGATAGGTTTTATGTTTGCTGTTGAATTGTGAAATCTTATACATTTTTCATTCTGCAGATTTGCCTTGCATGTACACTGTGTTCTGCCTTTTGGGTATGTTTCTTTTATCTTTTCAATACAATGAAAGTATTTCAATGAGTAGAGAAGAGTAGAGTAGTGCTTGCTGAGTAATCCGTTTTTCTGTCTTGTAGTGGAAGAAGGCTGCACTTGCTTTGATATTTTGCTTGTTGCAGTTCCTTGCAATGACCTGGTAAGTAAATGCTTATACAGATTTGTTTCAGGTCAGAGAGCCATTCAGCACATCAAGTGCAATGTATGTTTTGTTCTTTGTGCCATTTTTGACCGTAAATAGATAACCATACAGTTTTACGCTTTCCAGTGAGTCATGCTCTGTTGCTTCTGGGGATTACATGTACTATGAGTCTTAGAACGGGAACCTGCATTTGAACTTCTCTTCAATTGCAATTCTTAAAACTAGAAAATATTAAGTGAGATTGAGTGTTCCACGATAAACTTGGAACAACTGAACATTAGTTTGATTCCTTCTCAGTGTCTCACCACAATCACTACCGAGCTGCTGAGTAGTCTTGGCGATGTTGCTGTGATGATTCACCTAAGCATCGGCAGTCAACTCCCATAGGTGACCGGAAAAAAAAAATCCAGTAATCCATGAATGTACTTCCTAGGTGCAAAACCAGCAAAGAAATAGCAGAGGCCTGGGAGCAAATTGTGACTGCTTTATTTGCAATCTTCCCTTTAGTTTGAGGGATCATGGTGCTGCACCTTTTCCAACGTTGGCATCCATTATTTGTTCCCATTATTTGTGTTGAGCAGGTGAAATACGATATCGGAATATAGCTCATTAAGTTCTGTCTATTCTGCCCAACAGTGTGCCTCAAAGTCATTGCAAATACTTGCTATACTTTGTTTATCTTCCAGATGTTCTTAGTGAGGTGCAATTTGTGCAATTTATATGGAGTTTCATGCTCTGGCACCTGAATGAAATTGATGCTGCTTCAAACTAATTTCATTTCTGGCCCTTGTATCCGGCAGAGAGAAATTTTTTGTCCCTGAGCTGGTTTAAAGTCTTGACCGATTTCTATCAACCAGTCCCATCAATGAAAGAGGCATCCTTGTGATGTGAATCGACTTAAATATGAAAAATATTCACTATACTGTATTATAATCAGTGTTTTTTTCTCTATCAGGTACAGTATTTCATACATTCCATTTGCAAGGTAAGTTGGGCAATTTTTTCCCCCTCTTCACTTCACTTCCAATCACTTGCACCTGTATTCCAAGATTGTTCTCTGTTTTCAGTATCAAGCTAGCAAAGCAAAGAACTGAAGCATACTGACAAAGCCCTCCCCTTTAAGATTAATTTACAAATATTTAACTTAATTTAACTCCCTACTTGATTGTGACATTCTTTTGAATATATCTGGTTAACACTGACCTGAACATCGGTCTGTTTACGTTATCACAGGTGTGAATGTTGACATCTGATCTTGAAACTAAACCACCTAATTCGTACAAAATAGATTCTGTGTTATTATTTACATTATTTCAAAGATCTTGCCATTGAACATATTGAAAAAGTTGGTATTGTGAAGCATTGCAATAAGATTTTTTTTAAAAAATAATTGGTGTAACTTGTGCAATGGTAACTGGATCAGACTGATTTTCGAAAGGTAACTTTGTATGAAACAGTTAACTGCTGATATTCAAAGTTCTATATAATCATAATCGTGTATCCAAAGATGGATGTTCTTTATGCACACAAACACACCGCCTTTGGGTGCCCAGCAGCTGTGTAAAAGCACTTTTAAACGTCCTCCTGACGTGAAAGGCACTATTTAAATGATATTGCAAAATTGCATTCTATAAAGACTTCACGTGCTGCATTGCTGTCATCCAGACAGGAAAGTTGCATGTTGGAATCTCTTTGCTGAGTTAGCTGGTCTCAGCCACAGGGGAACGATTAGCCTTAATGCTCTTGATAAGAGAAGGAAATATTAGCCAGATATCCTACTCATGGTAATCCAGAGATTCTCAGATAGAGGGTGTATGGGTGTTGCTTTAATTTGGGTAACATTGTAAATATTCATTCTTCTCAGTAATTCAAAATTATTTTGTACTAAAAGATATTAACATTTGAATGCATTTCCAATACAGAGATGCAGTGAAGAAGTGCTTTACAACATGCCTCGATTGAAGATGGAGTTTGAAATTGGTGAAGATAAGAGTTTGGAGTTGCAGAATGGGGTTTCTGGGCTACACCTTTTTGCACCAGCTTATACAAAATTACAAGTTTAGTAATTATTATAAAGTGTGCCTTTATAATGCGTTATCACCATTAATCTTGCATACATTCGGTGAAGCGTGATATTGTTATCAATAATACAAGTGCTGGAAATGGTCCTAAACCGTGAAGCCTTTCTAATTTTCTCTATCTAAGGTTAACATTGAGAATGGTGAACAAAATGTTAATCTGCAGGGACATGATCAATACAGATTAATAGCTTAATGACTGATCTGTTTAGTTTGTACTTTAAAAAAAGTCAAAGTCATTCCCCAGTGAAATTCGTCAGTCATTGCAAGTCTGTAAGAAATGACCGTATCCAGTGCTGAAATCTCAGAAGAGACTGAAAACATATTTGGTTTCAGCCTCTTGTAATGAGACATTATCTTAAATATTGACCAAAGGGATTATTGGGTTCACATACTGTAGACTTAATTCTACATGCCTTAACATTTTATTTTTCCACAAATAATTGCTATGGAAATTAATCGTGGGAAGTGTACCTGTTTACCTACATTAATAATGAAGAAATGAAAGTGCCTGAAGATGTCGCTATTTGGACCAGTGATGCAGTCTTTTTGTTATGTAGTTTAAGCACATTGTTGAAGGAGAAAGAATATACTTAAGAGATTCCATTTATTTTCTAATAAAATGTGCAATTTAACCACTGAATATTGGACACCAAGAAACAATTGGCTGTAAAAAATCAGAAATCATTCTCGTGCCTTATATTTTTCGGGGGGGGGGTGGGAGAGAAAAAGGTGCATCTTCAGATAAATTTGCAGTGCCTTACAATCAGATTTTTTTCCCCTGAGCCGAGCTACTATAAGAATGGTGAAATCTGTTGCACAAGTTCTTTAACATGCTTATTTTTCTATACGGATTGTACAACCTGATGTTGCAATTTATGTGCTGCGCTGAGCAATGTTTTGCCAAGTGGCATAAAAGAAGCAGTGCAATTGTGTAATATGCTTTTCTAAACTTACCAAATATTTTGTTTCATTATAACAAGTTATAGTTATTTTGATGCATACAATGCTTAACCTTTTTAAAAGGGATTTTCACATACTCCTTCTCCACCTAACCCCAGTTAACAGCCAGTATAATTGTATATTGGCATTGAGACGTAAAAACAGTTTGTTTTGATGATGGCCTTGTGATCAATATAGATGGAATGCAGCCAAAAAAATCCCATTTTATAGTGGAGGAAAATGATGGATGTAAACTTGCATTTGCTGTTGATGCCAATTGCAAGTATTCTGAAGCACTTGGCATTTTAAAATTATGTAAATTTTACAAAACTGCAGCTCTGAAGATTGCTACACCTTTCAATCTGCGGGTAAAATGGAATTCTTATTGTATAAACCGCTTAGAAACTTGGACAAAGTGATTCCCACATCTGAAGAGGATGAGCTAGGTCAATGAGAAATGCACCTGGATTAACAAAACCTGCTGACCTCTATACTTGTTTTTTGTTCTAAAATTTTGGTTTTGGTTTGTTGCATCCATCTTGTATTTTGATTTGAAATGAATGCATTATAAGGGGTTTTAAAAAAAAACTAAGTAGAGAATTTGACATAAAAATGTATTGCTTACTGAAGTAAAAGCCGCAATTAAATTTGTGAAACAGGTAAATTGAATGTGACTTGTTTCAGAGTAAACAGTAATTTGGTTATTCATTGAAATACTAAAGAGCTGTAGGGAATTTCTTAGTTAGTGTAAGATGTCTTTAGGCAACGGGTTTTCAGTTCTTATCAATAGTTTATTACCTACTAATTTTATCAGGAATCAGAATCCTCATTGTGTATCTGACATGCAGCTTTCAGCTTTAATATCCTGTCAGTTTAGAAAGTATAATATTTCCAAGATTGTTCTACTAGATTCCTTTGGAGCCTATAGCAGAAATCATTATATGGTTGATATGATTTAAGTGCACCTATAACTGAATTGAAACATTACAGAACAAGTCCTTTAGATTGATTGTATATTGGATTTTGATGTGTACTTTTGTGAGTTGCCTTGATTTTATTTGAATTTCAATTTTGTAGTTCTCTTTACCAGTAATAACTTGGTAACCACTGCAACACTAGTAATATTTAATGTCTCAACTTTCACTTTAGCTTGGTTACTTTAAAAAGATGCCTTCACAATAAATTACATTAAATATCAGTGGGGAAGACCAAGTGATGCATATTTAAAGTTCTTCTGAAATACCTTCATGTTTAGCTTTGTGATTTTTAAGGTCAAATTAGAGATGTGGGAGCTTCATTAAAGTGGTCAATTTTGGATGCTGCTGTAATTAACTTTCGTGTATTTTTCCTTGGGTGAGAGGAAAGTGTTTGTGTTTGCTTCAATCGGGCTCCAATATTCTCCTCCACAGCAAGAATTAATGGCTAATGATTCATTGTGTGAAACCGATATCGAAGCTTCAAAGTATATGTCTTAAAAGGCTACATCCTGCCTAGAGGCAGTCTTTTTGTTTAGTGAAGAATTAGGAGTTCAATTTTTTTTTCTGGAGAATGTTCAAATTGCCTGAAATATGATTTTGATATGCAAAAATGCTGCTACTGTATTTTTTTTAAAAAAGATGAAGGATGAAGATCCTAAAAATATTTGATTTGCTTTTTTTTGGTTCACATCACAATGTTTCTCTATTTTAAATCTTATTCCCCACCTTTTTTTTAAATTTCTACACTTTGGAATGAGTCTTGAGCATAATCATTTCAATAATGCAGTTTAATTATGATTACCTCAAAATAGTAATTGATGCAGAATTTGAACAATGTACTTTTTGATTTTGCAAAGTTTTTCAATGTCAGCTAAGATCAAGCAGGAGGAAGAGAAGGATGCTGCCTCAATTTTCAAAAAAAAATGCATTTCTCTTTTGTATCAGCCAGTTTGTACACTGGTGCTTGTATCAGTGTAGCTCAGTTAACTATTTTCAAGTTGTAACTTTAAACATAACTGGTCTTTTTGTGCACTAATTCTACATTTTCTACATTTAATTTGTTGAATATGTTATTTTAATAGGAAGATATATTTAGGAGTAGCTGATAAAGGCTGTACTTTATAGATGAAGTGTCAATTCTTGTGCTGCACATATTGGAATATAATGTGTAGTTTTGCCTTATCGTACCATTGTGTGGCAGTGCAGTTCACCATGGTGTATCATGCATACAGAGCCAGTACTACGTGGTTTAATTTTAACTACTGTATGTGGTTTGTAATGATTATAAAACTTGTAAACCATGGTGCCTGATGTTAACTTCAAGTCTTGTGTGAGATTGAATTATGCTGCTTTGCAACTGACACATTTAAGTAGTGTTTCTGGCTTTGTTATGGTATTTGTTTAGAAAACACTTTCTTTGGAGTGAAATAAAACATCTTACAGTACATTTCCAATAGCTGATTTTTTTTATTATTTCTTATGTCATTTCAAGAGAGCAAAGAAATCGTTCCATTATTGATTTCTCAAAGCAAACATTGTTTTCAGTAAAAAAAAAACACATCCTGAATGTCTTTCCTGGAACGGATTTGGATCTACGGTAAGGTTTTTCACCAGGTTTTTCACATCCTCTGATGGCTTTGCTCCCCCGCCATCATTATTATATTATTATTATCATTTGGGTAGAGCAAGGGTGACACCTGCTGGTTACAGTTGTAGATTATACTATAGGATCTATGGCACTGCATGTGAATTGGACCTCTCCAACAGCTAACCACTGTTTAGCAGATAACTGAGAAAGCATTTTGGAATCTAAATTCTGACCTTCCCCAATTACCACACCATTATTTGAGAGCCGAGTCGACTAACCAGGAAATTCACAGATGAGAATTATATGTTGCCGTAATCAGTGGACTGGCTATGCCCCACACAACAGCCCTTTAGCTCTTTGCTGTACTCAATTATCTGTTTAGGTAACAGGTGGGAGCGTAAGCTGTGAGGATGACACACGAAGAATGCAAAGGGAAATAGGTGAGTGGGCAAGAAGGTGGCAGATGGAGTATAATGTGGGGAAGTGTGAAGTTATTCACCTAGGTAGTAAAAATAGAAAAGCGGATTATTTTCTGGAGGGGGAGAGAGTAGGTAGTGTTCAGAGGGATTTGGGCGTCCTTGTACACCATTGCCAAAAAGTTAGTATACAGATACAGCAAGCAACTAGGAAAGCTAATGGCATGTTGCTGTTTGTTGCAAAAGAGTTACAGTACAAGAGTAGGGAAGTCTTGTTCAGTTGTAGAAGGCCTCAGTGAGACCGCGCCTCGAATATTGTGTGCAGTTTTGGTCTCTTTATTTAAGAAAGGACATATTCGCCTTAGAGAGAGTGCAGCGTGGATTCACTAGGTTGGTTCCTGGGATGAGGGGGTTGATCTACGAGGATAGGTTGAGTAAACTAGGCCTATATTCTCTAGAATTTAGAAGAATTAGAGGTGATCTTATAGAAACCTATAAGATTCTTAAGGGTCTTGACAGGGTAGATGCCATGAGACTGTTTCCCCTGGTTGGAGAATCTAAAACTAGGGGTCATAGTCTCAAGATTAAGGGTCAGCCTTTTCAAACTGAGTTGAGGAAACATTTCTTCACTCAGAGGGTAGTGAACTTGTAGAATTCTCTACCCCAGAAGGCTGTGGATGCTCAGTCCTTGAACATATTCAAGAATGAAGTTGATAGATTTCTAAAGGATGGAAGGATTAAGGGATATGGGGATAGGGCGGGTAAACGGAATTAGGTTAGAAGATCAGCCATGATCTTATTAAATGGCGGGGCAGGCTCGAGGGGCCGAATGGCCTACTCCTGCTCCTACGTCTTAACTGCTTTAAACACTTGATTGATGCAAACAAAGTTGCAACTTAAAAAAAACGAGTGGGTGCCAGACAAATGTAAAAAGGTAATATCCCAGTTTTTAAAAAGTTAAAATGTGAACTATGAACCTAGGAAGTGTAGGTCCGTTTGATTTGACATCCTATAGAGCATGTGTGTGTGTGTGTATGTTTTGGGGGAGGGATGGGAATACATTGATTTAACAACTTTAAATTCAAATACAATAAAAAAAGTCAGTAAGTTGTAAGTGAAATTAAATTGTTGATTTTCAAAAGTAAACAAATTGGCTTATTTAATTCATATCAGTGGTTGGGTAGGAGAGAATCAAACCTTAAAAGTTATAGAGGATATAGAGATGCTTCGGCAAGTGTGTCACCTTTGTGCTTACAGAGGATGGCTGCAAGATTAACCAGGAGCTTGCATCTGTCTGTTGTGGACATTAAAGATCTTATATCACTATTTGAAAAAGAGAAGAGATTTCTCCTGGTGTCCTGGCCAACAATCTCCCTCCCCTCATCCCCTGCCCACCCAAAATAAAAAATTGGTTATTCAATTTATTGGCTATTTGGGGGACATTTCTGTGCACAAATTGGCTGCCACGTTTGCCCACAAAACACCCAGCCACAACTCTTTACATTAAATGCCATGAAGTGCTTTGAGATATCCTCCTGATTTGAAAGGCACTATACCACATGTAAAGATTATTATAAGAGGTTGTAATAGCATTTGACATAGCGCCTTATCACATAATTGAGCCGTCTCAAGGCGCTTCACAGGATATATTGTAAAGTGGACTGACAGTGTATTTTGTGGGTGAATCAAGGGAGCCAATTGCACACAGCAGTGTCGCACAAACAGTCGTGGATTGAGTAAGCTTTTTTGGGGGTGGGGGCCTTATTACTTGCCTACGGTTTTGCCCAGCCCAGGAATCGAACCCGGGTCCTCACACGTGTGAGCCACCTGCGTAACCACTAAACTACAGGACTCCACACGAGTTAGAGAGAGAGACAGACAACATATGCACGATCGTGTGCAAGTTAGAGAGGACTCACAGTCACGGGTTCGGAGAGAGGAGGGGAGAAATGCTAGTATTAGCAGAAAAAGTGATGGTGAACAATAAATAATAAAGGATTTCTGGTAGAAACTATCTGTAAAATTACTTGTTGAAATAATGTGACATTACCGGATCTGAGGTGCGAGGATCAATGTTGTACAATAAACCACAGTTACCTAGGGATTGTTTTAAAAAAAATTAAAATGAAACCTTTGGTAGCAGTTCCAAGATGTCATTCATTTGTAGTGATTGCATAATAGGTAAAGGAACCTTTGCACTCATGACCAAGATGTTTTGAATGAAAGGCTTCTGCTGCAATACTCATCTGAAATTTGAAGAAACCTAATCTACGATAAGTCATTTTAAGTCTTATAATCCTAGGGTGCCGTCTTCCTTTGATTAAAATTGAGATTAGGCAGATGGCTATTTTAGTAATTCAATTATATCTTCATCCAGTGCAAAGCAACCTGACGCTTTAAATTGCTGACAGTATTGTACTGACTGGGAGATTGGGTTTCTGCAGCCTTCTGGTACATTCAGCACAGTTTTCTGCTTCAGATGATTTGGATAATGTGCAGGAGATGGAAATATTCATCAAATGTTGTCAGTTAATACCTCTTATTAGTTGTTCAAAGCACCTGTTGATGTATAGATTAAGACATTTAAATTAATAACTGAGGGAGACGACATCACTCAGACCATGTTTATGACCTTGTGCAATCATTTAACTTTTCCCCATCTTAAAAAATGGATATTTCTCGTAATTATTTTAATTTAATTTCTTTACATTCTAACATTGGGATCCAACCTGTGATATTTATTAACAGATCCTTAATTGGAATCCTATTTGAATTCTCTTTCACAGTAGATCACATTAGAGCAGAACTTATAGTGAGTTGGTGTGACCCACTTCAGTGACTGTAAGTTTTATGTAACTCAAACTCCTTATTGGGAATGTTATTAAGAAATATTATAAATTAGTAATTAATTATCTGTTATGCACATTGCAGTAAGTGTTCAAGCCAATTCTCAGTGCCAACCAGATCTGCCATTATAGCACCTTGCGCTAAGTCAGAGGAAGTGAGTGCAATAGTGTTTGAGCAATATAATAATAATCCTTACATTAAATATAGCAATTTATCATGTTGTTGAGATGTCTCAAAGCAGTTCACAGAATATACTGTAAAGTGAATTGATTGTAGATTTTTGTAAGCAAAACGCGGCAGTGAACAGCAGTGTCCCACAAATAATCGTGGATTGAGTGAACCAAGTTATTACCCCCAAAATTGATCCACCAATTGGCTAACAACTGGGTTCCTATTTACTGCTAGGTAAACAGAGGCTCATGGAGTAAGGAAACTTGCCTAAGGTTTTGCCACTCCTGGGAATCTAACAATGGGATGTAGTTATTATTCTTTGCATGTTCAGTGGAAAGAGGGACAGCAATCTCAATATTGTATGTCATTACTGCAATTTTTCCACATGCCTTTTGTTGAGAATTCAACATGTAAGTAAAACCCTAGATTTTCTTTTGAGAACATTTCTTGTTTCATGGGTCTGAAACCCGCTGTCTATTGTGGTTGTCTAATCTTCACTTTGAACTATTTGCTGAGAATGGTCATAAAATATTTCTTTATCTTCACCTGAATTGTTACTTGTTGCCTCCAGATGCCATCTTCCTTGCTTACTATTCTTTCCAACTGTTGTTTATCACAACTATCTTGTATAGGACATGGAGTCCTGTAGCTCAGTGGTTAGAGCACTCGCTTTGCAAGTGAGAGACCTGAGTTCTATTCCAGGCAGGTCAGGGCGAAACCTTGGGCAAGTTTCCTTACTCCACACAGAGCCTAATAATAATCCCTTCAAAAACCAAAAACAATAATAAATTGGTCATTTTCAATCTACGACTGTTTGTGGGACATTGCTGTGCGCAATTGGCTGCCGCGTTCGCCCATAAATATACAGTCAATTCACTTTGCAGTATGTTCTGTGAAGCGCTTTGGGACATCCTCCCGACGTGAAAAGCGCTATATCAAATGCAAGGATTATTATTATTATTATTTGTATAGGACCTTGCTCTGATTGGATTTAATTGAAAAGGGCAGCATACCCCATCATTCAATCAAGAAAATATTAAATGTTTTTCAGAAATTATCCCAAATACATGTAAGTGTAAACATAACTCGGTTCAATATGGGAGTGTGAATGAATCACCACCCTTTGTCCAAGGTCTGGCTGAAAACCTAAAAATGCATCTCCAATGTAAATACTTTGTTTACTCTATTCGGTGAGTTAGATATAAGTTTTGCACGGTGATCTGAAAAGTGAACAGAAAAAATAGTTTGGGAATATTTCATTAGTGTTTGAGATGGGATTTTCCAGAACCCCAAGATGTGGCCTTTGGTTTGGTCTTTGTTAAGTAGATGAACAAAGTGCTACCACTCGAGCAAATCCCTGATTTATTCTGGGGCAATATTTGAACTTGTGTGTTTTTTTTAAATCTCTTCAAGTTACATGACTATTTTCTAGAGTTTCTTTACATAAGCTTTTCCTCCACACAATCTAACTTCCTTGGGGCATTGTGTCATTTCTCATCCTCCCTCCCTTTAATACAGAACTATTAATACGAGATATCGCTATTGTATACAGGATGAGAGAGGAAGATAAAATGACCCATGAGGAAATTAACTTTTAAAAAGAAAAGGCCAGGTGCACTTTTATTGGCCATGTGGCAGAAAATTAAAAGCTTATTTGAAGGTACACATGCACCTTCAAATGCCAATATCAGGTTAAAATAATTTGATAGATAAATATGACTTCTTAATTTAAAACAATGCCTCTTGCCAGCACTCTTTGCACTCTTCAAAAATGAAACTAATCATGGTTAACAAGGTTATATTATGTTACATATATTTGTAGTTATAAACTCTCAGTATAGTCATCTTAATAATAAATAATCCTTGCATTTGATATAGCGCTTTATCATGTCTTCTAGATGTCTCAAAGCGCTTCACAAAATATACTGTAAAGTGAATTGATTGTATGTTTTGTGGGCTAAACAGAAGTTCATTTTTCACATTTTTCCTTCTCCCGATGAACGACTGACAATTTTGTCACAAAATTGTTTGATCGACAAATTTGGGAACTCATAATTTGATGCAAATGTCTGTCCCGTGAATAATTCCAGATTAGTGAATATTTTGGGTACTTTGCAAGCTGTTTGCCTAATGTGAATCGACCGGACACTGTAAATTTGTTGGGCTGGAGATAAGGAAGGGGGTTGACAACATTGGAGCAAATTGTTTCCTCCAATGGTTAAAATGGCTGAAGCTGCTTCAGTAGTTTTTTGCAATTAAATAGTTTCTGATTGTTTCCGAAGTCCTTTACCCTGAAGTTTCTTTAACTTGCTATGGATCTAGAAAATTACAGAATTAATAAAGCTTTGCTACACACGAACCAAAATGAGTATTCAGTGATGTAATCGTATCAATGTGAAGCTACTCATTTGCCTTCTCTAATTTGGTTAGCTGAAAAACAATTTTTTATATATATATATATGTATATATATATGTATGTGTGTGTGTGTGTAAGTGAACAAGTTGGTAGTGCTGTGTTCTCTGAGTCAGAAGTTTGTAGGTATAAGACCAACACCTTGACTTTGAGCCCATAGAATCCCTGGTGACATTTCAACGTAGCGCTGGGGTGCCCTATATTGTTCGAGGTACTGTCCTTTGTATGAGACATTAAACTGACATGCATATTCAGGCGGATATTAAAGATCCCTTGGTACTACTCGAAATGAGAAGGGGGTTTCTTCCTGTGTTCTGACCCAACAATCCCCCAAATAAAATTGCTCATCCACTTCTTGGCAGTTTGTGGGACATTACTGTAGGCAAATCGGCTGCTGAAATTGCCTGCAAAATACACAGTCACTACTTTGCAGTGATTCCTGTGAAGCACTTGGAGACATCTTCATGACATGAAAGGCACTATAACAATTTTTTATTGTAAGGTGTCATGTATTCGAGTACCTACACGACTGTGAATATCTAAATATATATACAGTACCATAGCTGAAATCCTCTAAAAGTGGATGAAACGGAAAGACATTGTAGGTTCTTTTAACCAAAGTTGCGGAACAATTTAAAGTAATCAGATATATTTCAGCCAGCTCAGTTCAACTCACGCTGGTTTCCTTATGAAAGCAAAGTCATTATCTTTGTGAATAATTTCACCTTTCAAATTCATCTGGTTTCACCACAAGACCTGACAGATCACGAGAAAAGTTGCACCTCACTTCTCGGGGAGAAACAGCTGACAAAAGGAGAGTTCAGTACATTATAATAACTATGCCATTAAAAAGTATACCATTAAACCATTAAAAACGGCTGTCATCAATCCTATCCTCAAAAAACCCTCCCTGGACCCATCATTGCTTTCAAACTACTGTCCCATCTCCAACCTCCCTTTCCTCTCCAAGGTCCCGGAACAAGTTGTTGCTTCCCAGCTTCACTCCCTCCTCTCCCGCCATTCCCTTCACAAACTCCTCCAATCGGGTTTCTGTCCAGCTGCGACCAGGGCTCCCTCTGCCTCCTCGTCCTCCTTGACCTCTCTGCTGCCTTTGACACAGTTGACCACTCTATCCTCATCCACTGCCTCTCCTCTCACCTCAACCTTCATGGCTCTGTCCTTGACTGATTCAAAATGTACCTCTCACACTGCGTCCGCTTCATTTCCACAAATGGCTTCTCCTCTAACCCCCGCACCGTCTTGTGCGGCATTCCTCAGGGGTCTGTCCTTGGTCCCCTCCTCTTCAACATCTACACGCTCCCTCTTGGTGACATTATCCGCAGACATGGGGTCAACTTCCAACTGTACCTCTCTACCTCCACCCTTGACTCCAGGACCATTGCTGTCCTAACAGAATATATCAAGTCCTGGATGAGAGCTAACTTTCTTCAGTTGAACATCACCGGCCGAGGCTCTCCTGCTTGGCTCCTGTTAGCGCCTCCACACCTCAGGCACTGACACCATCACCATCCATGGTTGCACACTCCACCTTGCTAAGCCAGTGCAGAACCTTGGAGCTTGTTTGACCCTCAGCTATCCTTTCCCCCCACATCTGTGCCATGACCCACTCTGCCTTCCCCACCTCCGCAACATCACCCAGCTCCGCCATTGTTTCACACCACAGGCCGCCGAAACCCTCATATACGCTTTCATTACATTGAGTCTTGACTATGCAAGCTCCTTGCTTGTCGGCCTCCCCAACTCCTCCCTCCACAGGCTACAGATCATCCAGAACTCTGCAGCCTGTATCCTCTCCCACACCAGGCTCCGCGACCCTATCACCCCCATCTTCGCCCGACTCCACTGGCTTCCCATCACACAGAAGATACAGTTCAAGATCCTGGTCCTCACCTTCAAAGCCCTCCATGGTTTTATTCCCCCCTATCATCCTGCCAGCTCCCTCCACTCAGCGGACTCCAGCCTGCTTCACGTCCCCCGCCACACCCACCCCGCCATTGGTGGCCGGGCCTTCTGCCACCCTACCCCCACCCTCTGGAACTCCATCCCGCCGTCCCAACGTCTCGCCCCCTCCCTTGCCTCCTTCAAGACCCATCTCAAAACCCTCCTCTTCCACCGTGCTTTCGATCACTCTGTTTCCCCCCCATCCTCCCCCCGGCCTCCACCCTCCCCAATATCAAACCCCAGCTCGGGTCGGAAACACCGACTGTCCGGTGCGTTTGGGACGTCCTCTCGACGTGAAAGACGCCACGCAAATGTAATTTTTGGTTTGTTTGTTGTTGTTGTCGTTGTTGTATACTACATTTTAGCAAAGCCCTGGCTCGCCCTCTACACTGTGCATTAAAAAATAGTTGAATGGAAAAAAATTGCGCTCCATCCAATAGCTGGCAGAGAAGAAAACCAATGGCGATTCGGCTGAACGTCATCACACAGGATCACATGGCGAAAAAGCAATTAGAGTCAAGTTTATTTTTAGTCCTGCAATGGCTGGGGTCCACTCATTATTTGGAATATTCACAGTCAATGAACAAGCAAGGGACTGACTGCGAGGGTGTGCTTTGCCCGACTTTGCTTCTCGTTTGAATTTTCGTTCGTTCAAGGCTTGGCTTTAAGCTTTGCAACACACATACATACAACACACACACACATACATACATACATACATACATATATGCACACACACACACACACACACATACATACATACATACATACATATATGCACACATACACACACATACATATATGCACACATACACATGTATGCACATACAGGTTGATTGGGTTGTTTTACTGTAGGTGATTGTGTGTGTGTGTGTGTGTGTGTGTGTGTTTGAGGGGAGGGGAGGGGGGGGAGTGTTTCAGCTGCTTTTTTTTGGAGAGGGAGGCAAGGAGAAAGTTTCAGTTGGTTTTTTTTCGGGGGGAGGGGAGGGGGAAAGTATTTCAGCTGTTTTTTTTTTGGGGGGGGGGGTAGGAGAGAAAGGGAAAGTATTTCAGCTGTTTTTTTGGAGGGGAGGGAAGGGGAAAGTGCTTCAGCTGGAGGGAGGGTGGGGGTAGGGGGGGGAGGGTGGAATTTGGAGGGGTGAGTGGTGGTGGTGCAGGAGAAGAGGTGGCAAAGTGTTTCAGTTGTTTTTTTTTGGGGGGGGGGTGGGGGTGGTGGGAGGTAGGGGAAGGGGGAGGGAAAGGGGACAGTGTTTTAGCTGGGAGTGGAGGGGAGTGGGGAGGGGGTGCTTTTGGTTGGGAGGGGGTGGGAGAGAGAAGAGAGAGAAGAGAGAGAGAGAGAGAGAGAGAGAGGAGGTGGCAAAGTGTCTCAAGTCATGACCCAGCCTCACAGCAGGAGCAGCGAGCACCGGGTGGCTCGCCTGTTGAGCGCCGTGGAGAGTGAGCTGGTGGTCGGCAGCGAGAAAGGCGACCCCACGGAAAAGCAGCTGAAAGTGGCTCTGGAGGAGTCGGAGCTGTGGCAAAAATTCAAGCGGGTCACCAACGAAATGATCGTCACCAAGAACGGGAGGTCAGTGGAGAAGGGGAGGAGGAGGGGGGAGGGAAGGGAGGTGGGGGTGGGGGTGGGGGGGGGTCCGTTTTTGTAGCCCGAAGTGGTTGGGGGTTTGGGGTTGGGTTGTGGGGGTAAGAGAGAGAGAGAGACTGAGATGAGAACCAATGCAACTTCTTTCAAGAGCTGTCTGCGATGTTCCTAGTGATTGCTTTTTTGCATCCCAACCCCCCCCCCCCATCCCCACACCACCCCACACCACCCCCCCATCCCCCCACCCACCCCACCCACTGCTTCGGAAAAGCTGGGAAATATAACGCCAAAGAAGATCAAGTCAATGGATCACTTAGTCATTGATGGGGATTCTGTGAATCACAGATAAATAATGTGCAAAAGAATAGGTCCGTCGGTCCTGGACGATGACTTGTGTGAATGTCACCCACTCCTCTGGTCGAGAGATGTTGCCGTGAAGGTGATTCACTGGAGAGTGCAACTTCTTTGTGAAGGCTTTGGGGATGTGTGTGTCAGTTTCAATGCAGAGATGCGGGTCCAACAAAGTAAGACCTCGAGCCAAGAAAAAAAAATCAATCAATCAATCAATAATAATAATAATAATAATAATAATAATAGATAAGTAAATCAACGAGTGAGGCGTTTTGTTTTCCATCTTTTGCAAAGCAGTGGGGGGGTTTGGGGGGTGCAAGCGACCATCGGGGAGGATTTCAGTACTTTATTTTTCATTTTCGCTCAGTCGGGTGTTTTCGGTGGGAATCGAGCAAGGGGTCGGGGGGGGTGTGGGGGGGAGAGTGTGTGTTTTTTGTAAAAAAAAACTAAAATAAGGTCTTCGCTGAGAAATGCTTTGAGCATTCAAGTACGTTTCACGTAAGGCACCGAGTTCACAGCCAAACGCTGGTCACATTCGCTAATTTTAGGTCATATCGTTGCAATTGCATCTCTCCCTCTCCATCCCCCCCCCCCCCCCACCCCACAACCCCCCCAACCCCACCTCTCTCTCTCTCTCTCTCTCTCTCTCTATCTCTCTCTCCCTTCCCCAGTTCCTAATCTTTTCAGCAAACTTTGCTTTGTGCAATCCTGTTTGGTTGTGTCTTGTTTCTATGTGTGTGTGTGTGTGTGTGTGTGTGTGTGTGTGTGTGAGAAAACTTCAACGGTGGGACCTTTTACCAGTTATAGTCATTGTATTTTGATCGTGGAGGTCTCACACGTGTTTTTTTTTAAAAAAAATCACAGTGCAATATTCACACTTTCCGATGACAGGCGTACAGTTAGTTTCCCATTCTCAGTCTCCTCTCTTGCTCCCCAGTGCCCTCTTCCTCCTTGTACAGTTTTCCCATATAAACGCCCCTTGATCAGTCGGGATTGATGAGATTAGCGTTATGAGAACGCCAGGATAATAATAATAATAATAATAACAATAATAACAATAACAATAATAACGATAGCATTACTTACAGATCCCAGTTCTGGAGACATTGGTCCAGGTATTTTGGTGCAGGTTTGTAAATCCCTGACGTGCTGGGGGATGCAAACTGGAATTGTGTTAATTCAATTTGACAGCAAACACACACACACACACACACACAATCACACACACACACACATACACACACACACATGCAATCACACACACACATACACACACACACGCAATCACACACACACACACATACACACACACATGCAATCACACACACACACACACACGCAATCACACACACACATGCAATCACACACACGCAAACACACACCGAATTGCAGCTCAGCAAAGGAAAAATCCTGCACGCGTTATCCCATCTGGAAAATCGCAACGATATTTCACGGTGGGGGATGAATCTGCAGCGCGTTTATTACGCGCAGTACGAAAACAAGACGAAAAGGGGCCGCTTTGCAACACGATCTATTTTACCAGAAGGACGTCGCGTTGTCACCTGTGCGGTGATCTCAAGGTTGTTTTTTTTTTATATTGAGGTTCAGTGAGTGTGCAATAGGGGGTTATGCCGAACCCTTCCTCTGCAAACCAACGTACCTCTGAACCACCACATACATTACTGTCGATCAACGGGCGCAACGTTCAAGTGTGTTGTGACTTAAATTCATTGGAGCGACACCGACTGCAAAATCCGTTTAAAACCGACGGATTCCGTGTTCAATTTTAAGAGTGATACAGATCGAAGCAATGACCTCAAGCAAAAAAAAATCAATAAAAATCAATTGTTTATTCTCAACAACCTGAAATATAATATAATATAATATGTAATGTAATGTCAATCGGCGTAAAGCCTCTTAATATTCGCTAAATTTCTTTTTTTTAAAAAAAAGCTAACATTTTTTACGCCTTTGGGACAACGAACAGAACCGCAACTGGGAGACTCGCGATAAAACGGTCCTGTTGAAAATCGCAGCGTTTTGCCCCCAAAATAATATGATATAATAATAATAATAATCCTTGCATTTGATATAGCGCTTTTCACGTCGGGAGGACGTCCCAAAGCGCTTCACAGAACACACTGTAAAGTGAATTGACTGTATATTTGTGGGCGAACGCGGCAGCCAATTGCGCACAGCAATGTCCCACAAACAGTCGTAGATTGAAAATGACCAATTTATTATTGTTTTTGGTTTTTGGAGGGTTTATTATTAGGCTCTGTGTGGATTAAGGAAACTTGCCCAAGGTTTCGCCCTCTGCCTGGAATTGAACTCAGGTCTCTCACTTGCAAAGCGAGTGCTCTAACCACTGAGCTACAGGACTCCACAAATAATACCTTGTTCCAAGTTTTATGGCTTGGGTTTTGCAGGAGTAAGAGAAATAAATGCTTTGGGTGGTGGTGGAGGGTCTCTATTAAAAGTCATCGTTTTTTTGGGGGGGGGGGGGTGGTGGGCAAATGTGTCGGTGCTCGAGAATATTAAAAAATATTCTTCTGCACTTTGAGCCCAGCGTTTCCCCCCCAAACCGAGCAGAGCGAACCAGGGGATGAGCAGACGAGCTTCCCTGTAGGCTTTTCCCCAATACACTGCCCTTAGGGAACCCTCAGAGAGAGAGAGAGAGAGAGAGAGAGAGCTCACCTCGGTGTGATTTCCCTGTGTGATATTTGTTGTTGTTGTTGTTGTTGTTGCTGTTGTTGCTGTTGCCCCTCTGACACTGTCGATTTTCCGCTGTGGAGTTTGCAAGGAGGAACTTGGAAGAAGTCGCCCAACGCCATGTGAGAGCCAAAAGAGAGAGGGAAGAGGACTTGCATCCCATTTCCAGGATAGCAGGAAAGGGATAGCGCTGTGTTCCAGATCAGGGGCTGATCTGACGCCATCCCCAAAATTGGGCTCCGAAGCGATCGTACTGATCCCTCCGAAACCCCCAAAACAATAATAAATTGGTCATTTTCAATCCACGACTGTCTGTGGGACATTGCTGTGCGCAATTGGCCGCTGCGTTTCGCCCACAAATATACAGTCAATTCACTTTACAGTGCGTTCTGTGAAGCGCTTTGGGACGTCCGCCCGACGTGAACAGCGCTATATCAAATGCAAGGATTATTATTATTATTATTGTTATTATTATTATTATTATTATTAGCATACAGTAGCTGCCCACTGGAGCTGTCTTCTCTAATTCCAACCCTCCCTTTGCACTCTCCTCCCAAATTCATGTCTTCATTCATCCAAGTCTTTATTTGATTCCCTTTCAAAGGATGTGACCGTCTGGGCGTCAACTCGTAGTCAAAAAAAAAAGCATTTGGGCTTCCTGAACAACCCTTTTGCGTGAAAAAAATTTTTTTTTGGTTAACCTCCTCTTATGTTTTTCTGCTAATCTTCTTTGTTATGATGATGGTGAACGACGGCGACTAATAGCGGTGAATAATAATATTTATGACTGCTTAATAATGACGTGGGTGCAGTGATGAGTGATAGTAACAATGATAACGATAATAGTTATAATAATGATTATAATTATAATAACGCGGAGGCTACAGTGTGTTGGTTTCTCCTCCAACCTTCTCCCCTCCTGGGGGTGATTGAATCTCTTGTCCCTTTCATCGGCCTCTCCTTTTGGCACAGAGAAATGCTTCGTTTATGCGAGAGATATTTATTTCAAATTGACCAAATAATCCACTCTGACGCTAACAGGATGGGAGAGGTGCAGCCCCAGTCGCTGGCTGTATTCGTAATAATATAATACTATATTAGATACTATAATAATATAATTTTATTATTATTATTATTATTTTATTATAGTATGAATTATCATCGAGGATTATTGCTATTATGTAATATTATGTAATAATATAATAGCAATAATCCTGGATGATAATTCATGCTATAATAAAATAATAATTAATAATAATAATAATAATAATTCGTAGCCTGGTTGTGGGAATATCTGAGCAGAAACACAGGTCGCTTTGCGGAATTAAATGCCCCCAAAACATTTCTGTCTCAAACCTGGTCGCTCTTTTTCTGCCCTCGTTTGCACTGGATGGGGACTTCTGATCCCATTGCTGAACGGTTCCCACGGAACTCTCCCCCACTCCCCCTTTCCTGCCCTAAACGGCGTTGCTCCGAAGGTTGGAATTACACAGGAAAAACCCCGAGAGTCAGAGCCAGAGTCAGAGTCGCTCTCTTCTATTGAGAGGGGAAAAAAAACACAGGTGCTTTTTTTTCGTGTTTTTCAGTGAAATGATCGTTATGTGTTTCCCCAAAGAAAGGTTTGTTTTTTAACCTTCTCTCTCTCTTTCTCTCTCTCTCTCTCTCTCTTTCTCTCTCTGTTATCTGCTTTCTCTCTGTCTCTCTTTCTATCTCTCTTCTCTCTCTCTCTTTCTCTCTCTATCTCTATCTGTATCTGCTTTCTCTCTGTCTCTCTTTCCATCTCTCTCTCTCTCTCTCTCTCTTTCTATCTCTCTCTTTCTCTCTCTCTCTCTCTTTCTTTCTTTCTTTCTTTCTTTCTTTTTCTTTCTTTCTTTCTTTCTTTCTTTCTTTCTTTCTTTCTTTCTTTCTTTCTTTCTTTCTTTCTTTCTTTCTTTCTTTCTTTCTTTCTTTCTTTCTTTCTTTCTTTCTTTCTTTCTTTCTTTCTTCTTTCTTTCTTTCTTTCTTCTTTCTTTCTTTCTTTCTTTTCTTTCTTTCTTTCTTTCTTTCTTTCTTCTTTCTTTCTTTCTTCTTTCTTTCTTTCTTTCTTTCTTCTTTCTTTCTCTCTCCTCTCTCTCTCTCTCTCTCTCTCTCTCTCCCTCCCTCTCCCCCTCTCTCTCTCTCTCCCCCCTTCTCTCTCTCCCCCTCTCCCTCTTTCAGGCGAATGTTTCCAGTCCTTAAAATAGCGTCTCTGGTTTGGATCCAAACGCCATGTACTCATTCCTGTTGGACTTCGTGGTCGCTGATAGCCATCGCTGGAAGTATGTGAACGGCGAGTGGGTACCTGCGGGCAAACCAGAGCCCCTGACCCAGAGCTGCGTTTACATCCACCCGGACTCCCCCAACTTCGGGGCGTATTGGATGAAAGCCCCCATCTCTTTCAGCAAAGTCAAGTTGACCAATAAAGTCAACTGCGGTGGACAGGTAAGGCAAGTCGCTGCTGCTGCTGCTGCAAACTCCCTCTGGTTTGCAACGACAAGCCAAGTGCAATTACGAACACACCAAAAAAAAAGGGCGCATTAATTAATGTATTATAGTTATCCCTCTCTCAGCCCCACTCTGCTCATGTCGCCCCTATTGTTGGATGGGAAACCAAACGCAAACAAGAATTAAAAAAAAAAAACCCACACACAGGTCTAATTGAGACTTTCAGAGTTTAATGGACATCGCGTTGTACTCAGCAAACAACCACCCCCCCCCCCCACTACCCAAAAAAAAAAGGTTTTTTTTGTTTTGTTTTGTGGGCTGAGAGATCTCGCTGTGTGTACGACTCCAGGGTTATGTTTTTTTTTAAAAAAAAACCCCGCTTTGTAATGAGTTTTAGTCATTGATGTTTTCCTTGGCACAGAGCTGTCAGTTGCCTCCTGAAATTGCCTTAAACAAAAGTGAGTGCTTTACATGCAATTAGATAATTAGAGTTGTTTTGCAATTATCAATCATCACATGAAATTAACGGCTTATCCCTTTTAGACACCTCTCCCCCCCACCACCACCCCCACCACCACACACACACACACACACAACAACAACCAACTTGAAAGTCTGGAATACATTTATTATGGGATGACTCTGCCCCACTTAATTCTAATACAAAGTTGGAGGTCTTAACTGCTGTAAAAATAATTAGCAGCTGGCAAAGGGCACTTATCCCGAATTAATGGAATACAACAATTTTCAGATTTGAAACAAAATCGTGCACTGCATTTCCCTTTCATTTCCCTTCTTTCATTTCGATAAGTTGCCTTTATGCACAGGAACATAGGGACTGCTGGACCAAAAAAAAGACCAAGGTCCATCTCGACCACGTTCTTGCATCCTGGTAGTCGAAAGCTACAGTAATAGATATGTTGATAGCAATTAATACACATATATATATATATATATATATAATAATAATCCTTACATTTGTTATAGAGTCTTATCACATCACTGAGATGCCTCGAAGCGCTTCACAGAATATACTGTAACGTGAATTGACTGTGTATTTTGTGGGTGCAACACAGCAGCAAATTCCGCATAGCAGTTATACACACATATATATAATATATATATAAATAATGCTTTGGAACATCCTCCCTCCTGATGTAAAAAAGTGCTGTACAAATGTAAATTTGTATTGTTTTGTGTTATACAAATGTATAGAGTTGTCAAATCCTTCATAGCTTCCTATTTTTCTGTTCTCTTATATTGTTTGTGGGATGTCTGTGCTAAGGAATAGAAAGTATAACATCTCATTTGGGTCTACATTTACTCTATTAACACAGTGTTTCAGAGTATTCCGAATGCACCAAATTCAAATTATTGAATTCAGACTCAGCTTTGATGCTGATTTTCTTTAGGCTCTTTTAAGCAACAAACCAACAAAATCCTACTTTAATTTAGCAATAAATTATATTAATCCTTGTGTTTAATATAATAATAATAATCCTTGCACTTGATAGAGCACCTTATTCTGTGAAGTACTTTGAGATGTCGCAACAATGTGATAAGGTGCTATATCAAATGCAAGGATTATTATCATTATCATCATTATGATCATGTTATTGAGACATCTCAAAGAGCTTCACAGAATATACTGCAACGTGAATTGACAGTATATATTTTAATATACACACAGCACCACTTAATATCATCAGGACCTCTGAAAGAGCTTCACATGATTTTGTGTGAATTGTACATGTATTTGTCATTAGAGTAAGTGTAAATCCAGGTATTTTTCCACTTGTCACTCGTTCACAGCATTAAGCAGTGTCCAGAAGGATACAACAATTAAAAGTATTCTACGTGGGTAAAAATCCTGTAAGTAAAGTCAGGATTGTTAACTTACACTTTGTCTTCCTTTTTTTCACACAGGTAATTCTAAATTCTCTGCACAAGTACGAGCCTCAGATTTATATAGTGCGACTGGGAGGTCCTCACAGGATGATTTCCAATCACTTTTTCCCTGAAACTCAGTTCATCGCAGTGACTGCATATCAGAATGAGGAGGTCAGTATCACACAAGAACATCATTGTTGACACATAACCCTTTTCCTGTCATTTATATAATAAATAATAATAATAATAATCAATAATAATATCATAATCCTTCCATTTGATATGGCGCTTTATCATGTCTCTAAAACATTTCAAAGTGCTTTACAGGATATACTGTAAAATTGATTGACTGTGTGTTTTGTGGGTGAAACGCGGTAGCCAGTTTGCGTACAACAATGTCCTACAAGTGAATTATGTGAGTTCAAAGTCCTGATATGGGGCATTGAACCCACAACCTTCTGACTCAAGAGGCAAGAGTGCTACCAACTGTGCCAGGTAGACCCATAGCTATCATTGACCTCCATCCTTAATCCTGTCTTCATATCTCCAATCGGGATCTCTGCGTAGCAACCAGGGCACAGCTTGGTTGATCATCCCTTTCGTAAGCAAGGACTGACTTAGGTCCCGGCTCTCTTGTGTATAACAAGCGGGGTTAAGCTGTTGTGTCCGGGTCTTC
>NW_024704745.1:8527434-8755921 GCF_018977255.1 Callorhinchus milii | reverse complement strand
ATGTTTTGTGGGCTAAACAGAAGTTCATTTTTCACATTTTTCCTTCTCCCGATGAACGACTGACAATTTTGTCACAAAATTGTTTGATCGACAAATTTGGAACTCATAATTTGATGCAAATGTCTGTCCCGTGAATAATTCCAGATTAGTGAATATTTTGGGTACTTTGCAAGCTGTTTGCCTAATGTGAATCGACCGGACACTGTAAATTTGTTGGGCTGGAGATAAGGAAGGGGGTTGACAACATTGGAGCAAATTGTTTCCTCCAATGGTTAAAATGGCTGAAGCTGCTTCAGTATTTTTTGCAATTAAATAGTTTCTGATTGTTTCCGAAGTCCTTTACCCTGAAGTTTCTTTAACTTGCTATGGATCTAGAAAATTACAGAATTAATAAAGCTTTGCTACACACGAACCAAAATGAGTATTCAGTGATGTAATCGTATCAATGTGAAGCTACTCATTTGCCTTCTCTAATTTGGTTAGCTGATTAAAACAATTATATATATATATATATATGTATGTGTGTGTGTGTGTAAGTGAACGAGTTGGTAGTGCTGTGTTCTCTGAGTCAGAAGTTTGTAGGTATAAGACCAACACCTTGACTTTGAGCCCATAGAATCCCTGGTGACATTTCAACGTAGCGCTGGGTGCCCTATATTGTTCGAGGTACTGTCCTTTGTATGAGACATTAAGCTGACATGCATATTCAGGCGGATATTAAAGATCCCTTGGTACTACTCGAAATGAGAAGGGGGTTTCTTCTTGTGTTCTGACCCAACAATCCCCCAAAAAAATTGCTCATCCACTTCTTGGCAGTTTGTGGGACATTACTGTAGGCAAATCGGCTGCTGAAATTGCCTACAAAATACACAGTCACTACTTTGCAGTGATTCCTGTGAAGCACTTGGAGACATCTTCATGACATGAAAGGCACTATAACAATTTTTTATTGTAAGGTGTCATGTATTCGAGTACCTACACGACTGTGAATATCTAAATATATATACAGTACCATAGCTGAAATCCTCTAAAAGTGGATGAAACGAAAAGACATTGTAGGTTCTTTTAACCAAATTTGCGGAACAATTTAAAGTAATCAGATATATTTCAGCCAGCTCAGTTCAACTCACGCTGGTTTCCTTATGAAAGCAAAGTCATTATCTTTGTGAATAATTTCACCTTTCAAATTCATCTGGTTTCACCACAAGACCTGACAGATCACGAGAAAAGTTGCACCTCACTTCTCGGGGAGAAACAGCTGACAAAAGGAGAGTTCAGTACATTATAATAACTATGCCATTAAAAAGTATACCATTAAACCATTAAAAACGGCTGTCATCAATCCTATCCTCAAAAAACCCTCCCTGGACCCATCATTGCTTTCAAACTACTGTCCCATCTCCAACCTCCCTTTCCTCTCCAAGGTCCCGGAACAAGTTGTTGCTTCCCAGCTTCACTCCCTCCTCTCCCGCCATTCCCTTCACAAACTCCTCCAATCGGGTTTCTGTCCAGCTGCGACCAGGGCTCCCTCTGCCTCCTCGTCCTCCTTGACCTCTCTGCTGCCTTTGACACAGTTGACCACTCTATCCTCATCCACCGCCTCTCCTCTCACCTCAACCTTCATGGCTCTGTCCTTGACTGATTCAAAACGTACCTCTCACACTGCGTCCGCTTCATTTCCACAAATGGCTTCTCCTCTAACCCCCGCACCGTCTTGTGCGGCATTCCTCAGGGGTCTGTCCTTGGTCCCCTCCTCTTCAACATCTACACGCTCCCTCTTGGTGACATTATCCGCAGACATGGGGTCAACTTCCAACTGTACCTCTCTACCTCCACCCTTGACTCCAGGACCATTGCTGTCCTAACAGAATATATCAAGTCCTGTATGAGAGCTAACTTTCTTCAGTTGAACATCACCGGCCGAGGCACTCCTGCTTGGCTCCTGTTAGCGCCTCCACACCTCAGGCACTGACACCATCACCATCCATGGTTGCACACTCCACCTTGCTAAGCCAGTGCAGAACCTTGGTGTCTTGTTTGACCCTCAGCTATCCTTTCTCCCCCACATCTGTGCCATGACCCACTCTGCCTTCCCCACCTCCGCAACATCACCCAGCTCCGCCATTGTTTCACACCACAGGCCGCCGAAACCCTCATATACGCTTTCATTACATTGAGTCTTGACTATGCAAGCTCCTTGCTTGTCGGCCTCCCCAACTCCTCCCTCCACAGGCTACAGATCATCCAGAACTCTGCAGCCTGTATCCTCTCCCACATCAGGCTCTGTGACTCTATCACCCTATCCTCGCCCGACTCCACTGGCTTCCCATCACACAGAAGATACAGTTCAAGATCCTGGTCCTCACCTTCAAAGCCCTCCATGGTTTTATTCCCCCCTATCATCCTGCCAGCTCCCTCCACTCAGCGGACTCCAGCCTGCTTCACGTCCCCCGCCACACCCACCCCGCCATTGGTGGCCGGGCCTTCTGCCACCCTACCCCCACCCTCTGGAACTCCATCCCGCCGTCCCAACGTCTCGCCCCCTCCCTTGCCTCCTTCAAGACCCATCTCAAAACCCTCCTCTTCCACCGTGCTTTCGATCACTCTGTTTCCCCCCATCCTCCCCCGGCCTCCACCCTCCCCAATATCAAACCCCAGCTCGGTCGGAAACACCGACTGTCCGGTGCGTTTGGGACGTCCTCTCGACGTGAAAGACGCCACGCAAATGTAATTTTTGGTTTGTTTGTTGTTGTTGTCGTTGTTGTATACTACATTTTAGCAAAGCCCTGGCTGGCCCTCTACACTGTGCATTAAAAAATAGTTGAATGGAAAAAAATTGCGCTCCATCCAATAGCTGGCAGAGAAGAAAACCAATGGCGATTCGGCTGAACGTCATCACACAGGATCACATGGCGAAAAAGCAATTAGAGTCAAGTTTATTTTTAGTCCTGCAATGGCTGGGGTCCACTCATTATTTGGAATATTCACAGTCAATGAACAAGCAAGGGACTGACTGCGAGGGTGTGCTTTGCCCGACTTTGCTTTCGTTTGAATTTTCGTTCGTTCAAGGCTTGGCTTTAAGCTTTGCAACACACATACATACACACACACACACACACACACACATACATACATACATATATGCACACACACACACACACATACATACATACATACATACATATATGCACACATACACACACATACATATATGCACACACACACATACATGCACATACAGGTTGATTGGGTTGTTTTACTGTAGGTGATTGTGTGTGTGTGTGTGTGTGTGTGTGTTTGAGGGGAGGGGAGGGGAGTGTTTCAGCTGCTTTTTTTTGGAGAGGGAGGCAAGGAGAAAGTTTCAGTTGGTTTTTTTTCGGGGGGAGGGGAAGGGGAAAGTATTTCAGCTGTTTTTTTTTTGGGGGGGAGGAGAGAAAGAGAAAGTATTTCAGCTGTTTTTTTGGAGGGGAGGGAAGGGGAAAGTGCTTCAGCTGGAGGGAGGGTGGGGGTAGGGGGGGGGAGGGTGGAATTTGGAGGGGTGAGTGGGTGGTGGTGCAGGAGAAGAGGTGGCAAAGTGTTTCAGTTGTTTTTTTTGGGGGGGTGGGGGTGGTGGGAGGTAGGGGAAGGGGGAGGGAAAGGGGACAGTGTTTTAGCTGGGAGTGGAGGGGAGTGGGGAGGGGGGTGCTTTTGGTTGGGAGGGGGTGGGAGAGAGAAGAGAGAGAAGAGAGAGAGAGAGAGAGAAAGGAGGTGGCAAAGTGTCTCAAGTCATGACCCAGCCTCACAGCAGGAGCAGCGAGCACCGGGTGGCTCGCCTGTTGAGCGCCGTGGAGAGTGAGCTGGTGGTCGGCAGCGAGAAAGGCGACCCCACGGAAAAGCAGCTGAAAGTGGCTCTGGAGGAGTCGGAGCTGTGGCAAAAATTCAAGCGGGTCACCAACGAAATGATCGTCACCAAGAAACGGGAGGTCAGTGGAGAAGGGGAGGAGGGGGGGAGGGAAGGGAGGTGGGGGTGGGGGTGGGGGGGGGTCCGTTTTTGTAGCCCGAAGTGGTTGGGGGTTTGGGGTTGGGTTGTGGGGGTAAGAGAGAGAGAGAGACTGAGATGAGAACCAATGCAACTTCTTTCAAGAGCTGTCTGCGATGTTCCTAGTGATTGCTTTTTTGCATCCCAAACCCTGCTCCCCCCCCATCCCCCCCACCCCACACCACCCCTCACCCCCCACCCACCCCACCCACTGCTTCGGAAAAGCTGGGAAATATAACGCCAAAGAAGATCAAGTCAATGGATCACTTAGTCATTGATGGGGATTCTGTGAATCACAGATAAATAATGTGCAAAAGAATAGGTCCGTCGGTCCTGGACGATGACTTGTGTGAATGTCACCCACTCCTCTGGTCGAGAGATGTTGCCGTGAAGGTGATTCACTGGAGAGTGCAACTTCTTTGTGAAGGCTTTGGGGATGTGTGTGTCAGTTTCAATGCAGAGATGCGGGTCCAACAAAGTAAGACCTCGAGCCAAGAAAAAAAAATCAATCAATCAATCAATAATAATAATAATAATAATAATAATAGATAAGTAAATCAACGAGTGAGGCGTTTTGTTTTCCATCTTTTGCAAAGCAGTGGGGGGTTTGGGGGTGCAAGCGACCATCGGGGAGGATTTCAGTACTTTATTTTTCATTTTCGCTCAGTCGGGTGTTTTCGGTGGGAATCGAGCAAGGGGTGGGGGGGGGGGGGGAGAGTGTGTGTTTTTTGTAAAAAAAAAACCAAAATAAGGTCTTCGCTGAGAAATGCTTTGAGCATTCAAGTACGTTTCACGTAAGGCACCGAGTTCACAGCCAAACGCTGGTCACATTCGCTAATTTTAGGTCATATCGTTGCAATTGCATCTCTCCCTCTCCATCCCCCCCCCCCCCCCACCCCACAACCCCCCCACCCCCACCTCTCTCTCTCTCTCTCTCTCTCCCTTCCCCAGTTCCTAATCTTTTCAGCAAACTTTGCTTTGTGCAATCCTGTTTGGTTGTGTCTTGTTTCTATGTGTGTGTGTGTGTGTGTGTGTGTGTGTGTGAGAAAACTTCAACGGTGGGACCTTTTACTAGTTATAGTCATTGTATTTTGATCGTGGAGGTCTCACACGTGTTTTTTTTTAAAAAAAATCACAGTGCAATATTCACACTTTCCGATGACAGGCGTACAGTTAGTTTCCCATTCTCAGTCTCCTCTCTTGCTCCCCAGTGCCCTCTTCCTCCTTGTACAGTTTTCCCGTATAAACGCCCCTTGATCAGTCGGGATTGATGAGATTAGCGTTATGAGAACGCCAGGATAATAATAATAATAATAATAATAATAATAATAATAATAATAATAACAATAACAACAATAACGATAGCATTACTTACAGATCCCAGTTCTGGAGACATTGGTCCAGGTATTTTGGTGCAGGTTTGTAAATCCCTGGCGTGCTGGGGGATGCAAACTGGAATTGTGTTAATTCAATTTGACAGCAAACACACACACACACACACACACACACGCAATCACACACACACATACACACACACACACACGCAATCACACACACACATACACACACACACACGCAATCACACACACACACACACACACACACATGCAATCACACACACACACACACATGCAATCACACACACACATACACACACACACACGCAATCACACACACACACACACACACACGCAATCACACACACACACACACACACACACACACGCAATCACACACACACACACTCGCACATACACACACACACACGCAATCACACACACGCAAACACACACCGAATTGCAGCTCAGCAAAGGAAAAATCCTGCACGCGTTATCCCATCTGGAAAATCGCAACGATATTTCACGGTGGGGGATGAATCTGCAGCGCGTTTATTACGCGCAGTACGAAAACAAGACGAAAAGGGGCCGCTTTGCAACACGATCTATTTTACCAGAAGGACGTCGCGTTGTCACCTGTGCGGTGATCTCAAGGTTGTTTTTTTTTATATTGAGGTTCAGTGAGTGTGCAATAGGGGGTTATGCCGAACCCTTCCTCTGCAAACCAACGTACCTCTGAACCACCACATACATCACTGTCGATCAACAAGTGTGTTGTGACTTAAATTCATTGGAGCGACACCGACTGCAAAATCCGTTTAAAACCGACGGATTCCGTGTTAAATTTTAAGAGTGATACAGATCGAAGCAATGACCTCAAGCAAAAAAAAAATCAATAAAAATCAATTGTTTATTCTCAACAACCTGAAATATAATATAATATAATATAATATAATATAATATAATATAATATAATATGTAATGTAATGTCAATCGGCGTAAAGCCTCTTAATATTCGCTAAATTTCTTTTTTTTTAAAAAAAAAGCTAACATTTTTTGCCCCCCCCCCCCCCCACCCCTCCCCCCCAAACAAGCCATCAGAAATCGTTTTAATGGGCAGTTTTTAACTAATCACCGTCGGGCACTTTACAGTACTATTGCGATCTCCACTTTCGTTAAAGGTTTATGAAACTCTTTCGCATCAGTAAATATTTGGGTTCATTTATATTCCTGTCGAGCATTCGCCCGACTTTCGCTGTGTTTGCGAACGCGAGAGCAACACCTTCACGCTTTTTTCTGGCTTCCCACGTAAAGCATAAGACGAACTAACGTGACACTATTTTGCATTACGCCTTTGGGACAACGAACAGAACCGCAACTGGGAGACTCGCGATAAAACGGTCCTGTTGAAAATCGCAGCGTTTTGCCCCCAAAATAATATGATACAATAATAATAATAATAATCCTTGCATTTGATATAGCGCTTTTCACGTCGGGAGGACGTCCCAAAGCGCTTCACAGAACACACTGCAAAGTGAATTGACTGTATATTTGTGGGCGAACGCGGCAGCCAATTGCGCACAGCAATGTCCCACAAACAGTCGTAGATTGAAAATGACCAATTTCTTATTGTTTTTGGTTTTTGGAGGGTTTATTATTAGGCTCTGTGTGGAGTAAGGAAACTTGCCCAAGGTTTTGCCCTCTGCCTGGAATTGAACTCAGGTCTCTCACTTGCAAAGCGAGTGCTCTAACCACTGAGCTACAGGACTCCACAAATAATACCTTGTTCCAAGTTTTATGGCTTGGGTTTTGCAGGAGTAAGAGAAATAAATGCTTTGGGTGGTGGTGGAGGGTCTCTATTAAAAGTCATCGTTTTTTTGGGTGGGGGGGGGGTGGTGGGCATATGTGTCGGTGCTCGGGAATATAAAAAATATTGTTCTGCACTTTGAGCCCAGCGTTTCCCCCCCAAACCGAGCAGAGCGAACCAGGGGATGAGCAGACGAGCTTCCCTGTAGGCTTTTCCCCAATACACTGCCCTTAGGGAACCCTCAGAGAGAGAGAGAGAGAGAGAGCTCACCTCGGTGTGATTTCCCTGTGTGATATTTGTTGTTGTTGTTGTTGTTGTTGTTGCTGTTGTTGCTGTTGCCCCTCTGACACTGTCGATTTTCCGCTGTGGAGTTTGCAAGGAGGAACTTGGAAGAAGTCGCCCAACGCCATGTGAGAGCCAAAAGAGAGAGGGAAGAGGACTTGCATCCCGTTTCCAGGATAGCAGGAAAGGGATAGCGCTGTGTTCCAGATCAGGGGCTGATCTGACGCCATCCCCAAAATTGGGCTCCGAAGCGATCGTACTGATCCCTCCGAAACCCCCAAAACAATAATAAATTGGTCATTTTCAATCCACGACTGTCTGTGGGACATTGCTGTGCGCAATTGGCCGCCGCGTTTCGCCCACAAATATACAGTCAATTCACTTTACAGTGCGTTCTGTGAAGCGCTTTGGGACGTCCGCCCGACGTGAACAGCGCTATATCAAATGCAAGGATTATTATTATTATTATTATTATTATTATTGTTGTTATTATTATTATTATTAGCATACAGTATCTGCCCACTGGAGCTGTCTTCTCTAATTCCAACCCTCCCTTTGCACTCTCCTCCCAAATTCATGTCTTCATTCATCCAAGTCTTTATTTGATTCCCTTTCAAAGGATGTGACCGTCTGGGCGTCAACTCGTAGTCAAAAAAAAAAAGCATTTGGCTTCCTGAACAACCCTTTTGCGTGAAAAAATTTTTTTTTGGTTAACCTCCTCTTATGTTTTTCTGCTAATCTTCTTTGTTATGATGATGGTGAACGACGGCGACTAATAGCGGTGAATAATAATATTTATGACTGCTTAATAATGACGTGGGTGCAGTGATGAGTGATAGTAACAATGATAACGATAATAGTTATAATAATGATTATAATTATAATAACGCGGAGGCTACAGTGTGTTGGTTTCTCCTCCAACCTTCTCCCCTCCTGGGGGTGATTGAATCTCTTGTCCCTTTCATCGGCCTCTCCTTTTGGCACAGAGAAATGCTTCGTTTATGCGAGAGATATTTATTTCAAATTGACCAAATAATCCACTCTGACGCTAACAGGATGGGAGAGGTGCAGCCCCAGTCGCTGGCTGTATTCGTAATAATATAATACTATATTAGATACTATAATAATATAATTTTATTATTATTATTATTATTTTATTATAGTATGAATTATCATCGAGGATTATTGCTATTATATTATTACATAATATAATATAATATAATAGCAATAATCCTGGATGATAATTCATGCTATAATAAAATAATAATTAATAATAATAATAATAATTCGTAGCCTGGTTCTGGGAATATCTGAATGCCCCCAAAACATTTCTGTCTCAAACCTGGTCGCTCTTTTTCTGCCCTCGTTTGCACTGGATGGGGACTTCTGATCCCATTGCTGAACGGTTCCCACGGAACTCTCCCCCACTCCCCCTTTCCTGCCCTAAACGGCGTTGCTCCGAAGGTTGGAATTACACAGGAAAAACCCCGAGAGTCAGAGCCAGAGTCAGAGTCACTCTCTTCTATTGAGAGGGGAAAAAAAACACAGGTGCTTTTTTTTCGTGTTTTTCAGTGAAATGATCGTTATGTGTTTCCCCAAAGAAAGGTTTGTTTTTTATCCTTCTCTCTCTCTCTCTCTTTCTTTCTCTCTCTCTGTTATCTGCTTTCTCTCTGTCTCTCTTTCTATCTCTCTTCTCTCTCTCTTTCTCTCTCTGTTATCTGCTTTCTCTCTGTCTCTCTTTCTATCTCTCTTCTCTCTCTCTCTCTCTCTCTCTCTCTCTCTCTATCTCTATCTGTATCTGCTTTCTCTCTGTCTCTCTTTCCATCTCTCTTTCTATCTCTCTCTCTCTCTCTTTCTCTCTCTCTCTCTTTCTCTCTTTCTTTCTTTCTTTCTTTCTTTCTTTCTTTCTTTCTTTCTTTCTTTCTTTCTTTCTTTCTTTCTTTCTTTCTTTCTTTCTTTCTCTCTCTCTCTCTCTCTCTCTCTCTCTCTCTCTCTCTCTCTCTTTCTATCTCTCTTTCTATCTCTCTTTCTTTCTTTCTATATCACCTTTCTCTCTCTCTCTCTCTCTCTCTCTCCCTCTCCCCCCCCCCCCCCCCCCCCCCCCCCCCCCCCCCCCTCCCCCCCCCCCCCCCCCCTCTCTCCCCCTCTCCCTCTTTCAGGCGAATGTTTCCAGTCCTTAAAATAAGCGTCTCTGGTTTGGATCCAAACGCCATGTACTCATTCCTGTTGGACTTCGTGGTCGCTGATAGCCATCGCTGGAAGTATGTGAACGGCGAGTGGGTACCTGCGGGCAAACCAGAGCCCCTGACCCAGAGCTGCGTTTACATCCACCCGGACTCCCCCAACTTCGGGGCGTATTGGATGAAAGCCCCCATCTCTTTCAGCAAAGTCAAGTTGACCAATAAAGTCAACTGCGGTGGACAGGTAAGGCAAGTCGCTGCTGCTGCTGCTGCAAACTCCCTCTGGTTTGCAACGACAAGCCAAGTGCAATTACGAACACACCAAAAAAAAAGGGCGCATTAATGTAATTATAGTTATCCCTCTCTCAGCCCCACTCTGCTCATGTCGCCCCTATTGTTGGATGGGAAACCAAACGCAAACAAGAATTAAAAAAAAAAACCCACACACAGGTCTAATTGAGACTTTCAGAGTTTAATGGACATCGCGTTGTACTCAGCAAACAACCCCCACCCCCCCACTACCCAAAAAAAAAAGGTTTTTTTGTTTTGTTTTGTGGGCTGAGAGATCTCGCTGTGTGTACGACTCCAGGGTTATGTTTTTTTTTAAAAAAAAAACCCCGCTTTGTAATGAGTTTTAGTCATTGATGTTTTCCTTGGCACAGAGCTGTCAGTTGCCTCCTGAAATTGCCTTAAACAAAAGTGAGTGCTTTACATGCAATTAGATAATTAGAGTTGTTTTGCAATTATCAATCATCACATGAAATTAACGGCTTATCCCTTTTAGACACCTCTCCCCCTCCCCACCACCACCCCCCACCCCCACCACCCACACACACACACACACACACACACAACAAAACCAACTTGAAAGTCTGGAATACATTTATTATGGGATGACTCTGCCCCCACTTAATTCTAATACAAAGTTGGAGGTCTTAACTGCTGTAAAAATAATTAGCAGCTGGCAAAGGGCACTTATCCCGAATTAATGGAATACAACAATTTTCAGATTTGAAACAAATCGTGCACTGCATTTCCCTTTCATTTCCCTTCTTTCATTTCGATAAGTTGCCTTTATACACAGGAACATAGGACTGCTGGACCAAAAAAAAGACCAAGGTCCATCTCGACCACGTTCTTGCATCCTGGTAGTCGAAAGCTACAGTAATAGATATGTTGATAGCAATTAATACACACATATATATATATATATATAATAATAATAATCCTTACATTTGTTATAGAGTCTTATCACATCACTGAGATGCCTCGAAGCGCTTCACAGAATATACTGTAACGTGAATTGACTGTGTATTTTGTGGGTGCAACACAGCAGCAAATTCCGCATAGCAGTTATACACACATATATATAATATATATATAAATAATGCTTTGGAACATCCTCCCTCCTGATGTAAAAAAGTGCTGTACAAATGTAAATTTGTATTGTTTTGTGTTATACAAATGTATAGAGTTGTCAAATCCTTCATAGCTTCCTATTTTTCTGTTCTCTTATATTGTTTGTGGGATGTCTGTGCTAAGGAATAGAAAGTATAACATCTCATTTGGGTCTACATTTACTCTATTAACACAGTGTTTCAGAGTATTCCGAATGCACCAAATTCAAATTATTGAATTCAGACTCAGCTTTGATGCTGATTTTCTTTAGGCTCTTTTAAGCAACAAACCAACAAAATCCTACTTTAATTTAGCAATAAATTATATTAATCCTTGTGTTTAATATAATAATAATAATAATAATAATAATAATCCTTGCACTTGATAGAGCACCTTATTCTGTGAAGTACTTTGAGATGTCGCAACAATGTGATAAGGTGCTATATCAAATGCAAGGATTATTATCATTATCATCATTATGATCATGTTATTGAGACATCTCAAAGAGCTTCACAGAATATACTGCAAAGTGAATTGACAGTATATATTTTAATATACACACAGCACCACTTAATATCATCAGGACCTCTGAAAGAGCTTCACATGATTTTACTGTGAATTGTAACATGTATTTGTCATTAGAGTAAGTGTAAATCCAGGTATTTTTCCACTTGTCACTCGTTCACAGCATTAAGCAGTGTCCAGAAGGATACAACAATTAAAAGTATTCTACGTGGGTAAAAATCCTGTAAGTAAAGTCAGGATTGTTAACTTACACTTTGTCTTCCTTTTTTTCACACAGGTAATTCTAAATTCTCTGCACAAGTACGAGCCTCAGATTTATATAGTGCGACTGGGAGGTCCTCACAGGATGATTTCCAATCACTTTTTCCCTGAAACTCAGTTCATCGCAGTGACTGCATATCAGAATGAGGAGGTCAGTATCACACAAGAACATCATTGTTGACACATAACCCTTTTCCTGTCATTTATAATAATAAATAATAATAATAATCAATAATAATATCATAATCCTTCCATTTGATATGGCGCTTTATCATGTCTCTAAAACATTTCAAAGTGCTTTACAGGATATACTGTAAAATTGATTGACTGTGTGTTTTGTGGGTGAAACGCGGTAGCCAGTTTGCGTACAACAATGTCCTACAAGTGAATTATGTGAGTTCAAAGTCCTGATATGGGGCATTGAACCCACAACCTTCTGACTCAAGAGGCAAGAGTGCTACCAACTGTGCCAGGTAGACCCATAGCTATCATTGACCTCCATCCTTAATCCTGTCTTCATATCTCCAATCGGGATCTCTGCGTAGCAACCAGGGCACAGCTTGGTTGATCATCCCTTTCGTAACTCTTATCACTGATGCCTTTCATAACAATCCTACTATCACTTGGCCAAGCTCTGTTAGTTCCGCACACAGCAGGGTCAAACCTGGGATATTCCTTGTCTTGTACATCTGAGAGACACATGGCATATCCCGAGGTCTCAAGAACCCGATCTTCAGTCATCATCAAACAAAATAACTACAAGAGGCAAATTGTTGAAGCTTTTTTATCGAAAAAAATTGTTTAAATTGACTGGGACTATCATTGTTAGTTAGCAGTTTCGAATTGAAAATTAATCATGTAGTTTAGAAATGTAACTTGAAAATTTAGCTGCACAGTCCTGTGTAAGTTTCTAATGCTGATTTTAGAGTGGAGACAGTGCTTGCCTCACCTTTTGCCTTTTCTGTGTGTGTCCTTTTTAAGGTTACAGCTCTGAAGATCAAGAATAACCCCTTTGCGAAAGCATTTCTGGATGCCAAAGAAAGGCGAGTCAATGCTTTGGAACAAGATGCTTTCTATCTTCATTGTTTGCTTTGCTTCAAGAACCATTTTAAGCTTTATTTTTTATTATAGTGAAAAGGTTAAGATCCATTTAGTCAGGTCCAGCAGGAACGGGAAACGTTTCATAGACCTGGACTCCAAGCAATTTAAATTAATAATCCTTACATTTGGTATAGCATCAGAAGGACGTTCAAAGCACTTAACAGGATTTACTGTGCAATGGAGTGAATGTGTATTTGTGTACAACAATAAAATTACAACATTACATTTGTATAGCACCTTTCACAAACACTGGGATTCCGTAGTGTAGATGGGATGCATGGAATTCTCAGCTTGGTTTGGATACTCTTATCCAATGATGGGTTTCCACATATAATAATAATAATAATAATCCTTGCATATAGCGCCTTATTACATCTTCTGAGATGTTTCAAAGCGCTTCACAGAAAATACCGTAGAGTGAATTGACTATATTTTGTGGGCAAAAAGCAGCAGTCAATTGCACACGGCAGTGTCCCATAAATAGTCGTAGATTGAGTGACCAATTTCTTACTTTTTTAAGGAATTATTACCTCTGGAAAAGGGATCTGCCAATTGACTAACAACCGGGTTCCTACTTATTGTTAGGTAAACAGAAGAGTGTGGAGTAAGGAAACTTGCCCAACGTTTCGCCTTGCCGGGAATCGAACCTAGGTTTGCTCGCTTGCAAGGCGAGCGCTCTAACTGCGGAGCTACAGGACTCCGGAGCGGTGTCTGTGTGTTTTGTGGGTGAATGAAACAGCCGGCTTGCACACAGCTATGTCCCACAGCCATGAAGTAAATGACCAATTTTGGGGCGAGAGATCATTAGCCAGATACTGGGATAAACTCCCTTCTCTTTTCAAATAATTCCATGGGATCTTTTTAATTTTCATCTGGAGTGGCAGACAGGGCTTCGGTTTAGCATTTTATCAGGAGGACAGGACCTCGAACGATACAGCCCACCCCTGCACTGTACTGTAATGTCATCTTGGACTACTTGAGTTCAACATCCCAACGCGGGGCTTCAACCCACGACATTTGACTCAAATGCGAGAGTGCTACCAACTGAGCCAGGCTGACATACTAATTTAATCCTATGTCTACATCTGAACTCTTACAGAGCCAGCTGCAAGGATCCCTCTGATAACTTTTCTGAAAATCAACACATGAATTACTCCCACAGTAAGTTGCTAACTTTGTTGTATACAAATAAGTGATATGAAGAGGTTGGTGTCAATTGCAGTGACCAGTCCTTGTTATAATAGTGTGACATGGTGGTTTAATATGCTGTCCTCTCCGCACAGCTATGCAGTGGAAGATGCTGACAAATGAATTCTGCAGGTAGATATGTGCTGAGATTTGTCCTTACCACATTGAATCTGTTGTACATTGCACTTTCACCAAGCAGCCACTAAACTACCCTGCAAACAAGTGACCCTGAGATTATCAAACAAGACAAACTGAGATGTGCATATCCACAACGAACCTCACAACCATTTAAAAGACCACTGGTTGTCATGAAATAATAATAATAATTTGTAGTTATATAGCACCTTTCACCTGTAAATAACTACCTCAAAGCGCTTCAGAAAATATAGTTGAGTAGAAATAAAGTAACTGTTGTTCAACAGTCAAATTCAGCAGCTAATCTTCCCCAACAATGTTCCAAGAAACAGCAATGAAATGAGGAGCCAAGCATTTAGACGTATGTTTGGATTAGGAGGGGAATATAACCTGGAGAAGGACTCCACATATCTTTGACATAGCAATCCCACTGCAGTCCTTCTATGCCCACTTGTTTTTTTGTCTGATGCATGTGGAAACACATCTTTATGCTTAAGAGTCTAACCTTAAATCATCTACTCAGAGTTCTTGATATGAATTGAAATTTCCATTTAGCTGGATTGGAGTGCACACTCTTCCCTAGAGGGATGTACCCTGCTCACCTAACCCCTGAAAATATTAGATGCTGGTTAGCAAGAGCCAGGGTGTGGGGACTGCAGGAATTTAACCAACTAAATCTGCTAGGTTGCCATTGACCTAAATCACATAGCAGAAAAATTGTAGAAACGAGTACTTGTAGGAAATAATTCCCACTTCTGCTTTTGGTTTAGCTTTCTCGTAAAATACCATACAAATTTACATTTATATAGGACCTTTCACATCTGGAGGATATCCCAAAAGTCTTAACAGTCCTGGCTTGGCACCTGAGCTCTTTGGGGAGGGGAAAGATTACTGAAAGTGCAATCAAAACAGACAGGTTTTGAGATGGACCTTGAATTAGGTGAGGGAGGGAACAAGTTGGAGGAACTCCGGGATGGAGTTCCAGAGAGTGGGGGTAGACAGGCTGAAAGCCTGACCATAAGATTTTTTTTCTTGGTATGGAAGTGCTTTCAGAGGACATCATCCTGTAGCATAGTGGTTAGAGCGCTTGCCTCACAAGCAAGACGACCCGGGTTTGGTTCCTGGCAAGGGCAAAACCTTAGGCAAGTTTCCTTACTCTACACGCCTCTGTTTAACGAGCAGTAAGTAGGAACCTTGTTGTTAGTCGATTGGATCACTTTCTGGGGGTAATAATCCCTTTTAAAAACAAACTAAAAAAATTGGTCACTCAATCCACGACTGTTTGTGGGACACTGCTGTGCACAATTGGCTGCCCCATTTCGCCCACAAAAATATACAGTCAATTTACTTTACAGTATATTCTGTGAAGCGTTTTCAGACGTCTTGTAGCTGTGAAACGGCGCTATATCAAATGCAAAGATTACTATTATATTATCATTTCTCAATGAGCCATAGTCATGTCAGTGCCATGTTATTGTTATTTGTTATTTTTCCAAGTAGGTGGTTGGTTGATGCCCAACCCGGAGACGATATGTGCACCGACAAATCCTAACTATCAATACACCACGGCATTGCCACTTTCTGGTGCCCACTCATACCACAGCTGTGAACGCTACAACTCCTTGCGAAGTCACCGTGCCAATCCATACCCAGCATCCTACATACATAGAAACTACGCTACAGGTAGGATGAAAAGTAGAGGATGAGTTGTTGTAAATTTTGTATCAAACCAGTTTGATACAAATAACCCTTACATTTGATACAGCAGCTTTCACAATCAGGAGGACGTTTCAAAGTGTCTCACAGGATACACTGTGAAGTGTTGTAATCATGTATTTTGAACGCAAACTCTTAATTGGTAAATATGTTTCAAAATCTGTTGAAATCTAACTTATTTAGATAAGTAATGTTTCATAAAATCTAGAATTGCTCTGAAATTCCTTTAACTTTTTTTNATCAACTTACTATATTTATTGAGTTTTGCTTTCTGTTTGTTTTTCTCTACGAGTAAATTGTTTGAAATGAGGATTGCTACATTAAACTGCCTTCTTGTAGTTTACATGGGTGACCACTTGTTAAGACCTTTGCCTGTTCAGTTTTTCTAACAAATGCAGTAGGTAAAGATTGATTTGTAAATAAAAAGGAAATGAAAAATCTTTTACTTTGGTCTGGGTGACAGGCAATCTGGTTAAATAGAAAAAAATATATAATAGAAACAACAAGAATGCATTACATTTGAATTTAAAAATAATTACTGTATTTGAATTCCAAATAATTCAATTGAATTAAAAATGTACCGAACTTAAACTAATAATACATTTCACCTCGTTTTATTTTGTTGTTTCATTTAGAGAATATATAACATTGTTCGTTTATGCAGTGTCCCAATAATTTATCCTACTTATTTCTGTGGGCTTACTTCAACGCTCCAATCTGCTCCCCCCCAGACGCCATCACCCACTGCATTCGCTCAGATGGCTTTGCCACATCCCTCCTCCCATCTGCTCCACAATTGGCGGCCATGCTTTACTATACCTCGAAGCCCTGGAATTCCCTGCCTCAATCCCTTTGCTTTGCCCCCTCTCTCCCCGTCTTCAAATCACACCTCAAGACTTTCCTCTTTGACCGTACCTTCAGTCATTCCCCTCTCTTTCCAGCTCACCGTCTAACCACACCACTGTTAAGCGATCTGAGACACTATTCACAAGAAGGGCACTATATCATTGCAAGTAGCTGTTGTTGTTGTTAACAAATGTTCATATAATGTGTGAACTAAATGAAGCAATTACTGAGGTTAATTCAACAACACACTCCAGATGTGCTCAAAATATGCTTGTCTGTTGACTACATAGATTATGTGTTGATGGTAGTTTGATTTCCAAATGCTTTTATTAACAGTCCTGTGATTAAGATTGGAGCAATCATATTAATGGCAGGTACCATTTGAGTATCAATGTCATCTGATTTGAGTGTCTGTTGAGACTTCTGAATGTCATTGTAAATACTGGAATTATTATTTCAGCTGATGAATTTCCCAACAAATAGTAAAAAATGTTGACATTAATGGACCGAATTTGATTTAATTCAATTTAAATCAAACGAAGGAATGTGCCAGTATTTGCCATTATGTTTTAGAGTCACCCAGACCATTCATGCACTTAGAAACATTGGAACAGGAGGCTGTTTAACAATGTTTAGCCCATTGAATCTGTTTAGTGGACCATTGCAGATCGTTTATAATAACAATGATAATCCTTGTATTTGATATATAGCAGCTTATCATGCTGTTGAGAATAAAGAAATTAGAGGGAAATTTCTTTTTTTCAAGAACAAATGTTTTACTGATCAATACTGTATTATGTTTTCAACTAGTTTCTTTTGCAGAGAGCTCCAGTAATGGTCTTCAGGTTTTACCTGGACACGACAACTGGTCAACGATGACTTCTGCAAGACACACCAACATGTTACCTGTCACACCTCCAACTGCAACTGGGTCTAGTGCTGGGTAAGGTCACATAAGTCAACAACCTGAAGGTGAATCTCAGCAGTTACCCCAACACACACTTCACCGTAATATACACCAACCTGCACCAAATGCTCTCCAGAATTAGGTAAGCAGGGTGCATCCCCACGGAGAGAGTGCTGATTTAATTCTAGTTGCAGTGAAATCTCCAAATGTAGGTGGCACCTCAAATGTGGAACTCTCAGTCTGGCTTAGAGACTCTTAAGCACGGTGTTGGGATTATGTATGTGTCAGACACCTGACTGACTTAAAAAAAACTATTTTGTATATGATGCTTATGAACGAAGGCTTTTGATTATTGCAGCCAAATGCTGAGTAATCCCAAATGCCACTGCAATCTCCTTACACACGGCCTATGTATGAAGAGGAATGATAGTATTTCTTGTATTTGATACGACACCTTGTCACATTATTGAGACAACTCAAAGCACTTCACAGAATATACTGTAAAGTGAATTGACTGTATATTTTCTGGGCGAAACGTAGCAGCCAATTGCCCACAGCAGTGTCCCACAAACAGTTGTGGTTTGAGTGACTAAATTATTGTTTATTTATTTTTATGAAGAGATTATTACCCCCGGAAAACTATCCGCCAACAACCAGGTTCCTACTTACTGCTTGATAAACAGAGGAGCGTGGAGTAAGGAAACACCTAATGTTTCGTTCTGCCTGGGAATCGAATCCGGGTCCTCTCACTTGCGAAGCGAGTGCTCTAACCAATGCGCTAGAGGATTCTGACCCTTAATAACCCTTGCAGATTAATTAGTCTTCACCTTAGGACTGTTTGTGAGACCTTTTTGTTGGAAATAGATGCTGTATTTGCTTCAAAAAAACAGTCACCACATTTACACTTGACAGTAATCAAGGTGCAGTGCATTGAGACGGTTCGACATGTTGAGGCACAATAAAATGTGCAATTGGCAGCACTGTGGATGGATTCATTATCTTCAATTTTGAACCTTTTCAAAAAGGTGTTGATGATAAAAACAAAGTAGCCACACTTCACTGCCAAGGATTGTTTTTAATACTGAGATTATTTCTTCTTGGTCACAAGCTAGAGTCAAAAGCCTTATTGGTTTTGGACTGCGGCCATGTCTAAATGGTAATGCGGTGGATGGGAATGGGGAGACTCGAACATATTTTATATGCTTTCATCCAGGTGGCACTTAACTAGAGGCCTGAATGGCTCCTTTCCTCAATGTCAGCTGGAATTTTTCCATGTTTGAGGTGTTAAAATATTTGATTGCCACTGGCAAAAATGAATGCGCTTAATGAATAACGGGCTTAGCATTGTGAGGGGTAAACGGCAGTGGTGATGGTGCAGTAGTGAGACCGCTTCACCTTGCCAACTGGAAAATTGCGCGACACAAGAGTTACATAGAGTGATGTTGAATGGAAATAGGACACTTGGCTCTACCACTCTGTGCTAGTGTTTGTATTCCACACAAACCCCCATCCCACCCATAGAATCACAGAAGGATATTCAGCCCATCATACCACGTTTCTCCCACAAGATGTACAATCAATTCACTTTACATTATAGTCTGTGAAGCGCTTTGAGACTTCTCGAAGATGTGATAAGGCACTATATCAAATGCCAAGATTATTATTATTCTTGTGTCTGTGCTGGCTCTTTAAAAACTAATCCTTTCAATCCCATTTACCTGCCCTTTCCCCCACAGCTTTGTAGTTCATTCCTTTTTTGAGCATTTATCTACCCTAGTGCTCGTTTGCTAACCATCTTAAATTGACGGCCTCCAGTCACCCCTCTATTCCCCTCTCCTGTTGGACATGGTTCATAAGTCACAATCTTATCTCTTCAGGATATTTTGGGTGAAATCTACTTGTGTTTTTTTAAAGCCAGTATACGTGCCACTGGGCAGTAGGTAACAGCTCTGTGAGCCCGGTCAACCAACCCAACACTGCTACTGGAAACCAACAAGGACAGTTTCTTCGAGGAAGCCTCAGCCAGCCTGCCACATCAACATCCTTGGTCGCCTTGTCCAGTGCAGGTGGAACAGCCATGGAGATTCACAGTGAATTGCCACTAGCAAGACTCTTAGTGGCTTCCGGGACCTCAGCCTTAAACCAGCCATTCTAATCGTTGGGAGTTTCGAGTGATCCCTTTTGTGAACTGCAGTCATCTATTACTGGATAGTAAACACATTTTCTCCTGTTTCTCTACGGTAATGTAATTCTGCTTCTAATTATTTTCCCCTCATGGAATTACACCACAGGGAAAAAATGTTTTTTTCCTGCTGGATTTTGGCAGCAAAGGTTGGAATGTAAAATATTAGTTTGTCCTATTACACAAAATAAAATTGTATTGAAAAGGCTTTCTATGACTTTTGAGGTTTATTTTTTAATGGGGCGCTTTTCGCAAGACAGGGTCGAATTTTTTTTCATTGTTTGAGGGTCAAACAGAATGAGGTGAGTTGCTTGAGAACGAAGCATTTCTTTGCTTCATCAGAAGATTGGGGTCTAATGTGAAGCATAGAAACAGGAGGAGACCATTCAGTCCATCAGGCCTGTTTCCACCATTCTATAAGATCATGGCTGATGTGTACTCGCCCTTGGCCCATATCCCTTGATACACTGACCAAATAAATATCTAGCCACCTTAGTCTTGAAAATTTGAATGGACATCCACAGCCTTTAGGGGGCGGGAGAGTTCCAGATTTCCACCACCTTTTGGGTGAAAAACTGCCTCTTGATTTCACTCCTAAATGGCCCAGCTTTAATTTTAAGATTGTGACCCCTTATTCTGGATTCCGCCTACCAGAGGAAATAGTTTCTCTGTATCTATCCTATCGAATCCCTTCATTATTTTAAAAAACTCAGTGAGATCACCCTTCAACCTTCTAGCATCAAGCAACAGTTTCTAGCAGGAATCCTTAATAAGAAAGCCTTGTGTCACTCCAAACCCAGTCTCTATTGTTCATTGTCCTTTTTTAATATAAAAATTGAACAAATGTTGCTACAAAACCCCTTGACATCGGTTCTAGGAATGTTACTGAGATATATATTTACACAAATCTAGTCAAACTAATCTGGTAGTGGACACAGAAATAATTGGAAATCCAACAATGCCACCAAAGATATACAATAATAATAATCTTTGCATTTGATATAGTGCCTTATCACGTCGTTGAGACATCTCAAAAAAATTACATTTATATAGTAATTTTATGTCGGGAGGACAACCCAGGAGACTTGTAGTTTAACAAAACAAACTTCTCAATAGAGCCCCTGGTCTGAGGAAGGGAAACATCAATTGCATCTCTTCCTCCCTTGCCTCCTTCAAGGTCAGTCTCAAGACCTTCCTCTTCGACCGTGCCTTTGGTCTCCCTCCCACCTCTCTGCCTTCCCTCACCCCTACACCCCCCCCCCCCCACTCCATGCTCGGGCCCCGACATCTGACTGTTCAGCGCTTTGGGACGTCCTCCTGATGCGAAAGGCGCTCTATAAATGTAATTTTGTTGTTGTTGTTGTTTTTCATCGCTATTCAGCGACCTGGAAAGTGCACATGAGTGTGAACGTCAGAGGAGAACCGGGATGACATTACAGCACAAAAAATGGGTAAAGCAAATGGGTAGATACATGCTTTAAAGCAGAAATAAACTAAAGGGATGCAGGAAAAGGGCAGGTAAATGGATTGCTGTTACAAGAGCCTGGCTTGGCTGTGATAACATGCAGTCACTGACTGATTAGGTGCACATATGAAGAATGACCACGGGAGGGCACGAAGAGTGTCAGGAGTCGGGAGCTTTGGGAGGAAGAAAAAGACTATTTTCTTAAAGAAAAGTTGTCACTGTCTAATTGATAATCTGTATATTTCTAGACGTACACAATCAATGTAAGGGCCAAACAGCCCATAACTGGAAGTGTGGCATGTTATATCATTAGATCATATGCCGAGAAATATTTTTTGTTTTATTATAATATATAATAGTCCTTGCATTTGATATAGCGCCTTTTCACGTCTTCTCGACGTCTCAAAGCGCTTCACAGAATAGACTGTAAAGTGAATTGACTGTATATTTGTGGGCAAAACGCAGCAGCCAATTGCACACAGCAGTGTCCCACAAACAGTCGTGGATTGAAGTGACCAAATTACTATTGTTTTTTTTCTTGAGGGATTATTATGTGTGTGTGTGATGTGTGTGTGATGTGTGCGTGTATGTGTGTGTGTGTACATGCGCGTGTGTGTGATGTGTGTGTGATGTGTGTGTGTGTGGTTGCGTGATGTGTGACGTGTGTGTTTGTGTGTTGTGTGTGTGTGTGCGATGTGTGCGTACGTATGGGTGTGTACATCCGCGCGTGTGTGATGTGTGCGTGATGTGTGCGCGCGTGTGTATATGTGCGTGCGTGTGCGCGCGCGCGCGCGTCTGTGCATGTGTGTGATGTGACAGCCCGACCAGCGATGGCGAGGTGACTGGTGTGGGTGGGGGGTGGGGGGGCGTGTGCGCATGCGTTGTGTGCGTTGCTTTGCGCGCGTCCAGCGGTCTCCATGGAGACGCGGGTGGGAGTGGGAGTGAGGGAAGGAAGGGCCGAGCGAGCGAGCGAGCGCGCGTCCATCGGTCTCCACGGAGACGAGAGCGCCGCTCCTGCCCCGCTTCGTCTGCGCAGGGCCGCTCTCGTTAGTGTTGGAGGACCAGCCGGTGGCTGACGGTTGAGGCTGAGGCTCGGCCCTTCGGTCCCTTTTTCCCGCTTCTCCCCTGTGTTTTTTTACATACCGTTACACGTAATTTATATACACATTTATATATATATATAGCGAGAGAGAGAGAGACTCTCCCACTCACCCCCTCGGTCACAGTTTGGTGGTGGTGGCGGTTGAGAGTATGTCCCGTCGGGGCCGCGCAGTGAGAGGCGGCGGAGCTCAGTGTGAGCAGATCCAGGAGGAACATGTCAGGCAGTGCGGACTGACAGGTCAGTGCTTTTATATATATATATATATATATATACACTGTGTGTGTGTGTGTATATATATATGTATTTTTTTGGGGGGAGGGGTTGGAGGTTAAAAAGTTTCACCGTCCCACAGCGCCCGAACAGGCGAGTCAGTGTTTGTACTCCCACCCGATCTCCCTCCCACTCCCTCTCTCCATCCTTCGCTCCCTCCCTCCCTCAATCCCTCCCTCTCTCCATCCCTCCCTCACTCCATCCCTCCCTCACTCCATCCTTCGCTCCCTCCCTCCCTCAATCCCTCCCTCTCTCTATCCCTCCCTCACTCCATCCCTCCCTCACTCCATCCTTCGCTCCCTCACTCCCTCCCTCTCTCCCTCCCTCCCTCCCTCCCTCACTCACTCACTCACTCACTCACTCACTCACTCACTCACTCACTCACTCCTCACTCACTCACTCACTCACTCACTCACTCACTCACTCACTCACTCACTCACTCCCTCCCTCCCTCCCTCACTCACTCACTCACTCACTCCCCTCTCTCTCCATCCCTCCCTCCCTCCCTCACTCCCTCCCTCTCTCCTTCCCTCCCTCCCTCCCTCCCTCCCTCCCTCACTCACTCCCTCTCTCCATCCTTCGCTCCCTCCCTCCCTCCCTCCCTCCTCCTCCTCCCCCACCCCATTCCTTCTCAAAAGCCTCACCCCCACTCCTCCCCACCCCCCCCCAGTCTCCCCCAAGCGTCTCCCCTTCATAATTCCCCTTCACAGCTTTAACCCTCCCACTCCCTATCCCCCCCCCCCCCCCCCTCCTCCACTCCACTCCACTCCACTCACCTCCCCTCCCTCCTTCCTCGGCTTCTCCACATCATACAATTATAATCAACATAATTATCAAATGCAAAGAATTATTATTATTATAGTTATCCCCGTCCACAGCTTCATCTCTCCACTTCCAAGCCTCCCTCTCCCTTCCTGGACTCCTTCTCCCCCGGACTCCTCCCCTCCCCCCCCCCCCCTCCCCTCCCTCTTATATATTAATTTAATTCAAGGCCGCACATTATTTTGCACACATGTTGCGGGCAAAGTAATAATAATAATAACCCTTACATTTGATACAGCGCCTCATCAAGTCTTCGGGGGTGGGGGTCTCGACGCGCTTCGTGAACTGACTGTATATTACACAGTTTATTCCTTTTAAGTAGCTGTTCATTCAAGGCATTCGAATGTTTTTGTATTCTCATATGGAAAATCAAGCAAATGGTGTTATTTTTGGTATTCATTTTCCCTTTTAGGTATAAAACTCCGTTCGTACCAACTAAATGGGTTAAATTGGCTGGCACAGTGCCACAGTGGCCAGCATGGCTGCATACTCGGGGACGAGATGGGACTTGGTAAAACTTGTCAGGTATGAACGATGTGTAGGAATGACATTTAAAATAATCTTCTGCTTTAGTTTGGGTACTCACTTTCACAGAGACTGAGCAGTGTTCGGCCTCTAGTTTGGGAAGTTAATAGTAAATATCTTTCTATTGTGGAAGTTATCAGAAACAATGATGGAACTCCAGTGAAGGTGAGTGTTTTTAGTTTTTAACCTCCAACCCCACCCCAAAGATATATATATACACACCTACACTGTTTGTGTGTATTTATGTATATATATATATATATGTATATATATAAATAAACACACAATCCTGTCAGTATTTCAGTGGGTACATACAACAACAACAACAAGATTCCATTTATAAAGCGCCTTTCACGTCAGGAGGACGTCCCAAGGCGCTGCACAGTTGGGTCATGACCCAACATTTAGTGTGATACTGAGCTGAAAGAGAAGACGGCTTGGGTTTTATTTCCCCGGACTCTTTTAGTTGATCTATACTTTGATCTATTACAGTTGACCTTTGTGCCAGAGTAGAAAAGTCAACTGGAATTCCTGTTTGCAATTGCTATCCACTGATCCTGCGCTGAATGGGTGTGGGTGGATATCACTTTGTTCCTCAGTTAGTATCCTTTCAATGCTACAATATAGTGATCTTGTTTCTCATCAATTGTACTATTCTCTACCACTATCTCTGTAAGGGTGGGCAGCCTCATGATATATGCAGCAATTTTACGTCAGTTTCCTCATACTGTACACAAGAGGGCACACGCAGTCCTGGAATCTCATGTCTGAAAATGTTTACTTAATGCTAAATTCTTTGCTTTCTCTGAAAATTTTATGAAGCTCACACATTTGTGCGTATTTCCCCAGTGCTGAATATGAACAGCGTACACTTTCAGTAAATAATAGTGGAATATTATTGTGAAACCTTTTTCTACTTTTTTTCAGTCCATATCTTTTCTCTTGTATCTAACTGGAAGGCAAAAAGACAAGGGTCCTTTCCTGATTCTGTGCCCACTGTCAGTTCTAGAAAATTGGAGGGAAGAACTGGAAGGGTAAGTACTTAATGTTATAATCTATAGTTGTTTTTGTGCATCCCTGACTCTTATTAACATTATTGCAAAATCACAAGAGATGTACAAATGAAGAATGCTTTTCGGTCCATTTGATCTCATTTCTCCAGAATACCGAGCCTTCGGTCTTTCCATTACACCATCAGCCTCTTTCTTCAATGTGTCCTCTGAATCAGTCTCTTCCTGTTCTTCAGAGGTCTGTTGCATTTGTGTTTGCGTAGGGAGATAAGAGGAAATAATCCTTCAGGCATTCCAAATGCCGACCAAAAACATCGGCGCATCCAAGATAAGGTGATTACCCGCAGAAGCCAAGGCCTAAGTTTCTAACTATAAACGTTCGTGGAATCAGAGAAATTTACAGTGCAGAAGGATGCCATTTGGTCCATTGAGTCTGCTCTATTATAATAATAATCCTTGCATTTGATACAGCATCTTATCACATTGTTGAGATGTCTCTACTCTCAGAGCAAGTTGTTCATTCAGTACCATTGTTCTGCCCCATCCCCTAACCCCTTCAGGCTTCTATTTTACGTATACCTCTCATTAGCACAATTCAGATTTGTTAGCTAAAGCATTGCAATGTTTTTTTCTTTTTCGTGATCTTTTCCCTTCATCCTCTCCAAGGCATTGGCTGTTGCTGGGCTCCCTCACCAAGTGGTCATTGTTTCATTTAACGATTGTACAATTGAATAATGTTTTTGAGGGGGAAGTTTAAAAACAGAGCTTTGTAAATTTGTACCTCTATGACCATGCCTAATGTCATGTCTCTCCCTCACCCACGAATGTCTGACACTGTCTCTGTAAAGTGCTTTGAGGCTTTACCCTTCAAGAAAGGTGCTGTATTAATGCAAGTTGTTTTCATCACAGAAGATGGGAAATTCTGTTTCTATGCTTCTATATTCCCTCTTGTCCAACAGTACAAGTGTTACACTTAAAGATAATATGCCGTATTTCATTGTTATAAATTTAGGGCTTGGTATCAATCGGTGTCTCAGTCAATGCCATTCCTGATTCAAAAGGTGCATGTAAGTGAGACTGGTTCAGATGTTTCCCAACACATTATGTAGTCTTTTTCTCTCCTTTCCCATAGATTGTCTTCAAATTGAGTAGTAACTAAACACAGATAATCCATTGTAGCTCTAATGTGCAACACCCTTACACTGGCTGTCGTTACATCTGTAGCATTTTTACTCCAAAGGTTTGCTCCACGGCTTTCAGTGGACATTTACGCAGGAGACAAAGACGCAAGGCAGGCTCTTCAACAAGACTTGAAAAATCGTGACAATTTCCATGTCCTTCTCTCTACTTATGAGGTATTCAGCAAGAATCAATAGAGATTTGTATATCTCACCAGTACTAGATAACAACCACTTGTATTTCTTTAACAACCCAAACCACTTGACAATAGAGATTGCAACATGGTCACACTTGTTTATCAGCTGAAAACCTGTAGTAGATTGCTGTAAAATCAAGTCTTCAACCTGTTTTGTCTACAATACATAGTTATTAAATTTAAATCCAATTCCATTTGAGTTTAATTCAGAGTCAGTATTTGGGTGGGACTTGATCTTACGGGAGCCCATTCTCACATATTGGGGTGATGTAGAGGGTAGGGTGTTAGAGAAAATGCTGCTTGCTTTGCGGGGGCAATAGCCATACAGCAGCTATGAGAGCAGTGTATGTTGCTTTTGAAAAGTAACCATTCTTTAGTGTACAATCTAGCCAGCATATATACATATTTAAAAGTGGGCTGGAATGTTGCCTTGGCCATTTGCATTTACATGATAATATATCAATTGACAACCTTTCTTTTTATTGTTTGCTTCAGATCTGCTTGAAGGATGCATCGTTTCTGAGTAGGTGAGTTTGCGAAAGGGATTTAAAGCTGTAGTGTTAGGATTTTCAGCTGAGTCTGGAGGCCTTCTGGAAATAGTGGAGTGGAAGCAAGTCAAGCTGGAGAGACCAGGAATCGGAGTTTGAGAACCTGACAGCTAACCAATACAACAGTTGATACTTATATTGTGCTTTTTGTGGGCGAGAAAGTTTCATAGTACTTCACAGATAGAGCGAGAGCCTAAGCTGAATACAATACAAAACTGTATTTGTAAAACGCCTGTCACATCGGGAGGATGTCCTGAGGTCCTGGACAGTCAAGGATTTGGACCTGGGGTGGGGTGGTGTTGGGATCAGGAAGGGTGGACGGCATGGAGGGTACAAGGGTGGACAAAGGCGCGGTTGAAGAGGAGGGTCTTGAGACATGCCTTTAAGGAGGCAAAGGGCAAGGGAGGGAGCGTGGTAAAGGGAATATGAGATGGAATTCCAAAAGATGAGGGAGAGAGGCTGAAGGCCCGGTGGGGCGGGTCGAGTGGGGACGTGAAGCAGGAGCCTGAAGCGGATAGGTTAATATGGGGTTAGCAGTGTGGGAGATAACAACAACAAATTTACGTTTATATAGCACCTTTTACGTTGGTTGGATGTCCCAGGGTGCTGGACCATCCAGGATTTCAAACTTGGAAATCTGCAACATTTTCGGAAAAAGCATTTTTTTTAACAAAAATAGAAAGGACTTTGTAAATGTAACTTGATCATCAACTGAACTTGGATTTTATTCTAGGTTTAGTTGGAGTGTTTTGATTGTGGATGAGGCCCACAGATTGAAGAATAAGAACTCTTTGCTGTATAAGACCCTCAAAACAGTAAGTACTTTTTACACTGTAAGCATTGTGTATTCCCTTGGGGGCGAAATAAGTGGGGGGGGTTCTCCTTGGAGCTGACCTGGCTTCAAGGTGATATGCTTGGCAGCAGAATGTCAGAATCTAGTCAACCCTCTGTGGTGGTCTTGGTAGTCTGGATCCTGAGCCAGTTGAGCCGCAGGACTCCAAGGCACTGCCAATGACAGCCAGCCATTCTGGATCATTGGTAGAACTTGGAGGGACAGATTGGGAGCAGGGATTCCTCCCTTTCAGCTCCTGTTAACCCCGTGATCCCAAATCCTCATGGTTATACTGGATGAGCTTGTACTGGCTGGGCAAGTAACCTTGTCAGTTTCATGTTTGGAACTCTGTCTGGTGTGGATATTCATAAACTTGGTGGGTTTTCATATGTGTCAGAAACTTGGCAAACACCCCCAAAAATTAACCAGACATCAATAAGCTTCTTAGTAACTGTCTTAACCTAAAGACAGATGATATACAATTTGATGCAGAGGTTGGGAATTATCAGTCTTAATTTGGAATCCAATCTTAAAATAATGATTTTAAGACTATGAGAATGGGGGAAAAGGAGTGTAATCAAATATAATACTATCAATAATAATAAAAATAATCCTTGCCTTATCACATTGTTGAGACATCTCAAAGCACTTCACAGAATATATTGTAAAGTGGATTGACTGTATGTTGTGGGTGAAATATATTACAAGCTACAGTTATTTATATACAAAAATAAAACATATATCTAAAACTGTGATCCTTCAGTGCTATGGCTTAAAAAAAAGGAAGAATCTAGAATCAAAAGTACATTGAACTACGAACTAGCTGCAGACAAGCACAAAACCTTTTCCACTCTAAATTACCCCCCAAAAAATGCAATGTTTGGCGCCTCGTCAATCTGTCTAATTGGATTGTGCTACTTTATACCTTTGCTTTTTATCAACAATTATTGATGTTGCAGTTTTCAGTGGGATTCATGCTGCTATTAACAGGAACACCAGTGCAGAACAACCTTTATGAGCTATACTCTCTGCTGAGCTTTGTGGATCCTGATGTATTTCCAGAAGATGAGGTTGATAACTTTGTGAATAATTACAGCAATTTAGAGGAGAACACAGAACAAGGTAAGCACCCAATTTGTTGTCAGTGGCATTTACAGTTTACCAATTGCACAAAGCCGTGTTTGCTCACGAAACACAAAGTCACCGCACTTACAGTATATTCTGTGAAGCAGTTTGAGATGTCCCTCCTGACGTGAAAGGTGCTGTACAAAATGTAAGGATTATTATATATTGTAGTGAGGAAGCTTGCAATCTGCTCTTGCTGCGCTCTGAATCAACAGAAAGAGTGGTGCAGTGATGGAACTCCTGCCATACCCACTCGACTGCTCTCCCATATACACAAACCCATCATTCATTCTGAGGAAGACTCTCTTCCACCTCTATAACACTGCAAAATTTTTGATTTTGCTTTTTTTTCCATTTGTTGTTTGCTTAGAGTAATATGTCTCTCGTCTGCTTCAGAATAAATCTTAGGCCACTTCTTCATCCATCATGTATTTTCTTGCTTCCCTTCACTAGTAGCCAGAAGTTTGTTTCAAAGCTTAATTTTCCAGTTACTTTTCACTTTGAAATGGCTGTTCAGTTGAAAGCTATATTTTATATGTAATAAAATTTGAATCATAGATAACATCATGAACCTACCCCAAAGTAGAAAGGAAAGAAGCAATCCTTTTGTAAAGAAATTAGAAGATGAAAAGCAACAGAAAATTTCACCTAAATTTCCCCCTTTAAAGATTAGAAATAATTTTGTATTATGTCAGCATTGTGATTTATTTAGGTACCAATACTATTGTTCTCTCACCCTAGCTAAAGAATTGCACAGTCTAATGCAACCTTTCCTGTTGAGAAGAATCAAGACAGATGTTGCTACTGAGCTACCTAAAAAGATGGAGGTTGTTTTATATCATGGCCTGTCTTCACTCCAGAAAAAATATTATAAAGCTCTTCTGATGAAGGATCTGGGTGAGTACATAACACCAATAACTTGCATTTACATAGTGCTCTTCACGTGGGGTAACATTCTGGAGCCCTAGACAGTAGTGGAGTCTGATCCCGAGCCAGGGAGAGAGAGAGGGGGAAGGTGACGGTAAGCACGATTAAAAAGGAAGGTCTTTAGGCGGGATTTGAAAGTGGAGCGAGAGCTCCAGAGTTTCGGAGTGTAGTGGTCGAAGGCATGGTCACCGATGGAGGAGCGGAGGGGATGAGCGATGAACAGGATGCTGGATCCAGTCGAATGGAGGCAGCGCGTGGGGCAGTGGGGGGTAAGCAAATCAGATAGGTAGGGAGATGCGATGGCATGAAGGGATTTGAAATTGAGTGACAGGATCTTGAAATTAATCCAGTGGAGCCTGGCAACGTCTGGTGTGATGGGGGTACGGTGTTTTGTGCGGCTGAGAATCCGGGCGGTGGAATTCTGAATTAGTTGAATTTTATGTATGGTGGAGCTGGGGAGGCCAACGAGGAGGGCATTGGAATAGTCCAGCCGAGAAAGTGACAAAGGCGTGGGCGGGAGTTTTGGCTGCTTTTGTTGTGAGGTATGAACGGAGACGGGCAAATACATAGGTATTTGTGAACCGTAGATGTATATTTATCTTTTTATTTGTATATTTATATTTTATATCTTTTTATATTTTTATTTGTGCGTTTCGCTCACAAATATACAGTCAATTCACTTTACAGAATATTCTGTGATGATCTCTGAGACGTCTAGAAGACGTGAAAAGCGCTATATCAAATGCAAGGACTATTATTATTATTATCAATTTATCACTGTATATTGAATTGCTGAACAGATCCAGAAGTATTGAAAGCACAATTTAGGCGTGAAATATATTTTATATAATGTCAATATTTTAATTGAGAAACCAAGGTCAAAGTGCTGTGCACAGTCGAGGTTGAAAAGAATCCTCAAGTTTCAAATGTGTCAGAAGAGGGAGCATTTGAAGCCCTAAGATATGAGTTAAAATAGGAAATGATTTTGGATTTCACCAGTTTGGAAAAAAAGCACACAGGCAGAATTGTTGGATCTCAGGAACAGTTTCCTAGAACAGTTTCATAGTCAGGATGATAAAATAGAGACTGAGATAGGCAGTAAGGAAAAAGAGGATAAAGGCAAAAATTTGGAAAGGTGTTACAAGATTCTCGTCAGACATCCCTCCGTCACCCTTAATATTGCCTGTTTCCATTGGCGCCCTTTCCCCAGCAGATTGACTTAAAAATCCTCATTTTTACCCTCAAATCCCTTCATGGCTCTGTCCCACCCTGTCTGCGATCTCTGACCCCATCATCCTGGCTACTCCGTCTGGCTTGCTTTATGCTCCTTTTGCCTACTCCACCCCACCGTTAACAGGAGAGCTTCCAACCTCTGGAACTCTCTGGATCAATCCCCTCTCCCCCTGTCCTCTCTACTTCTAAGACTTTTCTAAAGATTGATCTCTTTGGCTGCCTTTATCTGTCTCCTCCCTAACCCCCTATTTGCCTCCTGGTTTGTTCTCCCACTCAGTTTTTGTAAAGCGCTTGGACATTCGCCACGTGAATAGTGCTATGTATCCCGTATAAAACTAAATTAATTCCTAATAATCCCAGGGCTGATTTTGTGCAGTGTACCTTTTGAGCCTGCACACACCCAACTATGAAAATGCAATATTCTTATGAAAGTATGTTTGTATTGTGCATCACACCCCTCACGTAGGTTTGCATTTAGCACATGATAATGTATGACTAACTACTTGTACCTCTTAAATATGTGTGAGTGTAAGCAATACATTGTACAATATGCTCCAGTTGAATAATAAAACCTGTTTGATTTAGTGTGTCTGTAAGTTTGCGTGTAAAGTTCACATATATAAAAGCTGAGTGTTACATCTATATTTTATTGCTCTTCTGTTGTCTTTCTGTACTGTGCGTTACACCATAAGTTTCTAACTATCAGTAGCCTAACTGTTACAGCTTTGATTCATAGGGCAAGCCCAAATCACTGGGTCAGCTATACCTTCCTTGGACTTCTGTGGATCTGGGTTGTTTCCTTGGAACCATTTCAGCTCATCTTCCCCACCCCCAGCTTAACCTCAAAAATGTGAAGGCTTAAGTGTGGTCCCAAGTCTACTGTTCGATTACACAAGCTTACCAGCAGTATTATAATTGCCATAACCACTCGTGAGCTTTTTTTAAATTTGTTTGCGTAGCAGTAAATGAGAATTCAATGGACTGGCTTCTTGCTTGATTCTGGATGCTAAACTTGATATCCAATCAGAAAATTCAACCTAGCCACTGCAGTTCTGTGTATTGGGTGCTTCCCGCTCAGTATCTAAGACAGCTCCCAGTGATGAACAACAACAACAACAACAAGCCTTTTCTGTGGAATTCCTGGGCATTCAACAGTTGATGTTACATCTCATAATAAAACATGACAGATTAAAGAAAGGTATTTGCAGGGTGACCTGGTCATCGAGTGGTTGATGCCTTGTGTTACGACACAGTGATGAGAAAGACAAACATGAGAACCACAAGAGAACAAAGATCTGAAATGGTGAAGTATAGCATGCATTGTTATTGCATCTGTGACTCATATGAGATGTGTTCCAGCAGAAATGATTACCATTGGCTGACATTGAAATTGGCTTTGACTCCATTTCAAGTAGTGATCAGTTAGTCTTGGGTAAATAGCCCAGGCTTCAGTTCATTCCATCGCCTTTTCAAATCTGATTTCACAGACTCTGGAGCGAAGATGCAGTTAATACTCTGATATGAAAGATCCCATATCTGAGTTTTGGAAAGATTGAAAGTTGAGGCTGTTATCTGATATTCTAGAGACAGGTCTGTTCCAAAAACACCTTTGTCATCAGTCTAGGAAAAAAAGAAGCAACTTTACAGACTGGAAGAACTTTACACACCTCGGAATAACTTTCAATAAGACAATTTGCGTAAGCAACACATATATAAGTGAATTTTGTTTAATGAAATTTCGATGTATATATTTGGAAAATATACTTCTTTCCTCCTCTTGTGACATTTGGAGTCCTGTAGCTCAGTGGTTAGAGCACTGGCTTTGCAAGCGAGAGCTCTGAGTTCAATTCCAGGCAGAGGGCGAAACCTTGGGCAAGTTTCCTTACGCCACACGCCTAATAATAATCCCTCCAAAACCAAAAACAATAATAAAAATTGGTCATTTTCAATCTACGACTGTTTGTGGGATATTGCTGTGTGCAATTGGCTGCCGCGTTTGCCCACAAATATACAGTCAATTCACTTTACAGTGTGTTCTGTGAAGCGCTTTGGGACGTGAAAAGCGTCAAATGCAAGGATTATTATTATCAAATGCAAGGATTATTATTATTATTCTTTATTATTATTTGTTATTCCTACACTTAGTAGCAAGATATATTTAAGTAACCTTTGCAATCACACTTTGTAATGTAAAAGAAATGCACTCACACAAACCACACAGGGATGGCCTAGGTTGTACCAATAGTGGAAATGGTGTTGATCATATGAAGAAATAGTCTGACTTTTGACATTTGAGGAGAAGCATAGTTCTAGGGAACAGAATAATGTGGTAAGGTGGCAATATATTTAACAACAACAACTTGCATTTAAGTCACGCTCTTCACACAGGATAATGTGCTAAAGTACATGTTTTCTTTGCTCTTACCTAACATCTAAGAAAGAAAATAAATCCACAAGAATATTTTATGATTCACATATAAATGTGAAAACATTCTTGTTCTATTCTATTTTTCCTTCCCTTTGGGGTTTCCCAAGCAGTTGGCCTGCTGCTATAATTTTGATCAATGCAGTTTTGAAACAGGTCAATAAGGACGTTTGGGAAAGAGATCCAGATAGATTGTCCCTTGAAATATTTTCTAGGAATTCATGATGTGGAATATTGCTGCTTCAAACTCGCATCTACCCACAAAATATTTTGCCCAGAAAATATACGCTCAGGGAGGATGAAGGGAAGGGATGGGAAGGGGGGATGACCGATGGCGTGGTCAAAGAGGAGGATTTTGAGGCAGGACTTGAAGGAGGCTAAGGAGGGGGCGAGGTGGAGTGATTGGGGGATGGAATTCCAGAGGTTGGGGGCAGAGTGGCTGAAGGCTCTCCCGCCAATGGTGGGACGGGTGGGTCGGGGGACGTGGAGCAGGACAGAGCCAGCTGAGCGGAGGGAGCGGGCGGCTTGATAGGGGGTTAGGAGGTTGCAGAGGTAAGGTGGGGCAAGGGTTTTGTAGATGAGGACCAGGATCTTGAACTGATCCTCTGAAGGATAGGGAGCCAATAGAGTTGGGCGAGAATGGGGGAGATGGGGTCACAGGGTTTGGTACGATGTATCCTGTGAAGAGCTTTGTGATGTCTTGAAGACGTGATAAGGAACTATATCAAATGCAAGCATTATTATGCTACCACTGGGGAGACAGCTTGTTAGCATACCAACATTTGGTGAATTCTACTAAAAAGAACTTAATAAAATTGTGTACTCAAGTCCAGTACTATAATTGTCAAAAATATCTGACAGTATTTGTAAATATTCCAACCTCCATTTATTCCTCTTTTGTACCACCTTGAATATGTAGAGTGACATTACCCAGAGGTATTCGATATTTCTTAACCGTATCAACCAAGCGTTGTGAGCCTCCGACCTCTGGGTGCAAAAAGGTACCGTGACCAATCCTGTCTGGAGGAATACTGAGCAGCATCTCAGACTCTTCATTTTGGTTGGGGATCTTAACATACAATTCAAAACAATTTTGTATTAATACTTTTAAAATTTACATAACTTGGTCATTTGCAATGGGCAACGACCGCCGTGTTGATTTTAAAAATAAGCTTGGGTATAAGATTAGCCAAAACTTCACAATTACTACAACCGAAAACCTAAAGAGTCATAATTTTAAGAATAAACAGGCATTTAATTTCAGGACATATTTTAAAATGGGTATTGCCAAATAGCCCTCCAGATTTATAAATTCCTTACCTCAGCCAGGTGCAGGGCAAGCTTAAGACCTAGGTTTCTGCCTGCTTGAAGTGGCGCAATGAAATTTTTACCGTCTCCAACCTTAAAGAAAAGAAACATATATTGAGGATTAATCATATAACCAGCATTTAACATGAAGTAAATAACCCTCAGCACTCACAATATCTAACAAGAATTTTCATATAATGTCGTGGGATTTTTAATGTCCACCAGAGCAAGCAGATTGAAACTCAGTTTAACTTCTTATCCAAAATGATAGCACCACTGAGCTCAAGATTTAGATTTTGAACCTTTACCCTTTGATATAGAGATGATAATAATAATAATAATAATCCTTGATTTGATATAGCGCTTTTCACGTCTTCTAGTGAGATGAGAGTGTTACAACCGAGCCAGGCTGCAGAATAATAATAATAATCCTTGTATAGCGCCTTATGTCTTCTAGACGTCTCAAAGCGCTTCACAGAATACACTGTAAATTGAATTGACTGTATGTTTTGTGGGTGAAACGCGGCAGCTAATTGCGCACAGCAGTTTTCCACAAGCAGTCGTGGATTAAGTGACCCAATTTTTTAAAAAAAGGAATTATTACCCCCGGAAAAGCAATCCACCAATTGACTAACAAACAGGTTCCTACTTACTACTAGGTAAATAGAGGCGTGTGGAGTACGGAAACTTGCCCAATGTTTCGATCTGCCCAGGAATCTAACCCAGTTTCACTCGAGCGCTCTAACCTCTAAGCTACAGGACTCCACTCTCATCAGTTGAATACATTCAATTGATGGCCATATTAGTTTGGTGTTCATGTTCAGGGAGTAGGAGCAAACAAGTAACTTGTTGAACAAGACAAAACATTGCAACCTACATTTCAGAATTTAGGATTGAATTCCAAGAAAATTATATACTCACAGCAGGATTTCCACTTAGGTCAAGACCAACCACGACACCATCACTGGACCTAAAAAATTCTTCTGCAAGTTTTACAGTTTCCATAGCAATGGTCGGCCCATTCCTTCTATCTATGGCCAGTAGAAATCTAGGAAAATATAGAAATGAAAGGTTTTTTTTCACCCACCATCATTTTATTTAACTGTGACATAGGAGTCAAAAGCTGTATTTTCATCTAACATCGTGTAACATATCCTTAGATACTTAGTATCTGAAATGGAAAAAAGTCAGTTTGCTGGAATAGTGTGAAGATCTTGGCATTTGCTGTTAACAATGTATAAATCAACGAATAGTTAATTAAAGCCGGTCTTATTTGAAGCAGGACACATCTGTTCTGAAAACGTGCTCACTTCTATGAACGTACAAAGAACCTTGAATGTCATTGGCCTCGTTTCACATCTTTTCCAGTTAATCATTTCAGTGGTGCAGGGCTAAACATTGCTAACCAGTTGTCAGAGGAAAAAAATTCCAACAGTGTTTTCATACCTTACATCAATGTCCACACCTTCGTTCTTGCACTGCTTAATGGCCTCAAGTACAGAGCTAACATAGGATTTCTTCGTCATGCCTGAGTGAAGGAAAGGAACACTATTAGAAGCATAACAGCAGAGTTCAGTTTTCCACTATTTTTACTTCATATTTTATACCCCCCTCACTCTCAATGATGCCACCTACTCTGCTTCCTCCTTCATCTTGGATAGTGTAGTCTACGGTCTTCTCAATTTCAAATTTACAGTACAATTATATTCGTATGGTACCTTTCACATCGGGAGGATGTCTCAAAGTGCTTCACAATGTTGGATGGGCACCCTAGCTGTGTGTGTGTGTGTGTGTGGTGGAGGAGGGGAAAGATGACTGAAAGTGCAATCAAAGAGGTATATTTTGAGATGTGCCTTGAAAAATTAGAAGGGAGGGAGCAAATCGGAGGGACTCAGGGGTAGAATTCCAGAGAACTGGGGCAGAAAATAGTGAACCTTAAGCATTGCCCGAATCAGGTGACAATTGAGCCATTTTAAATTGCTTAATTGTAAATCACTGTCCCATTTTTTTTGTCAAGTTTGAACACACTTTTTTTTTGCTGGCGATATTTAAAAGGCGTTGTAATAATCCTAAAGCAATAGGATTCAGTTAGGCGGGCACCGTGTTGGATACCCTTTACGAAGACATGACAAATTAACTGGGAACCAATGAAAGGGGATCAGGAAGCATAAATCAGATTACAGGGGAACTAACTGAAGGGGTTTTGGTTGTTGTGTCGGATTGTGTTTTGAGAGCAGAGAATAAAATAGTGATTTCAACATTTGATTTGGGAGAACATAACAACTGGAGTTTCAAGACTGAAAGTTAAAACTTTAAAGCTTTATTTTCATATGTGATTTATAATAAAAATGTTCCCATCTTGGCACGTGGTTGAGGCAAACAGTCAGATTTGAAGAGACATTCGTTGAATAAGAATTTTCACTTTCTTTTGATTGTGCACACTAACTTGTTTTTGATTCCTTGTATGTAATCTGTATGTAAAGGGCAAGGTAGGCAGCTGGGCTGACTTGTCATGACAAGCATTGTGATCCGGCCGATCGAGTAAAAAGATGGTAGTGATATAGGAGATCCAGAACATGCATCACACAACGGCATCATATAAACAATATCACTACAATAATAACTAGACCACGATAACTAACCTTGAGACAATCACATGAACCTATATTACCTGTACTCTTCTCCTCCCTCGGAGTGCTGCGTAGCTCAATGTACTTCACACCATCAGCAGCAAATTCCTTAACAACATCTTTTGTCACCTGAGGACAGGAAAACACAATTTTACAAAAGAGAAATTTACTTTATTTTGCCTCCCGCTCTGCCATATTTACAAAGTGAATTACTGTTTAGGGCTTAAGAAGCCTGGGCAGATATCACCCACCCCATCCTCTGGGCAATGATTAATAGATACGTTTCAGGTTTCTCCATGTTTGAACAGCATGCTGGTACTCATTGCTTTTAACTCATATGTGAAGAATGGTCACTTAGGCAAGTTAATAGAGGGCTGTCATGTCCCTGTGCACCGTATAAGAACAACTTCTGTTTACGTAGAATAAAATAAACATTTCAAAGCGCATCAAAAAGTGAGCTAGGTGCATCTGTCACTCGAGGGAGAGACAGTGTAAATTACATTCCAGACACGGAGAGCCAGCGCAGATGTAATTAGCTGAATGACCTCCTCCTGCACTGTAGATTTCTATGAAAACCTGCTGACTGAACTCCGTGCAAAGATATTTTCACTCAAAGCAAATGAAAATGTAGAGCAAAAGCAATTTACCACAAAAATGTCTTCGTCACTGACAGTTAGTTGATGGATTATTTTAAACATTTCAAAGCATCTGCGTAAGAAAAACACATAATGAGCAAACGTCAACAAAATGATTTTTGCTTTTCATAGTTTTTATTTTACTCCCTAACCTCTACTTTGGTTCCTGTTTTCATCAACACAAGCTTAGTGCTTTTAATATGTTGTTAGGCAATAAATGCCAGCACGGAACATTTACATGTTAACTAATTGGAATTGAGATTCAAATAAATGCCCCCAATGTGAATGTTGCTGGGTAGATGTTAATTATAATATATAATATAAGGTTTGGGTATTATGCAACATTGCTGAATGATAAGCAGGCCTAAGATGTGATAGGATGTACATTTATGCCTATATTTCCCTGAACAATGATATTTTTATCTATACAGGGAGAGTTGCTGCACAGCGGGTATACTTGTTTTAACATCGAGAAAGAAAGAAAATCTGAAGGGTCAATGTGTGTCCTTAAGCACCACTGGTCACAGGGAAGGCAGGAGTTTTAAGTGGGAATTAAGCAGATAAACATATGCAGATAAAGTCAACAATACAGCCAAAACAATAACAATTCTACATTTATATAGCTTTTCACATGGCCAGGACATCTCAAGGCAACAACAACCACAACAAGATTCCATTTATAGAGAGCCTTTCACGTCGGGAGGACGTCCCAAGGCGCTGTACAGTTGGGTCAGGACCCGAGCAGGGGGGAAATAGTCAGGGTGAGGGGAGGGAAGGGAGGGAGCGAGGAGGGGGTAGAGAGTTGAGAGCGGAGCTGAAGGCACTTCACAGAACTGACTGGGAGCCTGAGCTGAAAATGTTTTCCGGCTTATTGGTAACTTAACACATGCTATAAGATTCCATTGCTACAGTTCCATACTCCTCTAAAGTCCTTTTTTGTCCCCTGCTGATCACAGTCATGTTATGCTGGTCACTGAGGTGTGGTTTCTTTGTTATCAGCTTTTCTGTGGTAGTACTGCTGATGGACCCATTTAGATGGGCATGAAGTTCCTAAACAGGAAGAAAAATGTTAATTTATTGCAGTATTTGCCCAGATTACATTACCACGCACCGTCACAAAACCAGCTCCGGAAAGGTCGGATCTCCAACAACAAATATACACACAGCATTTAACACTGAACTTTAATATTGAACTTTATTTCTTTCGGTTGGTTATTAACTTTTTCGCTAAGTAAAAATAACAACAACAAATTACATTTGTATAGCATCTTTCGCGTCAGGAGGATGTCCCAAGGCGCTGGAAGTACAACATGGCTAGCGATCAGATGATTGCTTCTTACCGACCCTGGTATCAATGGTCTTATGTAAAACAGTGTATTGGAATATGCTCTAAAAAAAATCACCTCCAAAACAATATACTTCAAAGTTGCAGCAGTTGATTGTATGATATTTAATTCATCTCCTTACCACTATAACCATTTTGCTAGTTTATATAGCTCACAATCCTCCCTCTAGACAAAAGTTTTGAAGGGCAAAATGTCCAATTGTGCTATCGGTCTTTGTCATACAGGAATTTTTCATTTTTTTATACTTGCAACATACATTCAATGCAAACCATCTGTAATCTCTGTTGTAGTTTTGAGAATTAGACTGTCAACAACTAGATTTCTGAACTAATGTTTAATTTTCAAAATAAAAATAACTGATAGACTGGCTAGATATTTAACCAGAGAGAATTGTGTTGCTTGTTGATTTCAATAATAAACATATTTTAAAACCAGTGCAGGGCAAAAAATACAAGACAGTAAAGTAGCTTTGTAAAATCTTTTGTTTTAAAGGAAGGTTCAATGGCTAATAATGTTTTCCATTGTGTTCCGTTTTTGAAATAAAAGTTTGAAACCATTGTGATTCATCTGGGCAACAACGAGATAAACTCAACTTTTTTAACACAAAAACGTAGCAAAACAATCTTATATTGTTTGTATGATTGTGTGAAATCCTGTAGCTCAGTGGTTAGAGCACTCACTTTGCAAGTGAGAGACCTGATTTCAACTCCAGGCAGAGGGCGAAACCTTGGGCAAGTTTCCTTACTCCACACAGAGCCTAATAATAATCCCTCCAAAAAAAATAAAACAATAATAAATTGGTCATTTTCAATCTACGACTGTTTGTGAGACATTGCTGTGCGCAATTGGCTGCCGCGTTCGCCCACAAATATACAGTCAATTCACTTTACAGTGTGTTCTGTGAAGCGCTTTGGGACATCCTCCCGCCGTGAAAAGCGCTATATCAAATGCAAGGATTATTATTATTATTATATTGCTCCTGTCTTCCATACCCCTAAATTGTATTCTTCACCAAAATGATACCTAACTCCCTTTTGACTTTGCTGACACAATGTGTTTGCACCCCCTTCCTGTGTGCCATATTCCAGATGATACCCCAAATTAAATTAGAAGAGCTTCATTTATTTCTGTTGGGCCTTCTGCCACTCTGCCTCCACCCTCTGGAACTCCATCCCACAGTCCCTCCGCCTCCGCCCTTGCCTCCCTTCAAGACCCATCTCAAGATCCTCCTCTTCGACCGTGCTTTCAATCTCCCTGCTTTCCCCTTGCCCTCCACCCTCGCTGACCCCCAGCTTGGATCCGAAACTGCCTGTCCAACGCCTTGGGACGTCCTCCCGACATGAAAAGCTCTATACAAATTTAATTTTATTATTGTTGTTGCCGTTCTTAACAAATTGTCGTGTTTAGAATATAAGGGGTGTGATTCAGGACTCAATTCCACCCGACAGAATCCTAGCTATATTTTAGCATGTGTTTGGTGTCCAAACACTATTTCCTCCACAAAGCACACTGTGCCTCTGCAAAACTAAATCGAAATTTTGACATAACAATAATAATACTTACGGCGGCCTGTTGTCTCAAAGTTCTTAACGGGACATTATTTCAAGTCTATTTTTTTAGGCGAATCCAGTAGCCAATTTATACACAGCAATGTCCTTCAGACAGCCATTGCCCAGTATTTGGGGGGATTATTGGCCGGGTCACCGTGAGAATCTCCCTTCTCTTTTCAACCAGGAGGTTAAATGTTGGGTACAAAATCATATAATTATCAACAAAAAAAATTCTTCGGTGAGGGGAGGGGGAAGAACACTCACAACTTTAGGCAGATCTTTATAAAACTGTTCTGCCATGTGTTGGCCACGAAGTTGTTGTCAGGGATGCAGCTGTGGAAAATTGCTTCGACCTGTTCTGATAATTCTTGGGATTGTCAACTGTGAAGTATAAGGTAGAAAAGCAAATTAAAGCAAATAGCAAGTAAAGTCACCAGGCGATATTTCTAGGTGCCAAATAGGTGACCAGCAATTCTAATTCGACTGAATGAATGTTTTGAAGGAAGAAAACTTGATTTCTGATCCCCACTTTACTTATAATAATAATAATATTCCTTGCATTTGATATAGCGCTTTTCACGTCTTCTAGACATCCCAAAGCGCTTCACAGAACACACTGTAAAGTGAACAGACTGTATGTTTGTGGGCGAACGCGGCAGCCAATTGCGCACAGCAGTGTCCCGCAAACAGTCGTGGATTGAAAATGACCAATTTATTATTGTTTTGTTTTTTTGGAGGGATTATTATCAGGCGTGTGGAGTAAGGAAACTTGCCCAAGGTTTCACCCCGACCTGCCTGCAATTGAACTCGGGTCTCTCGCTTGCATGGCGAGCGCTCCAACCACTGAGCCACAGGACTCCACCACGCAATCACACATTCACGTGGCAAAACATTATTTTTTTAAAAAAAAAGAAAAATAAATAAAATCCTTTTGTGGCAAGGAGGGATTTCGGTAAGTTTGACAGCAATTGCAGCAGCACAAGGTGGGCCATTCCAGCTATGTCGTGTTAATCGAAATTCGGAATAAAATGAGAGATGGCCTTTCTGTGTGAGTGAGAGGAGGAGGAGGAGGAAATAATCCCAAGTTTTAAAGGCTGTTGTTTGCAACTGTGGCAACTCCACAGCTAAGGAGTTCTTGTTTGATCTGGGGGGGAGGGCAGGCTGTAAAAAATGCAGCCTTTCTTTTTTTTAAAAAAAAGGAAAGCGACAGAAACCTACTCCTGAAATGGAAGCGACAGAGAGAGAGAGAGAGAGAAAGAGAGTGCAAAGCAAAACCTGCCTCTAGAGGGGAAGGAAGGGTTAGCGTTGCTGTCCGGTTGCAACTGTTTCCTTCTCTTCCGTTTGCTTTTTTTTTCTCTGGCTTCGGGGATTGCAACTTGAGGTATTTTATTTACTCGGTGCGAACTTCTCTTGACGCTTTGCAAAAGGCACAGCTGAAGGTTTGCAAGTGAGCGAGCGAGCGAGTCAGTGAAAATGTCCAGAGTCCACAACCAGCGCTCCTGTGAATTAATGCTCCTGCAAAACCCTGTCAAGAGTCTCTGGAGTGGGAGGAAAAAAAACCACAACACTTTAATTCGGGTGGTGCCCTCTGCACTGGCGGATCGCCTGCCTGCAAGGGGACTGCAGGGAGAAGCAAACAAGAAGTCCAGCAGAGCAGTCAAGTCAAGTCAAGTCAGCAATTTTAGATCAAAAGAAGGTTGGTGGGAAGATCCCTTCACCATTGCAAAAAAAAATCCGACTGAGCTTTCAGCTGCCAAGAGGAAGTGAAATGAATTCTTGCTGGTGGAAAATGAGCTGAGAGTTGCTAGGTCTTGAGTTCTATGGTTTGGTTCAGCCCTTTCCCTCCCTTCCCTTAAGGATTCCCCCCCCCACACCCCCCCCACACCCCCCCTCCACCCCCCCACACACACACCCTTTCAAAATCTCCAGTTTCTTTCAAAAAAAAGCGTTTCATAAATAAATATTTCTTCTTCGAAAGAAAAGAAATCATGACGACGTCAAATGATTATATTATGACTTGCCTTCACCTTTCCTAAGGGAAGTATTCAATACATATATATTATATATATATATCATTTTAAAAAATCAATATTTTTAAATATAATTTTGACTGTAGGAACAGGAAAAGACCATTCAGCTCATTCAGCCTGTCGCGCATGTATTGCTTATGGTGCATGTTTCTCCCAGTTTCTCCCAGTGTCCTGGCCAACAATCCCCCAAATAATATAATATTATAATTATATAGGATATAAATCACAAATTAGCTGTCACGTTTGCCCACAGCTACTACACTTAACGGTAAATCCTGTTCAGCGCTTTGAGACGCCTTGACATGCAAGGCGCTGGATCAAATGCAAGGAATATCATGATCTTTTAATCCCATTTTCCTGCCTTTCCTCCATACCAATCAGCACCTTTCCTGAGTCAGTAAACACAGTTTAATTTCTCGTTGCTACGTTTTATCTTGATCAGACACAACAACAACTTGCATTTATATAGTGCCCTTCCCATAGAGCAGCGTCTTGGAGGTTTAACACAGTGATAAATATCACAGGCTCAGAATCGCATTAATAGGTGTCAGCCTGGTTCAGTTAGTAGCACTCTCGTCTCTGAAGCAGAAGGTTGTGGCTTCAAGTCTGACCTTGAGACTTTGATCTTATAGTCTGTGCTATAAGTACAGTACAGTACTCCAGTACAGTGCTGGGAGAAAGCTACATTGTCAAAGATGCATTCACGTCATGGTTGAATGTTGAACGCCTAATAATAATCCCTCCAAAACCAAAAACAATAATAAATTGGTCATTTTCAATCTACGACTGTTTGTGGGACATTGCTGTGCGCAATTGGCTGCCGCGTTCGCCCACAAATATACAGTCAATTCACTTTACAGTGTGTTCTGTGAAGCGCTTTGGGACGTCCTCCCGACGTGAAAAGCGCTATATCAAATGCAAGGATTATTATTATTATTATTATTATTACTGACCCGTTTCTTTCCTGCGAACGTTCTGTGATCCTATCTCACCAGGGACCAGTTTTGCGCGAACATATTTTAAGTGTAATTTTTATTCCAGATGCATTTGAAAACGAAATGGGTAAGAAAGCTCGGCTGATGAACATTTTAATCCAGCTAAGAAAATGCGTGAACCATCCGTACCTTTTTGATGGTGAGTGACTTCTCCACCGCGTTCTGTGCTTGTTTGCTTCCAACCCTAACATCAAATTGGTCAACGTGGAGTCCGTCAGCTTGTGGTTAGAGCACTCGCCTCGCAAGCGAGAGATTTGGGTTCGATTCCCGGCAGGGTGAAACCTTGGACAAGTTTCCTTACTCCACACGCCTGATAATAATCCATCAAGAAAAAAATAATAAATTGGTCACTTCAATCCACGACTGTTTGTGGGACACTGCTGTGCGCAATTGGCTGCCGTGTTTCGCCCACAATTATACAGTCAATTCACCCTACAGTATATTCTGTGAAACGCTTTGAGATGTCTAGAAGATGAGAAAGTGCTATATCAAATGCAAGGATTATTATTATTATAACAATCTTGCCATAATGCAACATGTTGGCCCACTAGCTAAGTACAACGAGAATTTCACATTTATAGAATGCCTTTGACATTGGGAGAATGTCTTGAAGCAGTTCACAGAGTTGACTGGGGGCTTGAGCTGGCGGAGGTGTAGGTATACCAATGAGTCAAACACATTAGGCTGCTGTGGCCCTACAAATACACTCCGTACACTTCACAGTGCATCAAATGACAAGGATTATTATTATTGAATTCACTTTACATCATTCAAAAATGATACATTTACGTCAACCTATGAAAGATATGAGGTAGGATTCTAATGCTGACTGTTATGAAACAAAATATTGAATTGTTTTATATTATTATAAACAAGTTTTTCTTGTTGAATTTTTTAAAGTAATAATAATCCTTGCATTTGGCATACAATCTCGTCCCTAGCTGGAATTTAACATGTGGTTTACTAGAATTAACTGAATATATTGTGGACAAACAAAACAAAAAGCTACTTCATTGCTACAAGGATGATTGCATTATAATAACCATATTTCAGTCCTCCTGTTTTGTGTCTGTTGGCTAGTGTGTATCTCTACTTTTTTTTTAGGTGTTGAACCAGAACCTTTTCAGATCGGAGAGCATCTTATGGAAGCAAGTGGGAAACTTTACTTGCTAGACAAATTACTGGGATTCCTGAAATCCAGGTCTGATTATTTTATTGAAGTCAGAGATTACAATGGATGGTTGTAAATATTCTCCAGTGCTGAGCTTAGATTGCGCTGAGATTGTTTAACTTTTTTTAGTGCGTCACTAGCAGGTGGATTGCATGGTAAAAATTAATTTTTTGTTGGTTATTAACATAAAATCCAATGCCTGACATTAGTCACATCAGACATCAGTCATATAATCTTGTATTTTACCAATGTGTGACTAACCAATGTAGCAGTCTTAATCTCAGCCAATTTCCTGCACTGGTTTAACCACTGGATTTTATGATATTCAACAAAATTCAGTAGTTTGCCAAGTTGCCTTGTAGTCTATAATTGCATTCATAATCAAAGGATGACAGTTGGCGAGATCTGCCTCCTAAAACCTAACCTCCATGTGAATGTTTTGTGGTGCTAAATTAGTAAAAGTGATTGAGGTGCACTGCAAGTTGTTCAGCCGCATTTGCGGTTCTTATATGCAATCTATTAGCATTCTTAAACGCAGATCTGTTTTCTGTGTGATGCATTTCTATTCACGGTTCATTTTGTAAAACACTTCACAACATTCCTTTTAACATGGTACAAAGGAAACTGTATAGGTGTAAGTTGTTCCATGAAACTGACATTGATTGACTCGCCTTTCATTTTTCATTCCCCCTGCGGCGGATATTTGACTGGCTCAGGTGTCTTGCATTCCCCCTTCCTGATCCTATAGCAAATTGAAATTATGAAGTTACTGAATTGGCATTGCAGTGCCTTAAATACTTTTGTATTATAGTTAAATGAGGAGGGAGCAAGGTGGCGGGATTGTGGCAAAGAGTACCAAAGCTTCAGAGAGTTGTGGCTGAACGTGTGGCCATCGATGGTGGAGCGGAGGGAACGAGGGATAGGGAAGATGGTAGGGTAGGTATTGTGGAAAGATAAGATCAAATGAGCTAAAAAGTCTTCTTCACCGAAACTTCTCTTGTGAATGGAACGCACAATTTATTATTGCTGGTAAGATGCACACATCCGTCTAGGATTATCCATCAGGAGTAGGGTACAAATGTCGAGGAGCCTGTAAAGGGAGAAAGAAATACAACTTAAATATTTTGCAATGTTTCCTTTCATACCGCAGAAACCACCGAGTGCTACTGTTTTCTCAGATGACTAGAATGCTAGATGTTCTGCAAGACTACATGGAATATAGAGGTAAAAGCCAGAAAAAGTTTCATCCGGTGTTTGCTTATCTTTCAAAGCCTTAGCCTGAAATACAGTCATAGCACTTTCACCTCTGAGTCAGTAGGTTTTGGGCCCAAGCTCCACGTTGGGACTTGGAATCACACAGTCAAAGCCGCCTTTTGCCCACAAAATACACAGTCAATCCACTTTACAGTATATCCTGTGAAGCGCTTTGAGACGTCTCAATGACATGAAAAGGCACTGTATCAAAAACAAGGATTATTGTTATAAAATTAGGAGAGATATTCAAGTGCTTTTTTCTTAATTCTCATTCACAGGATTCATGATCTAAGCACTCGTAAACCACATGTTAAATTCCAGGTAGAGAAGAGATGTTAAATCGGGAAATGGTTATGGTTTGAATTTCCACCTAATCTTAGCATCTAATATAATTTGTCTTAAAATTAAAAAGGCTATGCAGAATTGTGGAAAATTCTTAAATTAAATCTTAAATTGAAAGACAGCTTCTGCAGTTGGTAAAAGGCCCGGATTTTAAAAAAAATTAAAGAGAAAATGATCTTAATGGCTAAGGCTAGCTGGAATTTGGAGCCTTTAAATGTTAATTGAGAGGTAGCAAAATCTGAATTATTTTATGAGTTTGACTGTAGGTTTAAGTCTCCATGGGAATTGACTCTTCTTAGTCAACAACAAATGAGTGATTACTGTGTTTTCATTTTTATGAGTGCTTCACACAGCTTTGTTCTCCTTAAGGTTACAGTTACGAACGCTTGGATGGGTCAATACGTGGAGAAGAACGATTCCTTGCCATCAAAAATTTTAGTCAACAAGACGTTTTTGTGTTTCTTTTGAGCACTAGAGCAGGTAACAGAATATTTTGAATATATTCTCTCTGCTTCATCATGGAAAGATGTATCCATTTGATTGCTGTAGCTATTCATTTCAGCCCCTGAGGTCGATAGAATTTGCTGCGATTATAATTCCTTTTCTTCTTTAACGCTACTTTTCAAATTCTGCCAATCATAATCTTAAGTGACATAAAGTTATGCTATTGTAAATTAATTATTTGATAACCTCAGCGTCTGAGCTGAGTTGTTTTGGAGTACCTGGGAGGATGGCTGCAGGAAACTAGAGCAAAGGCTTTATTCCTGTGCCCATTTCTCTGACAAGTGCAACCCAAATATTGAGTTATCCAATCTCATCCAGGGTACGAGGGGAAATGCACCACAAGTGACCTCAACGCCCTGGGATGTTGGCAGGGAAACTCAGTCCAGATTCCTGCACCCAATCCATTGACATCCCCTGCTGGAACGTTCATTGTGTGGAAGGTTTTGGTTCAGTTATGATTTCTTCACGGTTGAATAACCTGCCATAACAAATTGCTCAAACTAATGAAGAATGGCCCTTATCCAAAGTATTGCAGGATGTGCTGAACACCAGCATGACTAGAAGAGAAGAGGATGAAATATTTGGAGAGCGAAAAAAAGCAAAGAGACATTTTTTGTCCAGCCCCACTCACCATGCCTTCCCCTTAATTCTATTTCTTTTACCCACCCCCCCCCCCCCACTTTCCTCCCGCCACAACACCTTACATTCTGTTTTCTCTCCTCTACTGAAGAGCTCACTCAGGATGGTGTACAGTGCTTCACCCATGTGGCCATTGTTCACTGTTAAGCCTGGACAATGGATGCCAACAGTCTGACATTATGATGGTTATTAAAGAGAGCTAAGCCCCATCTGTCCTTTTACCAACATGCACTCACACTGTCCAGCAGAGCCACTGGATAGCAACTAGGAACAGGAAAGCTGATTGAATTCCCTTTGTAGCTAATTCAACACAAACCGAAGGTTAAGATCAAACCTGGGACTTTGCAGCTCTGCACGTTTCAAGGAAACCCAAAGTTATTTGTTTCAATGGAATACAATAAAAAACAGGATAGTTTATTCATTTCATATCTTGCAATATATCAGTCGTTAGCTTTCTGAAATGCTAAATTGTGTTTTGGAAGCAGAAGGCTGAACTGCTTGTTGATACGTCTATGACTTATCTCTAAGTTTGTTTTGTGAACAGGTGGAGTTGGGATGAATCTAACAGCTGCTGATACAGTCATATTTGTGGACAGTGATTTTAATCCCCAAAATGACCTCCAGGCAGCAGCAAGAGCTCACAGGATCGGCCAAACAAAGTGAGATTAATTATATTTTGTACAATCTGTAGAGTACATCTGACGCATGTTGCATTTAAACAGGCTTCGAGACACTCCCACAAAGGATATGAATAGTAGGCACTTGGTGAGACACCAGGGAGGAGCCTGGTTCCATGGATTCATATCCCATTGAAAGGAAAAAAAAGAAATTGATCCTATTCAGGGGAGGTAAAAGGGAAAGAATTGATGAGAGAATAAAATCAACAGGTGAGGGGGTTTGAAGGATGTCTTCCCTTGAATTAATCACATAATTAATAAATCCTTTTCATTGGTTGTTTATTACATAATTGAGGCCACCCTTACTGTGGATTTACACAAATCCGCCTCATAAAATCATTTACACATGGCGCATAATAGATTCCTATAGTTCACCAACTCGAATTAAGCTAAAAAGTATCCTCCGGTTACTCCCTTTTAACATCATCCTGAAATAGCTAATGCAGTCTTTCGTTCCTTCCCAAACTAGAGAAGGTTTTCCAAACATATTTTTAAAAGAGATAGGAGTAAGTGTTGGAAGTTGAACCCAGAGATATCATTTAATGCAATGACTGTAGGATTAGTCTCAAATTCAGTGCCTTCAGTGCATGTAATGAATTTGTATTTGGCTAAGAGTTCGAGAATATTAGTACATTATGTGTATCACTTTAGGAATTGCAGAAGTCATTTCTCCCATCCCAAAGTAATGATTTTGTTTTGCTTTACAATATAAAGGCCAGTGAAAATTATTCGGCTGATTGGAAGAGATACAGTGGAAGAAATAATCTATGGCCGAGCTAAATCAAAGCTGAAACTGACGAACACTGTGATTGAAGGAGGTCAGTTTTCTCTAAAGGAAGGAGGAGAATCATCTGGGAATCCTGATATGCAGGTAAGAAACTGCTGACAGTACAGTTCATAGAGGGAGGGGACTGTAAATTTCACACAAGATCTTCAGTCACCAACTACAAGATGTGACATGGCTTTCACTTAGGGTCCACAGAAATGTCATCATACCAATATGCTCCATAAGGATGTATAAAATGCTCTGTCAGTCATGTTGTGGTTCTGTGTCCACTCCCAAAGGAAATAACTTGTGGTATAATGAAGTTTAACTATTGGTGGCGGCCTTAATGCGCCTTGCCCAAGTGACAATCTTTTTAAGTGAACCTGCACTGTGAATCTCAGCATTATGGAATCCTGTAGCTCACTGGTTAGAGCACTCGCCTTGCAAGAGAGAGACCTGAGTTCGATTCCCAGCAGGGTGAAATGTTAGGCAAGTTTCCTTACTCCACACGCCTCTGTTTACTTAGCAGTGAGTAGGAACAAGATTGTTAGTAGATTGGCAGATCACTTTTCCCATGATAAGAATTCCTTCAAAAAGAAAATAATAATAATAAATTGGTCACTCCAATCCACAATTTTTTTGTTGGACCCTGCTGTGCGCAATTGGCCGCTGTGTCTCGCCCACAAAATATACAGTCAATTCACTTTACAGTGTATTCTGTGAAGCACTTTGAGACATCTCAAAGACGTGATAAGGCGCTATATCAAATGCAAGGATTATTATTATTATCTTTGATCAAAGGAGGAAGGCTATGACAGCCAAAGACAATCCTGTCCTTATTCAATATAAACACATCACAAGTGCGCAGATCAGGAGTAGAAGCATGAACCCTGGCACATTTCCCTCTTTCCTTTCTCCAGCCTGGGATCTTGAGGCCAATTGAATTGGCCCATTCCCGCCCTAGTTGTGATCAGATCACTCAATACAGATTAGCGGTCGAATTTGGAACCTTCTTGCATTTCTGTATAACAACTTGCATTTGTATAGCGCCCTTCACGAAGGGCAATGTTTCAAGCCTTAAATTAGGTCAGTGTAGCTCACAATGTGTAGCTAGCTTTATTTGTTGAAGCAAGTTTGCTTTAAAACTATACATCTTACATTTTACTGCTGCCTGCATCAGTTTAGAATCACTTGAGCAAGTTTCAAAAAAGAATGCAAGGCTTATTTAAATTGGCAATCCCAGATATAGATTTTTAATACCTTTTGCCAAACATCTCCCACCTCTTATCTTTGATGGTTCCATTCCTGTTTCTTACATCTATTGACATTTGAGATCTCCCTCTCCTGTGATCTCACATCGTCATTGCTAAACCTTCTTCATTTTCTTCTGTTTCTGCTAAATAATTTTTGTCGTAAATTTGAACACTATGATGCTTTGTACAAGACTAGGACGCCCAAATCTGGGAAAGCTCTCCTAGAACCTCTCAGAATTGCACTGAAGGAAAACCTTGCTTCACAGGTTATCCTTTTTTCAGTAACAAAATTATTTAGTTTCATAAAGTTTAAGATTTCTTTTCTTCAATAAAATTGGAAGAACAAGGATTAGGCCATTTAGGTAGTCGAACCAGTTCTGCTGTTTTATTAGTCCTTTCAATTCCATTTCCCCAGTCTTTCTCTGTATCCCTTAATACCCTTACTTCCCAAATAATAATAATCCTTTCATTTGATATAGCGCCTTATCATGTCTTTGATCCATCTCAAAGTGCTTCACAGAATACACTGTAAAATGAAGTGACACTATATTTTGTGGGAAAAACGCGAGTAAATATCTATCTCTCGCCCATTCAGACATCCCAATTGAATCTGCGGCATTGGTCATTCTGACAAAAATACAGTAATACCACCAGGATGTAAAATATGAGATAATTAGTTAGTTTCGCTGCTGTGTTTAACAATTCAAAATGTTTTATGGTGAACAGCAATCATTTATTGTTTTGTGCTTCACCATCAGCTCAGTGATATCCTGAAGTTTGGGCTGGACAAACTTCTCTCTTCTGAAGAGAGCACTGTGGAAGAAATTGATCTGGAAAGCATCCTAGGAGAAACCAGGAAAGGAATATGGGTTGCTGATGACCAACCAATACCAACTGAAGAAGCATGCAAAGAGCCAGAGAGCACAAGTATGTGTTTGGACCTTGCACCAGTTAACATTGTTCAGCCTTTGCCGCCTTGCCTTGAATTTGAGTCTTCTGAATCTTGCACGAGTTTTAAACTTTTGTGTAATTGTTCCTCACACCCAGCCTTAGCTCTTCCCAATGTATTCAAGAGATTTGCAATTCCCCAACTGCAATTCATGTAATAACTGGGTTCATGAACACACTCTCCTAAAATCAGAGCTTGTATGCACCATGATTGCTCTACAGAGAAGTAAGCAACTAGTGAAATCATTGCTCAATGAGTAGGGAAGTGTGTCTGAGCTGTGGGCTGGAGGAAAGTGTCAATGCTTTCACATATTTCATGCTGAGTTGTGCTCTAATCTTCAGTCCTCTTCTCAAGACACTGAGTCCTGTTAACATACAGTTCCACTGGCACTGACACCTTTCTAATACCTCACCTGAGCGACAGCTCTTCATGTTTAAGAAGAGACTCTGAGTGCCCGGTGGCTACTCAACTCCAGGTCCCAATCCTGTCCTCGCCCAATGACCACACATTCATTATTCAACAGCGATTGTCAGATATTGATCAAGCATGGAACTGCAGTCTCCTAAGATTGGCCACTGAAATAACACACTAAGAAAGCCATATTATTACACTGTCATTCATTGCCATGATCTTCTCTCCTTTTAGCACACATGTACTTGTATGAGGGGAAGGATTATTCGAAAGGGCACACTTCAGCAGACCAGAACACTTTCAAACAACTTTTAGATATTTACAAAGTGATGCTTGAAGACACCAGTAAAGAAGGAAGATCACTCCGCAATAAATCCAAAGTAAGCCTGTTTACTTTACCCACTGTCTTATTTGGATATATTATATATGAGTTAGAAATGCATGTCAATGTTGACACTGTGATGCAAATTATTTTTAACTGTTATTACCTTTTGTCTGTAGAGCACCCATTGTCCTTTGATTCTGCTTGCTAGAAGCTACAGTTTTTAGCTGTCAGGTTACAATAATAATTCCTGATTTTCCATGTATTTCCTTTTCAGTGCTACATTTCTGCAATAAATATGAGCAATATGAAAGTGTTTGTTTTCGGGAGGGGGTGGGGGTTGTTAAGAGTTTGAAATCTTTCTTCACGTTCAAACCATGTTTTTGCAAGTAAGGTTTTGATTGTGACAACCATAGCCCAACATTTCACTTTGATCATAAAACCACCTGGTCATTTGAAGCCCATAATCTAAATGATCTTTTGATGATTAATTATAATCCTTGCATTTAATGTAGCGCCTTTCACATGGGGAAGACGTCTCAAAGCGCTTCACATGATATACTGTGAAAGTGTAGTAACTATATTTTGTAGGTAAAATTGTAGGATTAGCTTATAAATAAAGGAAGCCCTGGAAATTCTTAGTAAGCTTCTTTTTTTGGGTAGGGGGGNACAGGCAGGTGCAGTGTGTATGTATGTGTAACAGACAGTCAGTGCAGTGTACATGTGTCGTGTGAATTCAAAATTCCACATGTTTTTCAGAAAATGTCTGTCTGGTAAATATCTAGAAAGTCATTAAATATGCTTATGAAACAAGTCTTAGTAATCATCATTACAGCACGTATACACACATAAGAAAATGTGAGGAAAACAAGAATAACATTTCTTATTGTATTCCTTGACCAGTAGATCGGGTAGAGAGGGATTCCTTCTACCCGAAGTATTTCACTTCAAACTGAGGGAACGCCTCTCTGAAAATAGATCACTTCAGAGTAGAGTTCCTGTGGGTTTTTTGTGATATTTCACCCACAAAATGCACAGTCACTACACTTTGTATATCCTGTGAAGCGCTTTGGGACATCCTCCCGACGTGAAAGGCGCTACACAAATGTAATTTGTATTGTATTGTACGTTCCGCTTCTCTGGCTAAGGAATTCCATTGGTAATAGCTGCAAATTAGGCTCCATTGTTGGCAAGTTTCTGAAAGGGATGTACTGAAGCATTTGATTTTGTCCCACGCCTGTGCAGGTCCTTTTGACTGCTCCACTGAGCCTCAGCACCAGAAAGAAACGGGCATGGTCGCCCGAGGAACTTGAGCAGCGTCGGCAGAAACAGCAGGAGGCAGCAACCAAACGGGCAAAACTTGCGGAGGAAAGAAAGCAAAAGCGAGAAGAGGAGGAGCACAAGAAAAAGTAAGTCGTGGAGCCACAGGGTCTTGAATTTTCCCAACTCATGCTTTTAAACACGCGCTGTGCTATGCTGTTCACCCATCAGAATCCCTGTAATCCAATCTCAAATAAAATTCTTCCCTCAGACTGGCTTGGTGGGAATCCTGTAGCTACAGATCCCCTTGCCTTCCATCAACAGACAGTGGGAATGAGAGTGAATCAGAGGAGGAGGGAGATGAGCTTGCTGGAGATCTAGATGTCACAGATACAGAACAGACTTCAATTCACTATGTTATCGGTGATGTGACTCACCCAACAGCTGCTGTCACGGGGGATGCAATAGTAGTGCATTGTGTTGGTAAGTAGAACAAAATAAAATAGCATATATGGAATCTCCCTGCTAGTCCCAGTTATTCTTACAGCTATAAAGGATATCAAAAAGTTGCGGTGTGATGTGTTGATTAAACAGTGCCTCAACTGTCTGAAGCATGAGTGAGCCCGCAATCTATTGCACCACCAATCAGACATCTGTTTAATGCAGCACTTTGTTTGCGATGTTTTACTCACTGTTGCATTTGCTAGTAGTTGTTAAAAAGTGCTAATTTTATTCCCCAGTACCCCAGCCGTGTCTTGCATTAAGACATACAAACCAGAATGTTAGCCATTGCAAACCAAAATGCAATACAACAATACAAATTGACATTTATATAGTGCTTTCCACATCAAGAGGATGTTCCAAGGCACTGAAATTAGTTATAGATAGCAAAACATTGCCGGTGTGATAAGTAATATTAATAAATAAAAATAATAATTGTTGCATTTGAGGTAGTGCCTTATCACGTTGTTGAGACGTCTTAAAGCATTTCATGGGATTTTACTGCAAAGTATAGTAATGGTTGTGTATTTGTAGGCAAACACGGCAGCCAATTTGCACCGAGCAGTGTCACACAAATAACCATGAAGTGAACGACCAATTTTATTTGTGGGATGATCAGCCAAGAGATCGGGACAAACTCCCTTCTTTTTTGAGTAGTGCCATGTGAGCTTTAATGTCCATCTGAACAGAATGATGAATAACAGTATTTTCTTTTTGAAAAAAAGGGTTGTTTTAACCATTTAAACAGTGACTAAAACCGTCTTAATGCTTGAAGGAGCCTCATTACACTGGCATGTTTGGGTTTGATTCCCAGTTTGTCCTGTGGTCTGATCTCAATCAAAGAAACATTTGGGAAGTCAACGTTTGTCCTTATTGCTCCAAGGTCAGTGAGAGGAAAAAAGTCAGCAAAATCAGCCAAAATGCCCACTTTTGATTGCCAATCAGCGCTGCCTGATAACGAATAATGAATAACACATCAGTTGAGTAAGATACTGGAGGAGCCTGTGGGACTGTAGCCTTAGAGGAGTCAGCACGAGAGAGAATGAGGGAACATTTTAAAAACGTTTATGAAACCAGTTTGATCATTTGAAAAGATTCCCATTTAATTCAGCTTTTTTTGGGTGAATTTTGCACCCTATTTATATTTTGCAATGACCATTTTTCTTTTTTTCCAGACAACTCTGGTAGATGGGGAATAGGAGGCTTATTCACAGCTCTGGAGGCTAGATCTGATGAGCCACGAAAGCAGTATGAACGAGCAGGAAAGATGAAAGGTAAGAGTTGCTTTCATCCTCTGGCATAACTCTTTAACCGATGTAACCAATAGAGGACCCGGATTCGATTCCCAGGCAGGGCGAAACCTTCAGCAAGTTTCCTTACTCCACATTCCTCTGTTTATCTAGCAATAAGTAGGAGCCTGGCTGTTAGTCGACTGGTGGGTCGCTTTCCGGGGGCATTAATCTCTCGGAAAAAGAAAATTGGTCACTCAATCAACGACGGTTTGTGGGACATGGCTGTGGGCAATCGGCTGCTATATTTCACCCACAAAATACACAGTCAATTTACTTTCCAGTATATTCTATGAAGTGCTTTGAGACGTCTCAAGGATCCATCAAGAAACTTTAAGGTTCTACAGTGCTATCACATGAAAATGCTTTCTCTTTATTATCTGTACATTAGTTACAGGGAAGCCCAATCGTCATGCCCCTTGGTATAATCCTATCTTGCTTCGAGTGGCTTTGCTCCTTTCTATTCGCAGGAATCATTGCCGGTGTCACTTCCTGTGCGCATGCACGTAGTGTGCAGGAAGTGACTTCAGCAGTAGCTGACAACTTAAAAGTTGGCTAAAGCAGAGTTCACCTGTACTTGGGAGTACTCCACATGGCTTCACAAACCACTTCTAGTCTTGTGATGAATCAGGCCAACAAATGCTTTGGCATTGCTTGGTCTTAGGCAAATGTGTGGATTTGGCATCCCATGGGGTCAAGTTCGTCTCAGAATCAAGTCCATTGTACATTCAATGGCCTCATAGGCACAAACACTCCACAGTTTGCTGTGGGAAGCAGGGGAAGATCCAGAGAACCAAATTACTAACAGCTAACAGTTGAGTTTTATTCAAAACACTTGTAATCATGAAGTACATTTGTTTATTTTGTATGAATTATTTTCGGTTGCCTTTAGCAGTGTATACTTTAGAATATGTTTAGCTATTGCTGAAGTACAATTCTTTTTGACATCGCAGATCTTTCTCTGGGCAGTGTCCTTCTGTTTGCCATTGATGACAAAGAGTCTCGGAGTTTGGGGCAGGATATGGTATGTTGGAATAAGTTTGTGTTATTCTGAATTGCTTTGTGTAAATATTCTTGATGCCAGTTTGGCTCAGCTGGTAGTACTCTCACCTTTGATTATGCGTTCCAGCCCCACATCTAAGTTAATCCTCCAGTGTAATCCTGGGGAATGCTGTATTTATCGTAGGTGTCATCATTTTGATACATTATACCACCTGCCTGTTCAAGTGGACATAAAAGATCCCATGACAGTATTCGAAAAGAGAAGGGAGTTTCTACCTGGGAAGGGTGACCTGGGCAGCAATCCTTAGGATAAATTGGTCATTCACCTCATGGCTGTTTGTGATTGCTTGCTGGCACAAATGGCCTTAATATTTGCCAACAAAGCTAGTCATTACACTTGACATATTTGCAAGATTTTGAATGGTGATTATTGGGCAGTGGACGGACTGGTTTTCTTAGCCTGATAGATAGGAATGAGTTAAATATGATGCACACAATTAAAATTGCATGAATCTTCCGTTACTTCATTTCCCTCGCACTGTTGAGCTAAATAATGTCTCCCTAGACACTTTCATTGACTGTCAGTAGAAGTTTCTGTTTCAAATAAAATTATTTTCAAAGAAACAGGAATGGCATTGAGGAATGATTGTGACTGTTATTGTTTTGAAAAAAGGTACTGAAAGTAGAGCTAATTTGTTAGTCAAATTGCTATGTAAATCTGATCTTATGGTTGCAAACCTAGCAAGTAAAGAAATGTGTGATCAGCCAAAACATTATCAGTTTTGTTCATCTTTGTTTGAGTGTGTGAATGTAAAGTACATATTTTCTAGCTAGCAAAAGTCCAAAATTTTCATGGACCAAGTCTTAACGCTTTTGTCTTAACATTTTAAGATTTGTCTCCCAGCCAACAATCCCCCGGATATAATTAGTTATTCACTTCATGGCTGTTTGTGGGACATTGCTCTTCGTAAATTGGCTGCCATGTTCGCCCACAAATACACAGTCTCTACACTTCATAGTAAAATCCTGTGAAGTGCTTTGAGTCATCTCTGCAGCTTGATAAAGCACCATATCAAATGCAAGGATTATTATTTTCAATTATTACTATTACTCATCCAACCACAATTGTTGCTATCCATCTGGTTTATCAGGTGTCAGCACTTCCACACTTACCTAATCAGCTATTTTGCACGCCTGAGCACAGACATTGAATGTCAACAGGCTGTTGAACAAGAGAGGGAGTAATCCTGTTCTCAACTGCTATCTTATCCCCTTGTTTGCAAATCCATACAACCGGGTGCACACATTTCCCAGCAGTGATTACTGCAAGGCGATCAGGAGTACGGATTCTGTCCAATTTCACCACCGCCTCAGCTAAGATCAATATCTCAGGCAGCATAGATATTGGATCAATTTGGGACCTTCCTGTGGTGTTCAGTACAACCCTGTGCACTGTATGACCCAAAGAACCACGAAGAGAGCTCAAAATAACACTGATCATTAATCATTTTTTTCAAAAAAGTATGTTGAAAGAAAAAAAATGCATTTCATTGTTTATCTTTCAATCACTTCATCCCTCATTTTGTCTTTTGACAAGCTCCTATGGCCCTTAAAGGCTGTCTTCATTACTCACGCTCATGTTTCTCTTTTCTCACTCTTTTCCCATTCTATAATGATCCTGATCATGATAATAATAATAATAATCCTTGCATTTGATATAGCGCTTTTCACGTCGGGAGGACGTCCCAAAGCGCTTCACAGAACACACTGTAAAGTGAATTGACTGTATATTTGTGGGCGAACGCGGCAGTCAATTGAGCAGAGCAATGTCCCACAAACAGTCGTAGATTGAAAATGACCAATTTATTATTGTTTTTTGTTTTGGAGGGATTATTATTAGGCTCTGTGTGGAGTAAGGAAACTTGCCCAAGGTTCGCCCTCTGCCTGGAATTGAACTCAGGTCTCTCACTTGCAAAGCGAGTGCTCTAACCACTGAGCTACAGGACTCCACAGAGAAAAGATCTAAGCACCAAATAAGCACCAAATAATAACATTTGATGGTCACATGATGTTTGCAGATTGCAAGAGTGTATCTGTCCTACAGTTAAAAGTTAACCTCAATTAGACCACAGTTTTGCAATCTCAGTGTGCGCTGTCCAATACTCTATAATAATCCTTCACCTAATCATCCTTGCATTTGATATAGCACCTTATCATGTTGTCAAAAAGTCTTAAAGTGCTTCGCAGGGATTATTGTAAAGTGCTGTGACTGCATTTTGTGGGCGAATATGACAGGCAATTCGTGCACAGAAATGTCCCACAAACACCTATGGAGAGAATGACCAATTTTATTCAGAGATTATTGGCCGGGGCACTGGGAGAAACTCCCTTCTCTTGGGAGAAAGATCAAGAATGCTACTCTTGATTTCCTTATGTAGAAATGGTTCTTGTAAATATTGAAATACTCGATGGTGGCTTTATACAGAATACGTTTGATCAAAATAATCTTTTCTCAGTTGGCTTTAATAGTTGCCCAGCAACGGGATCGTTCCAACAATCTTTCAGGCATCAAATTGATGGCCTTGGAAGATGGATTGAAAAAGCTGTACATAGCAGCCAGGCAGAGAAATGGTACGTGTAACTTTGTTTTAAATGTTATTTTCTCATTCTTATAACTGCACCTTATAACTGCTGCGTGCAAATTGGCTGCGACATTTGCCTACAGATCAAGTTTAGATTTTCTCTAAGTCTACAGCAATCTGCAGTGGATATCTGTACATGCTGGTGTGCATTTGCATTGCAGTGAAGCTGTTGACATGTTTTACGTGTTGACTCCTTGCACTTATTTGGTGCTCAGATCTTTTGAATCCATTTCTCACATTTGTTTTATTTGCATATTTCTCTGTTTTCTCAGCAAGCGTTCACCTCCCTCGAATAGGACACGCAACCAAAGGATTTAACTGGTATGGCACCGAAAGGCTTATTCGGAAATATCTTGCATCAAGGAAGATACCGACCTACATGTATCCTTATTGCGGCTGAACGTTTGCAGAGTTGCAAAATGTCTGCACTTTATTAAGCACTTTAAATATACAGAGTTTCATTTTTCTGATTTTCACTTTTTTGAAAACACAAATTGTGAGTAGAGATCCTTTAGCACAAATCTCTGTAAACTGTGCCGGCCGCCAAAACAAACTACCATGTATGTGATACATTTTTGGGACAAGGACCAATGTAATGACTACAATCTGTCGTTTCGGATGAAATGTTAAACCGAGGTCCCATCTGCTTGTTCAGGTGGATGTTAAAGATCCCGTGGCCATATTCAAAAAGAGAAGGGAATTTCTCCCGGTTATCTTGGCCAACAGTTCCCCAAAGTAAAATTGGTCACTCACTCCATGGGTGTTTGTAGGTCACTGCTGCGTGCAAATTGGCTGCCACATTTGCCTACAGATATACAGTCACTACACTTTACAGTTAGAGCTGTCCTCCAACATGAAAGGTGCTATATTAAATACAAGGATTATTATTATTATCACAGAACAAAGTATTTATAAAATATTGTACTCTTTATTTAAACCAATTTAATCTTCACCAAAGATTCATGAAATTTCCTTTACAAAATATACCAGTTACTATTTCAAGAGACATATTGCCTCCTCGTCAGCTCATGGTTCCTCAGCATCTACCAGCAAAACCGCAATGAAGGAAGATAAGGATAGCAGAAAGAAGGCAGAGAGCTGCAGTCCACAACAGTCAGCAAAAGGTTCGGCTACTCTTCCAGATTTTATGTCGGGAGTGAGTGTTTACTTCTTCAACATATCGGAGTCAGAAAAGAAGAAGCTTAGTCGTTATTTAGTAACATATCCTTTTCCTGTGTACGGGATGAATACTCATATGGAACCACAGATATATTCCATATTTTCTAAGGTTTTTAGACGTCCAAATCAACACAGTCAGCATCGCCTGTAATAAAACTGAAGGCACCTTTTTCTCTGAAACTCTGTCCTTCTTCCTCTCCGTCTTACACTCTCTCCCAGTGCCCTGGCCAATAATATCTGTCTTTAAATTCTGCCTTAAACCTACCTCCTCGACTGTATTTATGGTTAGGGTCCCCCCCTCCCTTGGCAACTTGGCATCTGCCTCTGTCTTTAAGTGTTCTAGATGAAGGGTACTATACAAGTTGTATAGCTCAGTGTAGCTCAGTGGTTAGAGCACTCGCTTTGCAAGTGAGAGACCTGAGTTCAATTCCAGGCAGGGCGAAACCTTACTCCACACGCCTAATAATAATCCCTCCAAAAAAAAACAAAAAAATAATAAATTGGTCATTTTCAATCCATGACTGTTTGTGGGACATTGCTGTGCGCAATTGGCTGCCGCGTTCGTCCACAAATATACAGTCAATTCACTTTATAGTATATTCTGTGAAGCGCTTTGGGACGTCTAGAAGACGTGAAAAGTGCTATATCAAATGCAAGGATTATTATTATTATTATGATGATTTAAGTTGCCAATTACCAGTTTTGTAAATTAAATTAATGAACACAACCATGTTTGTGATGGTGAGCAAATCAAGAGGCATTAATTGATGATTGAATCATGGTTTGAATATCAGTCGACTTTTTGAGAATTTGGATTGTGATTTGGAGATTTAATTTTTTTTACATACATTTTCACGTCCTTTAATTTAAGCCTACCATTTCTTCAATTTGATCATACCTGAAGATCGTCCGCTTTGACTGTGCCTATGGTCTCCTCACTTCTCTACCCGGCTCAGCGTCAAGCTCCAACACTCATTACAGCAGCTCAATGCGTGGGGAGTGGAAATAATACCACCCATTGCTGCAGTGTGTCAGGAAGTCCTTCTCGAACTGAGAGGAAGTCCGAGATGCTACCCACCCCGCATGATGGACACTATATAAATGCAAGTTGTTGTTGTTTGTCTTCTATAAATTTTTTCTTTCACAAATTTAATTCAGGCTGAAACACCCTGCCTCAGTGTAAATTAACTATCCAGTCCGTCTAAGCAAGCAAAAATTCAATTAATCACCTCAACAAACAGGAAGTGAGGACTTTAACCTCTCTTAAGTAGTTGCATGGTTATTACTATCAATAGTACTCAGTGGGACAAGGTACATAATGAAAGATAAACGTAGGAAGTCTAAGTGTATGGACTGCAGATAGGTTTGGTGGTGGAGAAAGTCATGGGCAGAAGAGGTGGGGTATTTAGTGCTGGAAACAATGCCTTGCAGCCCAAGCACCAGTGGAGAGGCCTGGGGAAAGCTTTTCCAAGCTGTTGAATGCAGTCGTCAAGGAACAAATGATTGGAGGAAGTGCTTGATTGGCACAAAGAAGTTAGGAAAGGAAAACATCACATATAACTATTTAAATAATTCATGCAGCCTAAAGACCCTCAAAGATGTTGATAAAGCTGAAAGGAACCACTGTTGAATCTCATGTAGGTGTTAGCCAAATACATGTGACTTGTAGGTAACTGACTGAATTTGATTGACTCAAAACATTTTTTTACTTGGGAGTGTTTTATCCTCATCGGTCTGGATTGGATTGTTCCCAGATTTTAAAGAACACTTAACTGTGTCAGCCACTCGCAGTGTTTCATTTTCATATGGTGTTGGCCAGGAACTTTCAATCCGTGAATTTATTGCACATACAGCTGTGAATTATTGCAATTTTCTCTTTGCAACCATTTATTTTCCTTAACGAGCCTGCACTTATGATGGGAACGTGGATCAGAGCTTTTGCGCTGAGACAACTCATATTGTGGCACAAGTGGACAATTCAAGCCAAGCTCAGGTAAACGGAAAATGGGGCAATAGGTACTGAGTTCTAATCTGTGATTCATATTGGGAATTCTTTAGTAGTAATCACATTTGAACACCACTTTCAACCATTGCGAACTTAACTCCAAGACCAAAGGGCCATCTTCATCTGAAACTCTTTTGTGATCTTGTGAACATTTAACGAACTCTAGGAAAGCACCAGAAAAAGCTTTAAGATTGCATGTAGTTAATTCACTGCTAACCTGAGACGAGATACAAAATCAGTCATGTTTCAGTACCAAATCAAATGTCTTTCAATAAAATTCTGTTGCATTTGTTAATCTCTCTTTAAAGTTTTCTTGCCGTATGACTTTTCAAAATGTTAGATATTAAACAGATATTTGCTAGATCAATGAGCTTTTTAAATCTTCAAAATATGTTCTACTTCATGGTATTTTTAATCAAAGTCAGCATATTTATTGTTTAATTGAAAATAACATACATTCTATCAAAGGTGGAAAGAAAAAGCAATAATTTTAACAAAAGCTTTCATAGATTCCAGAGTAAATTAGTGGAATTCAGCACAATGACGTGCCTGGCCTCTTCATTTGCTCTTAGGGTTGATGATGATGAGTCAGAAAGACCAAGATAATTGGGTTTGGGGCCATTTTTGGAAAAACCCTTGTTGGTTATCATAACTTAGTTGTGGGCAAGTGAGGAGGGTCATTCATGTGTGAGTGAGGTCAATTATAATTAGGTCACATTGTTTTCTTTTTTGTATTTTATTCTCCGTTACAGGTTAAACATTTGTGATTTTCAGTGTGAAAGGAGACCTCTAATCCTTGTATTTGCCTTATCACATGGTTGAGACATCTTAAAAGGCTTCACAGAATTTACTGTATAATTAATTAATTGATAACCTAGATAATAAAGCACAAAGGAAACTCATAGATACTGATAAAACCTGTAGATTTTAGGAATGAAGATGATCTTGTGTCAGTATTATAACAGAGGTAGTTTAAGTTGTTAACCCCAATGGCAACTGAGTAGTTTGGCTTTAAACAAGATACAATACCTTTAGAAGAGAGGGAGGAGAAACTAGCAAAATTAGTTTTAAATCTGAAATTGTCGTTTTCGTTAACCTTAGGCCTCATTCTTGCATTATAACATGTTGGTGAGGAGACAAGGCATGTTTTCTGGACCAAGTTGGTACAATGATTGACATTGCTAAAGCTTGCTGAAGCTTTTTTCAACATGATGGCCAAAGCATTGCTGGGAGTGGGATTGGCATTACATTAACATTTATGACATGATGAACAAAACAGCAAAAACACATCTTTTAAAGTAGTTAACTCCAGCACATAGCAAGCCTAGACAAGTTGAGCTGCATGTCTTCCTGTGCTGAAATTTCTGTGATTTTTAACCCTCAATCCTCCAGCACAATATAAAAGTATATCCTGACTGATGTGGTGTGTTCTGACTCTAGGAGTTGCAAAGCTGCCTGCAAGAGAATCCTACAGCACTGGTAGTGCAAGCTCGATGGCTGGAGGTTTGTTTTTCAGAACAGAAGAAAGTTAGTCCTTCTGCACATGAAATAAAACTAAAAAACCCAGAGTAAAACCAAAGTTTGTTTCAATCAAATACTACACTGTAAAGTTGTGTTTTATAAATGGAAGCATAAATGAATAAATATAAGATTGGATTAATAATATTTAGGCTTTGTTACTTATTTTACCAAAATTCCATTACAATTTGTTTCTGAGCTTTGTTGTTTCAGTAATAATAATAATAATATAATAATCCTTGCATTTGATATAGCGCTTTTCACGTCGGGAGGACGTCCCAAAGCGCTTCACAGAACACACTGTAAAGTGAATTGACTGTATATTTGTGGGCGAACGCGGCAGCCAATTGCGCACAACAATGTCCCACAAACAGTCGTAGATTGAAAAATGACCAATTTAATTATTGTTTTTGGTTTTTTGGAGGGATTATTATTAGGCTCTGTGTGGAGTAAGGAAACTTGCCCAAGGTTTCGCCCTGCCTGGAATTGAACTCAGGTCTCTCACTTGCAAAGCGAGTGCTCTAACCACTGAGCTACAGGACTCCACAGTAACGTTGTTGTTCTGGCAACAATAAAGTTTCCTTTGATTTTCGGACTCAAACTCACTTGCTTTTCATTTTCCTTTTTCTCCCAAACTGTGACAACAAATTGAGATGAAAAAGCTCAACTGGAATTTATGAAGGCTTTATACTTTCTTCCCCTCCCCCACTCCCCCTTTTCCCAACATTCCTTCCTTTGGGCTTGAGTGGAGTTTACTGAATATGAAGGTGCGCCAGATAAGGGCAAACCAAAGTTCTGAAACAGACAATATTCCAAAGTCAAGTATTCTGTATACTTGTGAATACTAGTCCTTGTTTCTTTGCCACAAGGATTTCTGTTAAGTTGCAGTTCAGTGCGCAGGAAATGACATATAATGCTGTGCCTGTCACTGAACTATCATCACCTCAAGAATTTAGGCCATTATGCTGAGTCTGAACAGTCTGAGTCCAGCATCCTGTCCTGAAATTACCTTTCACAACTCTTTATCTGTGTTCTTTGCCCTGCTACAAAATCATGTCTGAAAGTAAGTCTTTGGAGTTCAGACTTAGGAACCACTCCCCATGAAAATTCCATTTAATCACTGTTTTTAGACTTTGCAAGCGAGAGACCTGAGTTCAATTCCAGGCAGAGGGCGAAACCTTGGGCAAGTTTCCTTACTCCACACGCCTAATAATAATCCCTCCAAAACCAAAAACAATAATAAATTGGTCATTTTCAATTTACGACTGTCTGTGGGACATTGGCTGCCACGTTCGCCCACAACTATACAGTCAATTCACTTTACAGTGTGTTCTGTGAAGCGCTTTGGGACGTCCTCCCGACGTGAAAAGCGCTATATCAAATGCAAGGATTATTATTATTATGATGAGGGATGGGTGGATATCATGTGGTATTTCTAATACAATGCGTTGAGAGAATCCGCAGAAGGCACAATTGTGGCAGGAATATACTCAAATACGTTACTGCTATGAGATGTGGCGGATTTTCCAACAAAGGATGAGGAAGCCCATAGCAAATGATTGTAATATATCACAGACATCTCTGGAACCATGAAAAAATCTCAACCAACAGGTTCAAATTTGACTTGCAGATGCCTGTCAGAACCGTGAGCTCATTGTTTGGGCGGATACTCAAGTGCAGTAGAGGAGGACCGCTGCTTGCCTCATCCTTCGAATGAGACAACAACAACAACTTGCATTTACATAGTGCCCGGGCAGCATCCCGGAGCTCTTAGACGTTAAACTAAGATCATAGTCTAGGTTGAAAAAGCCAGTGTACCATCCTTCAGATGAAATGTTATACCACAGCCATGTCTCTGTTCAGATGGACGTTAAAGATCTCATGATACTATTGGAAAAGAGAAAGAATTTTCTCCTGGTATCCATCATACACTCAGATAAATTGTCATTCACCTCATAGCTGTTTGTGGGACTTTCCTACACAGAGAAAGGCTGCCGAATTTACCAACAAAAATAAGCACGACTTTCAACAGCAATTACTGTAAAACACTTATAGATATTTTGATGTGATAATGTCCAAGTTTTTTTGTTTTATCAAAGGTCAAACGTTGACGACTCTTGATTCAGCTTTCAGTATTCTCATATCATTTATGATCTTTTTCAGCTGTTAAAGCATTCTAAAGATGCATGTGGTAACCTACCGCTGACTTCTGATGTTAAGTGTAAAGATAATAACTTGCATGACCATGACAGATTCCCCCTGCCTCTTTGGAGCAAATTGGGATGATAATAAAAAAATACTTGCATTTGATATAGCGTCTTGTCATGCCGTTGAGGTGTCTCAAAGCGCTTCACAGAACATATGTCAAGTCCTGCAGCTCAGTGGTTAGAGCACTCGCTTTGCAAGCGAGAGACCTGAGTTTAATTCCAGGCAGGGCGACACCTTGGGCAAGTTTCCTTACTCCACACGCCTAATAATAATCCCTCCAAAACCAAAAACAATACTAAATTGGTCATTTTCAATCTACGACTGTTTGTGGGACATTGCTGTGTGCAATTGGCTGCCGCGTTCGCCCACAAATGTACAGTCAATACACTTTACAGTGTGTTCTGTGAAGCGCTTTGGGACGTCCTCCTGACGTGAAAAGCCCTACATTAAATGCAAGGATTATTATTATTATTATTATATTGTAAAGTCAATTGACTGCATATTTTGTGGAAGAAACGCAGCAGCCAATTGCGCACTGGAGTTGCACACAAACAGTCATGGATTGAGTGACCAAATTATTATTACCTATTCTTGCTTCCTACTGCTTTTTGCCCACCCAACATGCTTCCTCCAGGATTGTTAAAGTCCTTAGTGTCGTTACCGAGTGGTTGCCTTCACTCCTCCACAATGCTCCCGTGAGAAAGATTGGAAAGTTAAAAGTAAGCTTGTCTAACTCGGAGAGATTCGTAAATTCAAATTGGATTTTCTTGTCCCACAAGAGTAGACAAGACATAAGAGAGGCTGAGATGAAGAAAACCCTTCGGTCCAATTTGATTTTGTCTTTTCAAAATACCCACCCCATCTTCTCCCAATTGCAGCATTTCACTGAATGAGTCCCAGTAACAACAACAACAAGATTCCATTTATAGAGCGCCTTTCACATCGGGAGGACGTCCCAAAGCGCTGGACAGTTGGGTCAGGACCCGAGCAGGGGGGAAATGGTCAGGGTGAGGGGAGGTAAGGGAGGGGGCAAGGAGGGGGTAAGAGTTGAGTGGGGCGCTGAAGGCACGGTCAAAGAGAAAGCTCTTGAGACCGGCCTTGAAGGAGGAAAGGGAGGAAGCAAGGCAAAGGCACTGGGGGATGGAGTTCCAGAGCCGAGGGGCTGAGAGGCTGAAGGCCTGGCCACCGATGGTAGGGCGGTTGGGGCAGGGGATGTGGAGCAGACCGGAGCCAGAGGAACGGAGGGTACGGGCAGGTAGGTAGGGGATAGTAGGTCGGAGAGTTAGGAGGGAGCAAGGCCGTGAATGACCTTGTAGGCGAGGATGAGGATCTTGAATTCGATCCTCTGGGGGATGGGGAGCCAGTGGAGGCGAGCGAGGGTGGGAGTGATGTGGTCCCGAAGCCTGGTGCGGGACAGTACACGAGCTGCAGAGTTCTGAATGACCTGCAGCTTGTGGAGGGAGGTGCCGGGAAGGCCGGCGAGGAGAGAGTTCCCATAGTCCAGCCTTGAGGTGATAAAGGCGTGGACCAGGGTTTCAGCAGCGTGAGGGGTGAGGTAGTGCCGTAGTCTGGCGATGTTCCGGAGGTGATGGAAGGCGGTGCCAGTTGTGGCGCGGATGTGGGGAAGAAAGGACAGCTCAGGGTCGAACAGAACACCGAGGTTCCTGACTGGCTTTGAGAGGTGGAGAGTGCAGCCTTGGATGCTGATGCTGTCAGCGCCTGAGGTGCGGAGGCGCTGACGCGAGCCAATCAGGAGGGCCTCAGTTTTACGCACGTTGAGCTGAAGAAAGTTGTCTCTCGTCCAGGACTCAATGTCAGACAGGCAGCTGTCAGGACATCGGTGGTCGTGGAGTTGAGGGTAGAGGAGGAAAGGTAGAGTTGGGTGTCATCCGCATACATGTGGAAGTTAACCCCATGTCTGCGGATGATGTCACCAAGGGGGAGCATATAGAGGGTGAAGAGGAGGGGACCGAGGACAGAGCCCTGAGGGACACCGCACGAGACAGTGCGGGGGCTGGAGGAAAAGCCGTTTGTGGAAACAAAATGAAGACGGTGGGAGAGGTACGACCTAAACCACTCAAGGGCAGGGCCTTGAAGATTGAGGTGGGAGGACAAGCGGAGGTGGAGGATAGCGTGGTTGACCGTATCGAATGCTGCCGATGGGTCAAGGAGGACGAGGAGGCAGAGGGAGCCCTGGTCGCAGATGGTCAAGATGTCATTGGTGACCTTGACCAGGGTGGTTTCTGTGCTATGGGCAGCACGGAAACCCGACTGAAGGGGTTTGAATAATGCATGGTTGGAGAGGAAAGAGCGCAGCTGGGAGGCGACAACTCTTTCAAGGACCTTGGACAGGAAGGGGAGGTTGGAGATGGGCCGGTAGCTTGATAGCTGCGACGCATCAAGGGAGGGTTTTTTCAAAGTGGGAGTGATGATGGCAGTTTTTAGGAAAATGGGAACAGAGCCAGAGGAGAGGGACAGGTTGATGATGTCTGTGATAAGTGGGGCAAGAAGGTGGAGCTGAGAGATAAGGAGTGGAATGGGGATGGGGTTAAGGGAGCAGGTGGTGGGTTTCAGGGACAGCATGAGTTTGGTGACAGAGGGTGGGGAAACGGGTACGAAGGTGTGCAGGGGAGGATGGATAGGAGTCAGAGTGTGGGAGGGAGGGGGTGGGGGGTGGGTGGAAGTTGGAGGGGGAGTGACCACAGAGTCCAGTAGCTAGTGGTTAGCACGTTTGCCTCGCAAGCGAGAGACCCGGGTTCGATTCACAAGCAGGGCGAAACCTTAGGCAAGTTTCCTTACTCCACATGCCTCTGTTTACCTTGCCAGTAAGTAGGAACCCAGTTGTCAGGTGATTGATGGATCCCTTCAATAAAAAAATGGGTCACTCAATCCACGATACTGCTGTGCGTCATTGGCTGCTTTGTTTCACCCAGAAGTTATAGAATCAATTCAGTTTACAGTACATTCTGTGAAGCACTAAGTTTGTCGGAATGGGATGTGCTGTCCCTCCCAGGAGGGATGCATTCCTGCTTACCCAATTCCGGAAAGTATCAGACACGGGTTGGCAAGAGACAAGGCTCGGGGACCCCAGAGTGTGTGTTGGAGTAACTGCTGGAGTCTAACCCGCTAAAACTCCATAGCTTGCCATCGATAGCACTGCGGGGCAAGCTTTCCCGCTGTTTGTCCAGCTCGGACCAACCTAGCCGTTAGGGCTTTGGGTGGCGGGGTTGACAGGAGCCGAGTGACCTCCGGGTCGCGCCTGAGAACTTTCCTAATGGACCGTGCCTACGGTCACCTCCGCCCCCCACAACCCCCCACCCCCCCCCACCCCCCCACCCCCCCCAAAGCTGGGTGTCATGCTCCTCCCTCCACTGTCAAGCACCTCTGAGGCTGTGGGAGGGTCCCTGTAGATCAACACAAGCTGTTGTGGTGATGGAGTGCGACGATACTCACAGTGGATCTCACAGACTGAGTGAGAGTGGGTGGAATTAGGCTCAGTGTTAACACCGCCCTGTTCTGACGTGCGCCCTTGTAGGTACCTACCTGTTGGGGAAGTGAACTTCGATCAGTCTGAGCAGCAGTTTACTCAAGTTATGACAACGTGAACTTACCTCCCACCCAACCAACCAACCACCCACCCAACCAACCAACCACCCACCCACCCACCCACCAGCTCCTGCCTCTCTCTGCTCTCTCTGCCTCTCTCCATCCCACCCTTTGCAACTTGGCAGATGTGATCCATTTCTTTTTGCAAAGACCTGACTGTCGGTGGGACATCGACACTGAAGCCGAAAGAATGCTGAGGTAAGGAGAGTGGCTTTGCAGTAGGTTTTGTGAACCTGTTGCAATTACGTTTCCCTTTTGGTGAGAGTTTAAAACTCGAACTCAGGAGTTTGGGGGAAGGTTTTTTTTTTGTCCTCTCTCTCTCTCTCTCTCTCTCTCTTTCAGTGCAAAGTTGCCTTTGACTGAATTTCTCTGTACCACCACCACCACCACCACCAAAGCAACAGCAATGGTCAATGTCAATGTCCAGGTTTCTCTTGAATCCTCTTTAACTCTTTCATCTAATTTCGTTGTGTTCAGGAACCCATTTCCTAAACGTGTGCATTTTAACAGCAACTACCTGTGCTCAAGCCCACTCACATCACCACCCACCCACCCTCCCACCCTTCACCTGGTTTTGTTTCTTTCTGTCGGATTTTCTTGATCAAGTAGTTTATTTTGCAGTCGGTCAATGCTCTCTGTATTTTTTCTCTCTCTCTCTCTCTGTTAGTGCAATCACTTCCTGGTTACTCCCAAGACATTGCACGTTTCTATATCTCTCTCTCTCTCTCTCTCTCCTTTTCTCCTCTTTTCCTCTCCACCTTTCAGATGCCAAGGCTTCTCTGGTTCAGTGAAGGTTTCAGGGTGAGTGATCAGGTATTCCACCTGTGGAATGTCTCCACAAGGACTCTCCCTGACATTGAGAGAAATCATTTTGCAGAATAAATCTGTTTTTATAACAACAGCAAGATTACATCTGTACAGCGCCTTTCAAGTCGGGAGGACGTCCCGAGGCGCTGGACAGTGTACAGCATTTCAGACCGGAGCTGGGGTCAGGGAGAGGAGAAGCGAGGGGAGGGGATGACCGATGGCGTGGTCAAAGAGGAGGATTTTGAGGCAGGACTTGAAGGAGGCTAAGGAGGGGGTGAGGCGGAGTGATTGGGGGATGGAATTCCAGAGGTTGGGGGCAGAGTGGCTGAAGGCTCTCCCGCCAATGGTATAAGGTTGGCTTTGTGTGTGTTTGTGAAGACCCGAAAAAAAATAAGCCATGAAATAGAGGGGACAAACAGAAGAACGCGTAATCTTGGAAAAATGTCAAAATAATTTATTTATAATGGACTCTCATTGATAACAATAATAATCCTTGCACTTGATGCAGCGCATTTCACAACAGGAGAACCTCTCAAAGCATTTCATAGGATTTAGTGTAAACTTAAAAGTAATTTGTAGGCGAACGCGGCAGCCAATTTGCACACAGCAATGTCCCCACAAACAGCAATGATACAAATGATGGATTTTACCTGGGGTGGTGGAGAGGATGGTGGGGGGAGAATTAGCAGGACACCAGGAGAAACTCCTTTCAAATAAATAGTGGTTATAACTGGGCAGCTTTTCTTCATGCAAGTAAAAAAAAATTCTTCCTTAAACAAATGGTATAAGATTCGAGGTTTGAGTTGTTTTGTGACTGTAGATACGATTTGAGTTATTGCAAACAAATAGATTTTTAAGAAAACAAACTATTTTGTGGTACTAAATCTCATCTAACAATTTCTCTCAGGTCTGTTCGTAAGTCAGCCTTTGATTTCTGCGGTTTTGATGCTTTACGTATGTTTGATTACAGTCAGTGTGGGAAGAAAGTCTGCGCCAAACTTTCCTATGCTGTGGTACCCGTGATTACAGCATCATCTCCACAGCCCACTATTTCCTCTCAATGTACCTAAATGGAAAATTAATTGTGTCACATCATAGGGGAAGTTTAGAATAGAAGGAAAGTATTTCTGAGGGCATCCTCTAACTTGTGCTTCAAAACTATATGAATAGGGTTATAAGACAATGACCAAGCTCCACTTTGTGTATAGAGATCTCTTCCTTCAAATTTACCTACAAAATACACAGTCACTACATTTTACAGTAAATCCTGTGAAGTGCTCTCAGATGACTCCTGACATGAAAGGTGCTCTTTCAAACAACAACAAATTACATTTGAACAGTGCACTTCACGACAGGAGGGCATACTTGACAGTCAGGGATTTGGACCCGAGCTGGGGATTGGGGTAAGGAGGGATGGAGTGCAGGGAAGGTAGGAGTACCGAAGGCCCAGTCGAAGAGGGGGGTCTTGAGATGGGCCTTGAAGGAGGCTATGGAGGGGGTGAGGCTGAGGGATTTGGGGATGGAGTTCCAAATGGTGGGCAGAAAGGCTTAAGGCCTGATCGCTGATGGTGAGGCAGGCGGGGGGGACATAGAGCAGGCCAGAGCTCGCTGAGCAAAGGGAGCTGTCAGCATTAAATATTATTGCAAAGATTATTATTTGCAAGGATTATTATTTATTATGAGATAATTCAAATAATTCACTGCCTCCTCATGATTAGTAATTACAACAACTTGCATTTATATAGCATCCTTCACACGAGTTAGTGTCTTGACGTGGTCTGATAAGTTAGTTAATAATTTAACCACTATCAACAAACGGTTATTTTATTAAAGAAAATCCTTCAAAATACACAGCCTCAGTTGATAGAATAATGCGTTGCTTTATTTATTAACATGTGCAAACACCCTCACTGCACTTGATAAGTTGTACAAACACTCCCATTGTCAACATTTCTATTGATGTTTTCTTCTATGGTTGGTTTGTCTTCATTGAAACCTTTGGAACGGTACATAGTGTGTAGATAAACACTTAGATAAGACCTGTTGCAGGACTGTTTTTTGGGCTCCCAAGTTTGTTATTTTTCACCCTCCCCGTTTCATTTTTCTCCCTCTCCTTTTTTTCTAATTGCTCTTTCCTCTGTCTCCTGATCTTGTTTTCCTCCCTCCACTCTGCTCCAATTGTCTGATTGCTACCCCCCTCCCCCCCACCCCCGCACCCCCACCACCTCACCCCCAGCCCCATCCTTCTTTTCTTTCAGTAAGAATTTCCTGATAGCGATTGAGAGCAGGAATCCTGGCTGAGTTAGTTTTTCTCAGTAGGGTCTTCAGCCTCTCTCGGCTCGGCAGTGGAAAGCAGCCGAGGTTTGCAATTATGATCACCTAGTGAGTTAACCCCCTCCCCCTCACACAAACACACAGAAAGAAGTAGAAAGTGAAGAGGTAGACATTGGGCATGGAGATGCTCTCTACAATTGAATAGCTTTATGTATATATATAGGTAGATATAAAATATATAACAATATATATATTATAATATGATAGCTTTCTAGTATTTGTTATAAGAATTTATCCGGCTCACTTGTGGCAACTTGGGTAAGGTACCAAGGAAGCAATTTTCACCTGAGGAATTGTAACCCTATACGAGTCAGGACTGGTTCTATTTCCCATGATTATGTGGCTTCAATATACAATATCTGTCAGAAACAGACGTGCGTGTATCTACATGCATGGCTGTTTTGTGCAAACCTTGATATGAATTGGTTGCTGTGTTGTGGTCATAGAAACATTCATGTCTGTATTTTTAGCACTGAAGGAGCAAAACCTGGAGAGTTGATGTAAGAAAAAGGCTATAAAATAAAAGACTAAACTGGTAGAAACCTGAAATTTCTTCATCAATTTGAAATTTAAGATCATGTTGAATTTTGGAAAAGTCATAGTTTCTGCACTGAATGTTAATCGTGTAAATTAAAAACATTTTGGGGAGCTTGATGGGAAAACAAGGGTAATTTCCTATGCGTTTTTAGCACTTATTAGGGAGATAAAGTGATGCCTGACATACCACTGAAATGATTGTAGTTTTTGCCCAGGGTTAGGGCGGATTGTTAGTAGCTCCAAAATTGTGTCATTTTCACACTGTCAGACAGAATAATAATCCATGCATTTGATATAGTGCTTTATCACATCATTGAGTAAAGTGTAGTATCTGTGGGCAAATGCTTCAGCTGATTTGTGCACAGCAATGCCCCACAAACAGTAATGGAGTGAATGATCATTTTTTACCTTGAGAATTGTTGGCCAAGACACTGGAAGAAACTTTTTGAATAGTGCCATGGGATCTTCAATGTCCACCTGAAGAGACAAACCAGACTTTGGTTTAAACATCTCTTCTGAAAGATGGTACCTCTGATGATACAGCACTTCCACACTGAAATTTCAGCCTAGGTTATGAGTTTAAAGTCCTGACGTGGGGCTTGAGCCCACATCCTTCTGACTCAGAGGCGATCGTTCTACCAACTGAACCAAGCTGCCACCTGTATGCGAACAGTTCTTTGGTACCCCACAAACTACAGGTTTGTTACTGAGGCAATCAACTTCAGAGAAATATCTCTGAGCAGGAAATATGAACCCGCAAGTCTAACAGAGGATGAAGGGTTGGTAAATAGCTTAGCTCCCTTATGTCCCATACTTGTGTGAGAGGGAAAGGGAGCAGTATCTCAAATGCTTTGTGTTCCTAAAAGTGGGGGTGGTGGGAAAGAAATGTTGGTCCATTGCCATACCCCCTCGAGGGCATCTCCACTCACCCCAGGAGAATGTTGTAGCTGTACTTCAACTGACCCTCTTCTGAACTTCCCTCACCTCCTGACTTCCATTCATCCTTCGCCTACCTTTCCCTCCGAGATGCCTTAGTCTGATTTGCGCTGTGCAGTTGTGCTGCAGACAGACAACATTTGGGAGACTGAAAGATTCAAACAAGAACCCACATGGGCAAATATCAATAACACTCCAGAGGTATTTTATTGAAACAGGTACGCTAAACATCATGAGGTTCTGTTCATCTTCGCACAAGCCTCATGCTCCTTGAATGTCATTTGCATCTTCAGGCAAGTCAGTCTGAAATGGAAGGATTGCATTTCATATAGCGTCTTATCATGTTGTTGATACGTTTCAAAGTGCTTCACAGAATGTACTGTAAAGTGAATTGACTGTATATTTTGTGGGCATGAATTTCAGCAATCTTCTGAGCGAAACCTAACAAAGTCTGTTCCAAACATCCACAGATGTGCAGCAGGAGTAGCAATTGGATAGCAGTGAGTAACCACCACCTATTTCGTTCCTCTGCCCTCCTCCAAGTCCGCAGTCTTTGAGGCCAAATACATGGTAACCTAATTGAGATTTGGTAAATCAACTTTATCTCAGTCAGAAGTCTGAGACCGAATCGAGAAACTTCCTGATCTATAGGAGGAAGTACATTTACCCACTGAAACAGCCATAGGGAATACTTACCTAATTTTGTTTAGCACCTGAAGGTAATATTGTGAAATGCTATACTATCTATCTATCACATCTTGCTGCCTGTATAATTGTAGCCTGACTGACAGATAGATATAAATTCACAGATGACATTTACTTATACCTAGAAGCGCAAGAACCACACGTCCCACAGAACCTTTGATAATCTCTCTATTTGTTGCTCTTATAACAAGTTTCCATCCTGTTCTTGTGCAGATTTATCAACATACACCCAAAATAAGCATGCAATGCGTTCTTTCACTTGCTACTTGGAAATGGAGGATTGTTTGTCGATTTTTTAGTTGGTTGTTAGTCGACTAGCGTATCGCTTTCAGGAGGTCACAATCCCTTAAAAAAATGTGGTCCCTCAATCCATGACTGTTTGTTGGACACTCGTGTGCACAATTAGCTGCTGCGTTTCTTCCACAAATTATATAGGCAATTCACTTTACAGTATATTCTGTTAAGTGCTTTGAGATGTCTCAACAACGTGATAAGGGGCTATATCAAAAGTAAGGATTATTATTATTCAACCTTAAGTTCTGCACTCGCATCTTATCTATGTTTTTTTTCTCATGCTCTTGAGTATTCTACTCAGAGGAAGGAGAATCCCAGAGAGAGAGAGACACACACATATACACATACTCCTTCTGGGGCGCTGTCACAATTCCTAGCAAGGGCGTCGAACAAGCTTGCCAAAAGACTTGGGAGTGCCAGTCCTGTCACCAAGCAACAAAACAATTTCTGGAGGAAGATTTATCGAACCTTCTGTGAGTTTCACCAATGAATACATAGCTGCAGCCTTAGACTTTCGCAATTTACTGGAAGGCTCAGAATTGCCTAACCTGTACAACCGACTCCATGGATAATTGAAGGAATGTGTTGGCTCATTGTAGCAATACATAAAAATACTTTACATACCCTGTGGCCATGCACCATATCCAGTGAGAATCAATCCTGATCCAACCAATTCCAACTCTTTCCCCCCACCTCCCATCTACATGATAGCTAATGGCAATTCACAGCTAAGTGTGTACTGTAATAATAAACCCAGCAGAACCCTTGCAGCTGCCCATTAGACGGTATTATTCCATCAGGACTGCGCTGGATTCATGTCGGGAATCCTTCCGTGTCACAGTGGAGTCCTGTAGCTCAGTGGTTAGAGCACTCGCTTTGCAAGTGAGAGACCTGAGTTCAATTCCAGGCAGAGGGCGAAACCTTGGGCAAGTTTCCTTACTCCACACAGAGCCTAATAATAATCCCTCCAAACCCAAAAACATTAATAAATTGGTCATTTTCAATCTACGACTGTTTGTGGGACATTGCTGTGCGCAAGTAGCTGCCGCGTTCGCCCACAAATATACAGTCAACTCACTTTACAGTGTGTTCTGTGAAGCGCTTTGGGACGTCCTCCCGGCGTGAAAAGCGCTATATCAAATGCAAGGATTATTATTATTATTATATATGCATTGATAATAAACCTCAACATTTTGTTACTTTCACATATAATTACTGTATATGGTTTAATTTCCAGCAGTTAAATGTCAACAAGACGGAAGCCATATTCTTTGGCTCCCGCCAACGTCTTCTGTCCCACGGCTCTGACCTTCTCAACCTACCCGAACTGTCCTTAAAACTCTCAGAACCCGTGTGCAACTTAGGGGTCAGGTTCGATCCCCAGTTATCCTCCTCCCCCTGACCAGCACTGCTTTCTTCCACCTCCGCCACATTGCCCGTCTCCGACAATACCTCACCTCAAAAGCTGCTGAAACCCTTGTCCGTGCCTTTGTCACTCTCTGCTGGATTACTCTAACGCCCTCCTCGCTGGTCTCCCCTGCTCCACTATTCACAAAATTCAGCTCATTCAAAACTCTGCCACCCGCTTTCTCACCCGCACCAAGCTTCGTACCTGATTATTCCAGTCCTTGCCAAACTCCACTGGCTCCCTGTCACAGAGTGGATCGACTTCAAGATCCTCACTCTAGTGTTTAATTCCTTCCATTCCTTGGCACCCCCCTATCTCTCTAACTTCTCTCCCCACAGCAGTACCCGCTGCCTCTGCTCTACTGGGTCCGGCTTCCTCTGTATTCCCTGATTCCTCTGCTCCACCAATGGTGGCCTTGCCTTCAGCCACTACGCCCCAAAACTTTGGAATTCCCTCTCTCATGCCTCACCCCCTCCTTCCCCATCTTCAGGTCACACCTGAAGACCATCCCTTTCGACCGCGCCTACTGTTACCTTCCCCTCCCGCTGGCTCGGCCCTGGGCTCTTCCATTGTTAAGCGTTCTGAGACACTGCCCGGCGTGGAGGGTGCAAATCATTTAAAAGTTAAGTCCAGCAGTAAGTACAGTGGAAACGCATCTCAAAGTCATCCCACTTATGTGGTTATCTTGCGGGTGTGGTCAGTTTTTCTTTTGCAGCATTTTGGATTTGAACGTTATATAGTTCAGTGATATTAAGTTCACCGGTGAGGTCGAACCTGTGAATGTGGTCAAACTGCCTCATTTGCGAGTTTCCATTAGTTTGGCAAGGCTACATTTTTGTTAACTTTTTTATTTTTAGAGGGTTTCTGTACGTTTCAGGGGTTTGGCTGGATCTCAGTCAGAATAACCTGGAATTGGGAGGATCCCTGCATGGAGCAGGTTCTGAATAGCCCTGTATTCACTGCATCTCATAGATAGAGATGCTGTGGAATTCTACAGATTAAAGTGATTGACTGACTGACTGATTGATTGATTGATTGATTGATTGATTGATTGATTGATTGTGTCTTATGGTTTACCCTCCACAGGGGTACAGAATCATTTTACCTGTTTATACACCAATATAATAATAATATAATAAATAATAATAATCCTTGCATTTGATATAGCACTTTTCACGTCTTCTAGACATCGCAAAGTGCTTCACAGAATATACTGTAAAGTGAATTGACTGTAAGTTTGTGGGCGATATTACAAGATCGGCCACAAACTTTGTGGGCGATATTACACTTACAAGATATTTGGAGTCAATGTTTGGCATGTTCTTCCTCAAAACTGAGAAAGTGAAGTGAAAATTAAACCCACATAGAGGTGAATGCTTGTTCCACTGTAACCTTGCAGTTTTGCTGCTGCTGATATGATAGTGATTGATTTTACTACAATGATAAACAGGTAGTGAAACTTGTAAGTGGTATTGCTTTAATGTCACTTTGCTTGCCCAAAGTCCATTGACATTGAGGTGTAATAGCATGTGAGGTCTAATAGCAAGAAATTATAAGGAAGCTGGTTTCTACTGCACGGATAATAATAATAATAATCCTTGCATTTGATATAGCACCTTATCACATCATTGAGACATTTCAAAGCACTTCACAGATCATATTGTGAAGTAGATTAACTGAAACGTAGCAGCCAATTGTGCACAGCAGTTTCCCACAAACAGTCATGAATTGAGGACCCACTGATTTTTGGAGGGTTTATTACCTCCAGTTACCCAATCGATTACATCTGAGTATTGCTGCTGTTTTTGTAATTGCCTTTCTTCCTCTGTCTGTCTTCTTTAGGCCCAGTTAGGAAGGAAGTGCATGGCCTCTTTTCCAAGGTTCTGAGACAAAAGTCAGCGATGAATCAAAATTGACCAGTTCTTATAACTATGCGGTACAGAAAGATCTGCTTGAGTCAGATTCAGGTTATGTTCAGCACAGATTTATTTTTGGGTGGGGAGGAAGAGTAGGAGGAGGTTGTCTGAAGTTGACCTGGTTCCATGTTGACAGGTCTTGAGAATGGAGTTCAGGCAGCTCTGTGTGGTGCACTCTGTGATTCAATACATTGATTTGGTACTCCAAGGCACTGTCCACGATTGATCAGCCAGCCTGACCCATCCACGGGAGCACTGAGGACGGGATTCAACCCTCTCAGTATCTAATAGCACTGCACGCCAATGATCGAATGAGTAGATATACAAGCAGCAGGGTTCAATTCCCAGGTGGTGTGTAACCTTAGGCAAGTTTCCCTACTGCACAAGCCTCTGTTCACCTAATATTAGTCAGAACCCGGTTGTTAGTCGATTGATCCCTTTCCACGACTGTTTGTCGGACACTGCTATGCGCAATTGGCTATCATGTTTCGACTACTTTACAATATCATCTGTGAAGCGATTGGAGACGTCTTGATGACGTGATGAGGTGCAATATGAAATGCAAGTATTGTTATTATTATAACCTCTTATTGGTGTTTTGTTTGCTTGTTGTATTGCAGCAATTCACTTCCCCCCCACTTTGGCTTCTCTAATGCCTATTCCAACCACTGCCGGGTTCTTTGCTTTTAGGCATGAGGTGCCCCACAAAACCCACTGGATGTTCCATGATGTTTACTGGAATTTGTCTGTCTTTGACTAAGCCATTGGTTATGCCAATTGATGGCTTAATTCAGCAGAACAAATGTTCAACTGAGCCATCAATTGATGTGCTTTACCATTTGCGTCAAAGCATAGCGTTTCAGGTGCTGAAACAGTTGTGTGAAACACTGGGAGTGTAATAAGCTAATTTATAATATTGATGTTAATAATCCCTGCATTTGATTGAGCGCCTTATGTCATTGAGACGTCTCAAAGCATTTCACGGAATATACTGTAAAGTGGAGAGATTGTATATTTTGTGGGTGAAATGCAGTTGCTGGTTTGCACACAGTTATGTCCCATAAACAACATAGAATGAATGACTATGTTATTTGGGGGATTGTTGGACAGAACACCGGGAGAAACTCGCTTCTCTTTTCGAATTGTGTTATATAATAATAATAATAATCCTTGCATTTGATACAGCGCTTTTCACATTTTCTCGACGTCTCAAAGCGCTTCACAGAATAGACTGTAAAGTGAATTGACTGTATATATTTTGTGGGCGAAATTGAGGACAACTCTTAAAAATTACCACAAGCACAGACACAACAACACACTGAAACCACCAGCCCATCTGCCTCCAGGAAGAGTGCTTTAACAATTACCTGGCTGTTGATTTCATGCACATTAACTTTAAAAGAGCTGCTTTGCGCCACAAAAAAGCTCTGCTTTACATAGGAAAGTGGAAGCTAGAAAATATTCACCTAGAAGGCCCATTCTTTCCACGGACGATCTACAATATTCAGCCTGTAAGGTGCGTTTTCCCCACAGATGGCACAACTGCAGACACTATCAATCCAGGATTTACTGCTCAGTGGTTCTATCAAGGTTCCCAGTGCATTGATGCTGATAATTAGCTGGATCAGCACACAGCAACAACTTCTTGCATTTATATAACACCCTTTTATGGCTCGTACAGTAATGTTGGAGCATTTCACAGTTTATAGGACAGATGCTGAGGAAGGGAGAAGGGGAAAAGACCAAAGGCGTTGCTCATAGAGTTTTAAGGTTGGATTTAAAGACAGACAGCGATGGGATGGGTGTGAGACAGAAGGACAGAGGCAAGGACTTCCTGAAATTGGGGCGTAATGATTGAAGGTTCAGGCACAGGGAGGATCCAGACGCTTGAAAGAAGGTTGTGTCTTTGTTATCAGAGGTCAGCAGGCTCTTGCAGCACTGTGATCCCAGGAGGTTTGTGTGTGTGTGTGTGTGGGGGGGTCGGGGGGGGGGGGGGGGGGGCGCTGCGGTTGGGGAGGGGTCGTAGCCTAAATCTGTCAGAAAATCTAAGTTATTGATTGATGGACTGCATTAACAGGCAGGACAAAACCGTAGGCATTTTTTGTTACTCCACATGCCTCTGTTTACCAAGCAGTAAGTAGCACCCCGGTTATTTGACGGTTCGCTTTTCAGGGGTAATACCCTCTCAAAATTATTGTGCGCCAGTTACACGTCAATGTTCCACAAACAACCATGGAGTGAGTGACCAATTTTATATGGTTGATTTATTAAATAGTGTCAAGGCATTCTTAATGTCCACCTGAACAGGCAGACAGGACATTGGTTTAATACACAGGCATTTTACAGTACATTTTACAGTACATCTCATGAAGCGCTTTGAGACGTCCTCCTGATGTGAAAGGCGCTATACCAAATACAATGGTTTTTATTATACCTTCACATTGAGTGTTTTAAAAATTAGATCTTTAATTGTTATGGAAGTTATGCCCAAATCTTGATAAACATACAGTTCTGGACAGACTTCTTTTTCAAGATTAAAGAAATGCCCTGATTACAGAGCTGACACAAAATGCCAATCATTACTGAACAATTTAATACAGTTTCAAAGCTCAATGTCTTTCAAAGCATTGCCCCACCCCCCATATACATATCAGACATAAACCTACCTCTTGAGTGAATGAAATAAATGACTTGTGTGAAAATGGTGTGTGGTTGCACTTCCTACCCCACCAAGGTGTGAATAACATAATTTACTGGCATGAGTCTATGCTGCAATATGTTCCTGAAATTGCTTGCGGTAATAAGCATGAACTACATTCATGATTGATGGCATTGGAAAAAAAAGAGTTTTACGAGTTGCTGCCATTTCTGTGGGAGAAAACTGTGGTTGTTTACTGTGGTGGAGTCCTGTAGCTCAGTGGTCAGAACACTCGCTTTGCAAGAGAGAGACCTGGGTTCGATTCCCGGTAGGGTGAAACCTTGGGCAAGTTTCCTTACTCAACACGCCTGATAATAATCCCTCAAGAAAAAGAAATAATAAATTGGTCACTTCAATCCACGAGGTGCAACCACCAGGTAAGGTAGAGGCTGAGCTTGGCTGAGGCACCCCCTACAGTAGTGTGACCTGCCGACAGTTGGTGTGACGATTCATACATATGAACAAAGATCATTTGGGTGATGCACTGATGAGCTTTCAGTGCTCCGGGAACCACATCCCAGTGCGAGGAGGCCAGCGATCAAGGTCAGAGGCCCAGGGAGAGATAATCAGAAAATAATTCGACAAATTAAAATGAAAACAACAGCAAAAAAAGGCAGCGACCAGTGCTTACATAACTCCATCCTGAACTTGACTTAAAGTGCTCTGGGACGCTGCCCTGCTTGAGGAGCACTATATAAATGCAAGTTGTTATTGTTGTTGACTTGCATTTTGACATGTGAAGCTTTTATCTGGTTTGGGTGCTCTTAAGCATGGTGATAGGTTTCTGCTTGTCTCAAACACTCTCCTGACTGAAAAAATAAAAGGAAATAAATATTTCATTGAGTTATCTGTATGATCTTGTTACATGGCCATTATCTTGAGCTCAAATCAGGTGTTACACACACTTCGGATAATGTGCCAACCATGACAAAGTATGCATAGACCATTGTCGAGTGTCAACAGATAGCTGTTCTACCCATTGTCAGGAAGACATTTGAAGTTGGTAGCGTGACATGATAGAGAAGCAGTAAGTCTCTTGAGCTAACACAAAGAATAGGTTATCGAAGTCAATCAAAACCTTAACCCACTCTGTCATAAACAGCAGGGCGACAGTTGTTGGTGTTTTTGTTTGCTAATAATTAAGCCACAAAATCTTACCAATCTCACCAATACATTAATAATAATTATCCTTGCATTTGATATAGCGCCTTATGTCATTGAGAAGTCTCAAAGTGCTTCGCAGAATACACTGTAAAGTGAATTGACTGTATATTTTGTGGGCAAAACACTACAGCTATCTGCCCACAGCAGTGTACTACCACAAAACAGTTGTGGATTGAGTGACATAATTAATCTATTTTTTGTGGGGGGAGCGATTATTACCACTGGAAAGCGATCTGCTAACAACCAGGTTCCTACTTACTGGTAGGTAAACAGAGGCATGTGGGGAAAGAAAACTTGCCTAAGGTTTTGACCCTCCTGGGAATCAAATACAGGTCGCCTAGATGTCTACTTAGTGATCAGATGGGATGACTGCAGATTTGTAATATGTGTGTTCATTTACAGTCTAATGCTCTTTGCATTAAAATAATTCCTTTTGTTATTGTCAATGCATCTCACATGGTTGCTGTTTAAGCTGCCATGACTCCAGGACTTTGACAGCCCAGCTGGGACAGAAGATTTCTTTACATTATCCTGACCCTTCCTTTCAGTTTTAAAGTTTTCAGTTTAGCAGCCACCAGTTTAGGTATCTTCTTTGTTACTTCTCTGAAACTCTCCAACCCCAGCCGGTGTTTTTCTACCTCTGCCAAGTAAATTAATAATAGTAATGATAATCCTTGCATTTGATACAGTGCCTTATCATAGTGTAAAAACCCTCAAAGCATTTCACAGGATTTATTGTAAAGTGTATTGACTGTGTATTTTATAGGTGAATCTGACAGCCAATTGGCACAAAGCAATGCCCCATAAACAGCTGTGAAGCGAATGAGCAATTTTACCTGGGGAATTGCTGGCCAGGATACTGGGAGAAACTCATTTCTCTTTTTAGATTTGTTCAGTGAGGTCTTTAGCACTTGTGAAAATGCAGCACTTCCCAACACTGCACCCTGAATGATGAACTCAAAGTCCACTTTGGAGCTTAATTCTATTAGCTATAATAATAATCCTTGCATTTGATATAGTGCCTTATCACATCTTCGAGATGTTTCAAAGCACTTCACAAAATATACTGTAAAGTGAATTGACTGTATATCTTATGGGCGAAACGCGGTAGCCAATTGCGCACAGCAGTGTACCATAAACAGTTGTGGATTGAGTGACCAATTTATTATTTTTTATTGAATAATGATTATGGGGTCAACTCGGTGTCATTTCACATGGCAACCCATCACCATGCTTAAGGGTATCCAAACTAGTCCATAAGAGTTCCACATATTTATGCTGCCTACACACGGAAATTTCTCTGGAAATCAATGCACGCTCTCCCTGGAGGAACACTCCCTGCTTACCTAATCATGGAAAGGTTTAAGTGCAAGCTGATGAGAGACAAGACTTTGGGACTCCAGAGTTACGTTGTAGTACTTCTGGAGTTAACCAACTAAAACCAAATAGCTTGCCTTTGAGGGCACACCTGGCAAGCTTCCCATGGATTGTCCAGCTAGGACCATCCTACCCGTTATGGCTCTGGCTTGCACGGTTAACTGGAGCTGAATGGGAAGAATCCCTACCCCCCAATGAGTAATCTGACCTGCGGATGAGCCATGTTGGGCTGGTATGTTGTCAGCAGTGCCCTGGATTACTGCGGATCCACTTGGCTCAGGAACCGGGCAACCGAGACCACCACAGAGGATTGATTTGGTTGTGACTTCCATTGTCAAACACGGCATCTTGGAGCCAGTTCAGCTCCAGGGAAGATAGTTTTGAAAGCATGGATAGCGAGAATGCCAATCTGGAACCAGCTTTGCTGGTAAATTTGACTTGTGGATAATAGGTTGACATTCACAAAAAGGATGGCTGCGATGGAAGATTCTCCCCTCTCACCCTGAAACAGCCATAACCAACTAATTTATTACTTCAGAGTAATCTTAGAATCTGTAGTATCAGGCTTCATAGCAATTGAAATTAGGTCAGATGGCTGGTGGTGAATTGGACTCTTTAGTTCCATGAGCTGTAATGCCCCAGAGTGAATCACCTACAGATTGCTGTGCTGTATATTTTCAGATCTCCTCCCTACGGGAGAGGTGCTTGTTCTGTTTTGCAACAAAAATATCAGGACGGAAAAAGGCAGGCAACCATAAACTGGAAAGACGAGTCTATTTTGAGGAAAGTGATGCAAATCCTTCACAAGAATTTAAGGAGCATTATTTTTTATGTTTTGGTTACTACTCCCTTTGCTTTTTTGGCTCAGGTCTGTCGCTCTCGCTCATTTCTCTTTCTCTTTCTCTCTCTCTCTCTCTCCACTCTATCCTTGGTGGCTGAGTTTTCAGCTTCTGTCCACTGAAATTCTCTTCCCAGAATGATTTGGCTTCCCAAAATGATTTGGCCCGGTAAATGATCTCATGGTCGACATGCATGAGGTAGAGGGAATTGAGGGATTAAGGAGAGGGGGTGTGGGGAGGGGGATGGGAGGTGGTGTTGAAGTATAAATGATGGCATGAAGCAGTTGGGCCAAATGGCCTTTTTCTGGTGCTGAAGATTCTTTGAGACATCTGTAAATTTCTACATTTAACCACTTTTCTCTCACGCGTTCATGTTTCGAGAATACTTTGCAATGTAACGAGTCCTATTTGGCATGCAGTAATCCTTAAAATCTTATCTATCTGTGGGTAAAATGATGTTAAATAACTCCTAAGATTGGAACGAATATTAATTACAAACGCATTTGTTTTGCCAAGAAATCTAGTTTCTCTTTGGGCTGCCCCTGTTTCTCCAAATGAAGTCATATTGCAATTGGAAGTGGTCACTTAAGGTTATAAAGTGCAGTCCTATTATCATAAAGAGCTTCATTTGAAGTAGGTGAGTGAACCTCAGAGGTTGCACATGATACTTGGTAATTATCCAAATGCTTTCAATCTTATCAATGTTACACAGTAGATTTAATGATGTCACTGTGTGAGTATCGGTATGATTCCGCAGTACTGTGAGTTCACCTCCTGGTTGTTTGCGGGCTTCGCTGTGAGCAAATGGCTGCCGTGCTTGCCTATAAAATACAGTCACGACACGTGACCAGTCACTTTGGAGCATTTTGACATATTTTAATGTTTCGGGAATTACAAAGATGCAAGTTCTTTCTTGCTGTCCTGTCTAGCTGATTGAAATCTTTGATTTAATGTTTCCAAAATCACGCTTCAGTGCTTTAAATCTAAAAGCTATTGATTGTTGGCACAGAGTTTAACTGCGTTCAATATTTTCACGGTTTAAAACAAACAGCGGATGAAAATTCAACGATTAGATTTTGATGTTCTTTTCAGGATGTAGTAACTGTTTCATAGAACCACGCAAAGTTTACAGCACAGAAGTATTCCAAGTTTTCCTTTGAGTAAGTGATGTTTAGTGTAATAAATTACAAAGTAGACTGTTCAGATACATTTGCCTTGGGTGGCAATAAATAAAGTTGCCAATTCTTTTTACTTTGATATTGATGGCTGCGGTGCACTCCTAATTTTCTGCATTTACGAGGGTTACAATCATTCTATAGAAACCGAAATGTTGGCTTCCTTATTCCTCCCCCTGACTTAAGGGATAAATGATGATAGTTGTTCCAATTAAATGTCAAATCAAATTATTTCCACGAATAGGCGCTCATGACAAAATCAGCTTTCATAACCTTTCAACACTTGCCAAAAGATTCCATTCCCAAAGCCATGTAGCAGAATTCTTCCTCTAATAAACCATTTTCGCCGACAAAATGTACAGTCAATTCACTTTACAGTATATTCTGTGAAGTGCTTTGAGACCCCCCTCCCCAAGACGTGATAAGGCGCTATATCAAATGCAAGGATTATTATTATTATTTGAGTTTTGTAATGGACCTCTGTCCTTTTTTACACAAAAAGGAAAATACAGAAGAAGTGTTAGAATTTCAGGACAGTGTTGTGGGGGGGTGTGCTGCATTCTTAGAGGTGCTGTGCTTTGGATGAGAATTCAAGATCCCATAATACAAAAAGTTGGTGGAGTTTCTCTCCCGGTGCTCTGGTCGACAATCCTCCAGATAAAATAGGTCATTTGCTTCATGACTGTTTGTGGGACGTTGCTGTGCACAAATTGGTTGCTGCATTTGGCGCACTACAAAATACAGTTGTTGCTTTCTGCAGTAAATTTGTGAAGTGCTTTGAGATGTTTGGAAGATATGAGAAGGTACAGTATTAACTGGACAGATTATTAAGTCATTATTATTATCATAATATGTCTGCAGGAGTGGGATTTTGTTTTGTATTTGGAGACTTTCCAAAATCATCGCAGCTTCATGTTACATTTCCGGCGATGCTCAGACATAGCACATTTCTGTTGCTAACCTGCAATGATTGTTCCCATTGATGTGGAGCTCCGTGTTTGTTTAGCTTGCGTTTGTAATTTCAGTAATCACTGTTGACTTATTGATGGACTGCTGTAACCTTCATCAAATCAGTTTAACTCAACCACAAGGTACATTTAAGCTGCACCGAGTTAAATTTATTTGATGAGTCGTGTAAACGTGTGGTTAGTGTAAGCGTCGCAATCACCTCGCAAGCAAAATAATTTGATTCCTGGGCAGGGCGAAACCTTTCCACATGCCTCTGGTTACCTACCGGTAAGTAGGACTTTGGTTGCTAGTTGATTAGTGAATTGCTTTCCAGGGGTAATAATTCTTCTAAATAGTAATTTGGTCACTTTTTTTCCTTTACTGTTTGCACTGCTGTGAGCAATTGGCTGCCACGTTTCACCCAAAAAATATACAGTCAATTCACTTTACAGTATATTCTGTGAAGCACTTTGAGATGCCTCAGTGACATGACTATAACAAATGCAAGGCAAGTCATATCAGTGACATGACTATAACAAATGCAAGGATTATTATTATGATGATGGCTGCAGCAGTCTACCAGCATGTTGAATGTGGTTACTGAAATAGTAAGTGAAGTGCTCTCTGCACACTGAGGTTTTGTTTTTTTGTGATTAATCACAGATTTGTAACTCCTTTGCCACCGCATGTTAACTCGCCTGGGAACGGACCGGAAGAAAATGACGAGACGGATAGCGGCGACTCTCTATTAAATTCGGAGAGCGAATCTTTTGTCCCCAGCCCGATGCCGAGGTTTTGCGGAGAAGGCAGGAACTCGGACTCTCCTAGGCAGTCCTATTATCTGCCAGTGGGTTCCAAGCAAGGACTGACTGAGAGTGTCGTCAGCAACCACTACCCCGCTTCACTTTCATGCTCAGATATACGTTATACCTCGCCTGCGGGACATGGTGGAATGTGCCATGACCCTCGTGGGCTGGGCCAGTGTGGAGATTGCTTTAGCTCTGAATCTGCTGGCAGCAGGTTCTCAAACAGGAACATGATCAGGTTTTCACAGAGCTTCAGACCAAACTCTTTAGACTCATCGCCCAGCACACTTGGATTATGTAACCTGGAGCCTGGCTTTCCTTTGCAGTCTTATCAACCTCAGCCACCTGGTCCTCTCCTGCCCGACTACACCAATCGACCCAGAGTTTCTGTCTATGTTCCAGCGCCCGGGCAACTTCCTTGCACGCCTCCCTGTCGAGCCTATTACGTTCCTCATCGGACACCAGGTAATGAATTTTTCACAAAAAAANTCTCTTCCTCTTAATATGAATGTGACGAGGTCGATGGGAACAAATTCAGTTTTATAATGCGCACCTTATGTGCCAATGGGAAGGGATGTTATACAATACAGTTTACATTTATATAGTGTCTTTCACATCAGGAGAATGTCTTAAAGAGCTTCCGTCACACTTACAGAAACCAGTGTGTGTGTCTATGAAAGCCACTGATCCTATGAGGGTATCCATTGAGATTGATATGGGCTGTAGAAATGTGGGTGCCTTAGGGGCAAATAAAAATACTTCAAGTTTGCAATTATTTTAGGATGACTGAAAAATACCATATTGATAATAATAATAATCCTTGCATTTGATATAGCACCTTATCATGTCTTCGAGACGTCTCAAAGCACTTTTACAGATTATTCTGTAAAGTGAACGGACTGTGTATTTTGTGGGTGAAATGTAGCAGCCAATTACATTTTTTTTATTTTTTTAAATTTATTTTGTTACCTTAAGCTTAAAGATTGATGGAGTGGAGGGGAGGGAGAGGAGGTAAACTCCCTTTCTTCTCTCCCTAATTTAGTGACAGAAATCCAAGATTTCACCAGAGTGTGAGACGAGAGATCTTTGTTTACCAGCAGCGTGTAATACAAATTGGAGTGAGTGACAGTAAACTGACACTTTTATTGGATTACCTTGAGAGAAAGTTGCTGCAGATTGTTCTTAATTGCCAGATTTTTTTTCCCTTCTTAAACTTCCCAGAAGCGATTTAGTTAAAATAGGTCACTTTGTGCGGAAAACAAATGTAACGAATAAAATGGACTGTTCATTACAAGTAAAATTAACATCTAAATATGTAATTTTTATTTTGTATCCTGACTATTCTGGAAGGATGAGGTCAAATGGATCGAAGGGCATTCTTCATCCAACTCCGCCACTTTAGTCAGTACAAATATTCACAAGATTATTTCATACGCTGTGTGTTCGTGGCTGAAATAATTGTTAATCCAGTCAAACACTTCACCAGTGCTGTTGTTATGTTTTTCCTCCAACCCAAGAAAGTGCTTGTAATTTATTATGGCGGCATTTGCAATATCTATTCTCAACTGCGCCAATAATTGGTTGTAATGTGCCGCTTGAGTTTTACTGCTGGTCTTATACTGAGCACATATAAAATTACATTTCCACAGCACCTTTCACATCGGGAGGATGTCACAAGGTGTGATACAATTTGGCACAGAAACAGGCCATTCACCCCAACTAGTCGGTGCCAGTGTTTATACATGCATTAGCCCCTCTCCTCCTATTCTCCTTGTCTACAGTCCTCTATTCCCTTCTCCCTCATGACATTTTCCCCTAAAAACTTTATACTTTGTAATAACCACCCGCTGTGCAAGACAATAGTACAATACTCCCTAGTACATGTCCTTTGTAGATTATGTTACGACTCATCTCAACCAGTTAATTGTAGGTGCAGAACCAATGTAGGAAACCATTCTCGATTTAGCACTAAAATATACTTTACAGTAAATCCTGTGAAGAGCTTTGAGACATCCTCCTGATATGAATAGTGCTGTAGTATTAAATTGACTAACTAGAGGCCCCAACATGTATGCGTGTTGGAGGGCAGATTTCACTAAGAGATGAGAAGCTTTACACTGCAGCTCTCAGTGCTGTACCTGAACCCTGGACTGCTTTTTGCTTCAAATGGAAATGGAAGGTGTTCCACTGGACTCCAGGACTAACATCCACCAGGAAACCCGTAGCGTACTGGTTAGAGCACTCGCCTCGCAAGTGAGAGGTTCAATTCCTGGGCGGGAAGAAACCTTAGACAAGTTTCCTTACAACAACAACAACAACAACAATAAGATTCCATTTATAAAGCGCCTTTCACGTCAGGAGGACGTCCCACATGCCTCTGTTTACCTGGCAGTAAGTAGGAACCCGGTTGTTCGTCGATTGGCGGATCGATTCCGGGGGTAATAAACGTTCCAAAAAAAATGTGGTCACTCAATCCACAACTGTTTGTGGGACACTGCTGTGCGCAATTGGCTGATGCGATTCACCCACAAAATTCACAGTCAATCCACATTCCAATATATCTGGGAAGCACTTTGAGACGTCTCAATGACGTGATAAGGTGCTAAATCAAATGCAAGGATTATTACTTTGGTTAGCGCAAAAATTCAAACGCTCATGGCTCAAGTAGAAGCTAATCCAGCTGATCAGTTGGAACAATCTAGTGGATTAGTTCTGTTCTTTTTGCTGCAATCCAAGAAAGTGCTTGTATTTTTTTTGGCAGCACTTACCTGGAAATTCACACTCATCAACTTTACAGAAAATCCTGTGAAGTACTTCGAGGCATCCACCCAACTTGAAAGGTGTAATGTCAAACGCAAGGATTATTATTAATGATGATTATTTTAATGCCAATGCCAGTAACTTGGACTACAGTCATGCATGTATTACGAAATATCATTGGCATTATCAAATGCAAGGATTATTGTTAATATTTATAGTGCTTCTAATGATTGGATTGTAAAGTATGTTTGTTTTTCCCTTCACAAAAGGAACTAAGTAAGGATTATTATATTATTACGATGATTCCTCTTGAATGTCCAGATTACTAGCCTGTCCATCTTACAAATTATAAACTGAGCAAATCCATCCATATACAGAGGACATTTACCAGATTGATACCGGAGATGAGTGGTTTAATAATAATAATGATCCTTCTGTTTGATATAGCGCCTTATCACGTCATTCATACGCCTCAAAGCACTTCACAGAATATATAGTAAAGTGAATTGACTCTGTATTTTGTGGGTGAAACGCGGCAGGCAATTGTGCACAGCAGTGTCCCACAAACAGTCATGGATTAAGTGACTAAATTAATTATTTTTATTTATTTATTTATTTTTTGAAGGGATTATTACCACTGGAAAGCGATCCGCGAATCGACTAAAAACCGGGTTCCTACTTACTGTTAGGTAAACAGATGTGTGTGGAGTAAGGAAGCTTGCCTTACGTTTCATGCTGCCCAGGGTACTCTCATTTGCGAGGCGAGTGCTCTAACCACTACACTATGGTACTCCATGGGTTTGGTCTATGAGCAGAGACTGGAAGAACTGGGACTTTTTTTGTTGGAACAAAGAAGGTTGGGGAGTGATTTGATAGACTTTTCAAATTATAAGGAGTTTTGATAGTGTCAATCTGGAAAATCAACAATAAAAACGTATCAAGAAATTAGGGGGAGAGGAGAAATTAAAACTTTTAACATGACTCTTGTTTTTTATAATTGTGCTGATAATTCTGTTGATGTTATTGCATAACGTTGGGTGTTTCTGCTTGATTTCAGGAGATATTCATCCAAATGGCCCCGAAAATGTTTCCTTACCAAGGTACGACATTGACACTACAAGATTTTCTTTACTCCAAAGCCCAGAATAAGCAGCAGGAAGCTTTGTCAGACAGTGCTCACAATGGCAAGCTATTCGGTTTTAACTGGTCCAGCAATAGTCCAGCGCACACTCTGGGGTCCCCAAAGCTTGGCTGTCACCAACCTGTGTCTCATAATGTCTGAAATCAGATACTCAAGGTGTGTCCTTTCCAGATGAAGGGAAATTTCCTTGAATGGATAGCATGCGCATGTGGATCTGTTATGTCTGGGTACTTTTTAACTACAAAGATAGGTTTCTGTATATGTCAGACATCTGGCTGACCCCCAAAAATCTTTGCTTGCAATTTGTTTTTTCCACCAGTCAATGTCCTAATGTTGTACACAGTCAAAATCACTATTCGGATTAAAAGTTCGTCATGTTTTTTGTGGGGGGTAAATTATTTGTCACGAGAAACTGCAAGAACATCAGCATCAGAGGAACACGTGGGAGCAAAACGATCATAAATCTTGTTGAGTGGGAAGATTACACAACAAGCTTAAAGAGGGCCGAGTAGAATTTGATGCCACAGCATTATTTAATTAATCCTGCTCACACCGCATTCCACTACCCTCCCTCTTTGCTCAGCTTGCACCGGCCTCCTACACATCCTTCATCCCCTCCGCTCCACCATTGGCAGCCGTGCTTTCAGCCACCACCCCCTCACATTCTGAAACACTCTGCCTCAATCTCTCCGTCTTGCCCCCTCTTTGGCCATCTTCACATCACACGTGAAGACTTTTGCTGACGCTGTATTAGGAGACATTTCTTCCCCCCACTTCTACTAAGCCATATCTGGTCAAATAATAATAATAATAAATAATAATCCTTGCATTTTATAAGTGCCTTATCACGTCTTTGCGATGTCTCAAAGCGCTTCACGGAATATACTGTAAAGTGAATTGACTATATTTTGTGGGCAAAATTTGGCAGCCAATTGCACATAACAGTGTCCCACAAACAGTCATAGATTGAGTGACCAATTTATTATTATTATTTTTTTGAAGGAATTATTAGAAATATATGTAAGTTCAGGTAACATTCTTGACCTACGTGATACACCCAAGGGAGGGAAGGAGGTACGTGGGGTCTAACCTGGCTTGCTGGCAGAACTTGTTGGATGGGGGGAGAGAGTATGCAGATAGGCCTGTTAGCCCATCAAGCCAAAGCCCTAAAATATTCCATATCCACAATAAAAAAATCTGTATTCATAGGATTGTAATTTCATAATTTTTATGTTTAATTTTAGGCCAGTGGGTTCCACAGATCGAGTAAATCAAAGTGAAGCATTTAGCCTGCCACTTCCTCGTGAACAGAGTAAGTACAACAAAATATGTCATGTCTTTACCTGAACATGCCCATAGCCCTTTTACTCAGTCTGTGCTAATATGTTTCTACATAAAATTAGATCAAATAATTTAAAAAATACAAAGAACCATGATAACCAATGGAGGACATTCAAGAGGAATCATAGTAATAATATAATAATAATCCTTCATAATGCCTTTCATGTCGAGAGGAAGTCCCAAAGCGTTTCACAGGATATATCGTAAAGTCTAGTGACTGTGTTTTGTGGGTGGAAGTGACAGCCAATTTTGCACACAGCAATTTCCCCCCTTTCGTCAGAAAGGCCATCGACCTGAGATGTTAACTCACTTTCCTCTCTCCATAAGTGCTGCCTGACCTGCTGAGTGTTCCCAGCGACTTCTGTTTTTATTTCAAATTTCCAGCATCTGCAGTATTTTGCCTTTTAATTAATTTTACCTTATTTCAACCTTCCTTTGGATCTTGATTATTTTTGAAGTCACACCCTTTTTAAAGGTGTAAACTGTTTTTTTGTTGATGTAGCATTCTGATTTTTTTTAACAGGAAAAGTCTTTGTGACGTACGCTACAGATGATGACCGACATGTCGAAGAGGTCATCAAGTTTGTTTCTTTGTTGATCACAAATGGATTTGAAACCCAGGTTAGTTTTGTCGCTGTTCACTCCCCCATTTAAACAAATTAATTGCAGTCGTGAGTACAAGGATGGGCCCAATGGCTGCAGCTAACAAGAAAGATTGGGCAGATTGCAGCTTTGTTCTCTCTCTTTCGAGTTTAGACGATTGAGAGAGACATGGTAGAAATATTCAAGATTTTTAAAGGATTCAACAAGGTTGATTGTGCTGGGCTGTTTCTACTTGTTTGGTGAGTCCAATAATACATGGTATCAATACAAGACAGCTGGTAGTAGATATGATAGAGAGGTTTGGAGGAACTTCTTAATGCAGGGAGTGGTGAGAATGTGGACTCACTGCTGGAAGCTGTGGTTGAAGCAAATATCATCAATGTATTTCAGAGAAAACATGAATATATACATGAGGAAGAAGGGATTAGAGGGTTATAGTTGGAGAGGGGAAGAGGAGGATTGGGGGCTTGTGTGGAGGGAGCATAAATGCTGACATGGACTAGTTACACCCCATGGAATTACATACCCACACATAATTCGTTTTACTACCGGTACCAGAACTGCCTCATGCCACCCACTCCAGGTATCTTCCCATTGATCTCCAAGCTTCTGGCAACACAAAGAGTGACAGGAGAGAATGGCATGTATGATTCATAAAAAAAAATCATGTTGGTGTGTGCAATTGGCTGCCGCTTTTTGCCCACAAAATAGACAGTCAACTCACTTTACAGTATATTCTGCGAAGCACTGTGAGACGTCTCGAAGATGTGATATGGCTCTATATCAAATGCAAGGAATATTATTATAAATAAATATCAAAATGTACTATATAATACAAAATCCATAAAAACTGGCCTCCATATCTTTCTATAGAGGTCACAACAGTGTATTCCTATATTTAAATTGTAAATAAATGTGTAATTTTTGAATACATTTTATTTTTTGGCATGCCTACTTTTTATTTTTCTGTGCACAATTCCCTGGGGTGTAACTTGTTGGGCTGAATGGCCCGTTTCCGAGCTGTATCACCCTATGTAACTATGCATCGCACATTGGGACACAACAATTCCTCTATTGCTAGATATTATTCGTGGGGGAAAGGTTCGATGTTGGAATGGGTGGCTACTTGGAGGAGCAAATGTCAATACAATAAAATGGCCTGAAATCCAGCTTTGTTGAACAGGACAAAGATTTTGTTCTCATCCTGTTAAAAGTGAAACCACATCTTGGATAGAAGTTGTATCCGAGATTACAAATGTACTTCTCTTCTCGTGCAGAAGGCTTGAACTCTGGTCATACTTAAACTGCTAACACAAATGGTTAATCTGAATGGTAAACTCCCTCTCATTCATCCAAAGGGTAGTTAGTAACTAGAAATTCTTCTTCTCCTGAAGGAGCATAACTTAAAGCTATCTGTTCCTCTTTAGATTGATGTGTTCGAGCAACATTTCAGAAGCATAAACAAAATTGACTGGATGGAAAGATACATCAATGATGTAAGTTAACCTTTTATTCTGTTACACCAGCGTTAGAGTGGAGCTGTGTATCAATGTGTTCCCCTCCTGCCTTTTCTTGGCATCGCACGATCTTTGTAAAGTGTTCGGAGACATTATCCTATGTGAAAGACACTGTCTAAATTGCAAGTTGCTGTTGTCTTGACAATCCACAAAGTGTTGATGCTTTGTGCATATCATCTTTAGAGTGGAACTGTATTTCTCTATGAAAAGGTATATCAGATTTTAAGTGGGATTGAAAACATAAATCTAGAACAATATGTTAGGATGAGGCGAATCGTCAAACAAGAATACACAAGTTTAGAATTGCAAAGGACAATATCAGGACAGATACCAGGAAGTATTTCTTTACTCAAAGAGTAATTAACGCTTGGAATGGGTTACCAGGTTAAGGCCAGGATACTGGACTCATTTAAAATCAGCTTGATGCAGTGTTGATAGGACGGTAAAGTGGTTGGTGTGGAAGAATGAGATTATATGGGCTGAAGGATCCTCTTCTTGTGAACTGATCTTGTGATGTATAAAACTACTTTCATTAATAGTTGTTGTGTCTCTCTCCATTTTCTTCTTCAGAAGGGATATTTGATCATCATTGTAATCAGCCCTAAATACCATGAAACTGTTACATCCCAAAGCTTTCAAGTGAAAAGCGACGAGCATTCTTTGAACGCAGTCTTCATCTATAAACAGGCAAGTAACAATTTATCTACTTGCAAGTTTTACTTTCTCGTAGATTAATCCGTTGATGATAGATCTGTTACTGTGATATTAACCCTGACTTTCAATGCTCGTTTAATTATCTCTTGATTTTGAAACCATGTCAAAATGCAGTATGGCGGTAGAGAGGGGGGAGGTTACAGTACAAATGTAATTACACCATGGTTGTCAGCCTGGCTCAGTTGGTAGCACTCTCACTTCTGAGTTAGAGGATTGTGGGTTCAATCCCCACATTGGGACTTGGAACTCATGTAGTTTAAATTGACCTTCCAATGTAGTGTGGTGGGTGTGCTACACTATTGGAGGTGCCATCCTTTGGATGAGACATTAAACAAGGCCCTGTCAGTCAAGTGAATGTTAAAGATCCCATGGCACTATTTGAGAAGCGAAGGGAGTTACTTCCTCCCGGTTTCCTGGCTAAGAACTACCCAAATAAAATTGGTCACTCACTCCAAGGACATTTCTGTTCACAAATCGGCACCAACCTTCACCCATAAAACGCACATTCACTCCACTTTACAGTATATGTTCTGTGAAGCGCTTTGAGATGGCCCCCTGACATGAAAAGCGCTATACAATACAATACAAAATTACATTTGTATAGCGCCTTTCACGTCGGGGGGATGTGCCATGGCGCTATACCAAAATGCAAGGAATATTATATTATTTCCTCCATTCTTCCTCTCTGGAACTTTATATTAGTGTATTTTATAAATTCTGAAACACTGCAGATTGGTTAGCAACTAAATGATACGCCAAGTGCATATGATGCAGAGCATGCCACCATTCTGAACTGTTTAGTTAGCTTACCTATATCTTTGATATAAATGTGATGTACCTCCTGAAGGAAAGCTTGCAGCGGAAGTGAGTTTTCCATTCCTCAGCTGGTGTGGAGGAAATGTGAGCTGGGATATTGATCAGTGCACGAGCACTGAACTACATGAATGCAGTAATGGCTCAAGGCTCTGTGATTCTCTGTCAGATGACATTGTGATAAGATGAGGGGTCGAATCTAAAATTGCATCTGATATTTAACACATAAGAACATTTGATAGCTTGCTTTGAACAGTCAGATGGCAGGATTCCTCATTCATTCACATTCAATGGGTGGATTTAAGCCGCCTTTTTAAAAAAAATTTTTAAAGATAAATATTTGCTATAAGCATTGTGTTAAATGGGCTGTCTCTCTCATTCAAAGCACATTCCTTGGCCAATGTGTCAGAACTTAGCTTTGATGCTGTGATTGCAGAATGCCACTCGGAAAGTACCTGGCCTGCAATCAATATTGTTTCTATGGTATATTCCTCATCATTGTTTAGTGCCATATGGGTGTCCAATTTGCCCATTTCGGAAATGTTTTACCAAACATAGCGTGACCAGTTTTGATGAGCCTTCACTCTTTAACATTGCAGCTGCAAAACGAATTCATTCAGAATGGAAGCAAGAATTTCCGATTTGTTCCGGTTCTATTCCCAGGAGCTTCTATGGTAAGTCGAGTGCTTGGGAAATGCATCTGTATTTTGAAATGGTTCAAATATCTGCCTACTTGTGGTCCGACAGACATTTTAAATGCACGCAGGTCTGTTAGGGGTTTTAACGAACATAGTGATAGCATTATGAACTCAATGCCTCCTGTCCCAATGTGGAATGTAGCTGTGGAGAACCAATCCATATTGCAGTTATCTTTGAGCTCGTTGGCTAATATAAGTTAGCTTATGGAATGTTTAGTTTTCTAGTGAAAATTGGGAGCTAAAATAACTCTGTCCATCTGACACAAGATTTTGTGCATTGGCAGTTGCTTCGACATGAGTTCCTTGCATGTGCAATCCCTTAACTGTCCAGCACCTTGGGGCGTCCTTCTTATATAAAAGGCACTATATGAATGTAATTTGTTGTTGTTATGTCGAACTGGATGCAAGCCCAGATTTCAAGAGTCGAAAGGCGTAAGGTTTCTGTCCCCACTGTTTATCGATTTACATGAATTTATAATGTGCCCTTGTTGCACTTTTGTTGCGTGCATTTGCTGTTTGGTAGAAGATTTAATGTTCTGTCAGAATAATTTATAGTTGAATGTAATTTTATTACTTGTGTTCAATATACTTTGTGTCTTACCACATTAAACCATCTCAGAGCTTCAATTAATGCTTGAAGTTCTGCAACTGTTGTCAAAGAAGCAAACAAAGCAGCTGGTCTGCACCAACCCTCTTACATGGGTAAGGTGCAAAATAATCAAAGATGTACGTTAACCTCAAACTTCTGTAGAGTGAAATGGCTGGTTTGTGGCACCAGAAACAAGAGCACAAATGTCTTTTGGAGATTACATCTTTTGGTAAATCAACTTTTCAGACACAGATTAATCTAATTCAGAGAGATTTGTTACATCCTTAGCATGCTTTAAAAATATTGATCTATGGATGATTTTTACCCTGTGACTTGCTGGATTAATAGCTATCTTGAAATGCTGGGCTACTTTGGGGAGGGCTTCCTATTGGGATATGAAACTTGGCCACATGCTTGACCTGTTTCAAACCTACTTAGACATTAGAATACATTAAAATATACATAACAGGCCATCTGGCTCAACTGGTCTATGCCCGTGTTTATGTACCACATGAGCCTCATCCGACCATTCCTCAACTAAGCCTTCAAGCGTAACCTTCTATTTCCTTCTTCCTTATCTACCTATCTAGCTTCGCACTACTCTCTGTGTGAATAAATTTCTTCTGACTTCCCTATTTGATCTATTTATGACTAAAGACAGATGTTAACTTCTTCCAAACCAAAAATAATCTGAATTACCTTCAAACCATTGCTGTTCAACATAGAAATCTTAAACAGTAAAACCAATCGGGCAAATGTAACCAAACTACCTGTACTTTTGCTGTGCCCAGGACCCATTTGAGATGCACAGAATGCAGATTTGGAAGCAAAGTCTGGAAATATGCATATAGACATGAGAAGCCTTGCGCATGATTGAAAATGGTACAAAATTATAGAATTGTAGAATCTTACAGCACAGATGGAGGCCATTCAGCATATCGTGCTTATGCTGGCTCTTTGAAAGAGCCATCCAACTAGTCCCACTCCCCCGCTCTTTCACCTTAGCCTTACAACATTTTCCTTTTCAAGTATATAATCCAATTTCCTTTTGAAAGTTATTATGTTAATATTAGGTGCTTCCATCACCGTTTTAGGCAGTGCATTCCATAGTGTAACAACTCGCTGCTATTAAAAATGATTAAAAGTGATTCAAGAGCTCATCCTAACATATAAAGTGTAAACATCTAAAGTTTATATAAAATGTGTACGTTTAAACTTCATCTTGAAGTAGATGATACATTGCGTCCTGTGAAACTATTTTATCGTACTCAATCTTTTTGTATTGTAAATTAATTTTTTTTTCCCTCTCCTGCTGTTATGGCCCGTTTTCAGTTTTATTACTATATTTGAGTTTTTAAGGTGTTAAATATTTTTGACTTGCTTTTTTGTGTTTTATTTTTGTTTTATATTTGCCTTATACACTGGCTATTTGTTGGTTATTTTAATTGTTTCGATATTTTCTCACTATCTGATGTACTTTTAATAATAATAATAATAATCCTTGTATTTGATATAGCGCTTTTCACATTGGGAGGACGTCCCAAAGCGCTTCACATAACACATTGTAAAGTGAATTGACTGTATATTTGTGGGCGAACGCAGCAGCCAATTGCGCATAGCAATGTCCCACAAATAGTCGTAGATTGAAAATGATCAATTTATTATTGTTTTGTTTTGGAGGGATTATTATCAGGTGTGTGGAGTAAGGAAACTTGCCCAAGGTTTTGCCCTGACCTACCTGGAATTGAACTCAGGTCTCTCACTTGCAAAGCGAGTGCTCTAACCACTGAGCAACAGGACTCTACAAATAAATATTGATTTTGATTTATTAGTTCCTGCTCACAATTGTTACATTCTTGTTTAGGCTTAACAGAACCAGTTTTATTACCATAACTTGCCACCCACACATTTCAGAGAAGGGAGTTTCTCTCAGTGACCTGGCTAAATTGGGGTTCACCTGTTGGATGTTTTGTGGGATATTGCTCTGCATAAATTGGCTTCCTTGATCACTTACAAATACACAGTGACTACATTTAATGATAAATAAATAATAGTCCTTACATTTAATGTAGCACCTTTCATGTTTTAATAATAATAATAATCATAATAATCCTTGCATTTGTTATAGTGCCTTATCACATCATTGAGATATCTCAAGACACAAGAATATATTGTAAAGTGAATTGAATGTGTATTTTGTGGGCGAAACGCGACAGCCAATTGCACACAGCATTGTCTCATAAACAGTCGTGAATTGAGTGACCATATTTTTTTTTGAGGGTTTGTTGCCCCTGGAAAGTGATCCGCCAATCAACTAACAACCGGGTTCCTACTTACTGCTCGGTAAACAGAGGCCTGTGGAGTAAGGAGACTTATCTAAGGTTTTGCCCCGCCCAGGAATCGAACCCGGGTTCTCTTTTTGTACGAGGCGAGCGCACTAACCACTATGGTACGGGACTCCATGTCGGGAGGAAGTCTCAAAGAACTTCACTGGATTTACTATGTAGTGTAGTGATTGTGGATTTTGTAGGCAAACTTAATTACTGTGAATTACACAGTAATTGCAGTGAAGCATTTTAAGATATTTAAATCTGTTAAAGGGTCTATGCAAGGCTTATTGTTGCTAATTTTATTCTCAAAACATTCTCGTTGTCTCTTTGCTAGATATCTAATGCTTGCTCTTTGCTCACAACCTTTAACTTTAATTTCTCTATTTTGACAGAATGATCTGCTTCTGCCGCATAGCATGAATGTTATGACCAATCTTAATTTGATAGTTGAAAAGTTGCTTCAACACCATCTTCACTGTGATGTTGCTGCACGTAAAATCTTAAATCAGTTGACAAAATAATAATAATAATCCTTGCATTTGATATAGCGCTTTTCACGTCTTCTAGACGTCCCAAAGCGCTTCACAGAATATACTGTAAAGTGAATTGACTGTGTATTTGTGGGCAAACCACACTTAGATAAAATTGCTGATGTCTGCAAAATTGAAACTTGATTAGTTTAGAGCATTAGAGTTTGTTGCTTCGATAAGAGTTCTGAGAACAGAGGAAGCGCTGAGATCACAAGATTGGATTGGATGAAAAAGGCCTTTCGTGTTATCTGATCTCATCCCTTCAGAGGATCCGTCTTATTGTACTCCCATCACAGCACCATTTTTTTATAAAATCAGTCAGGCATCCTCGTCTTAGACATCCTTCTTAACAATCCATTCTAGTTGTTAATTACTCTCTGGGTAAAGAAATACCTCCTGGTGTCTTGTCTCGACGCATCCTAAATAAAGTATGTTCTGTGTTTACATTTTCAATCCCATTTAACAATTTATCCACCTCTATAAGGTCCACTGTGAGATGTCGTCTCTCAAGCCTCAGGAATCCTAGCTTGTCAAATTGTCTTAATTATGGCAACTGAATACACCCAAGTGAGTCAGCTTGAACAAAGTATAGAGAGGCTCCTTGTTATCTGGTAGTCATGTTAATTAACAGGTTGCAAATCATGCAGAGGTTGCAGAATTTTATTAAGTAGCGCCTATTTGATTCTAATTCTTGTGTTTTCTTTCTTTTTAGAAACATGTTCCCTCCTGGCTTCAAAACACACACGTCTACAATTGGCCGCAGCAAAGCCAAGACATATTACGGCGACTAATGCGGTTGGAAAAATACAATCCTCCCCCGGTTGGTGCCCTGCCCACCATCATTCAAAAATCTATTTAAGTCCACCTGCCCAAATTGCTCTCAAACCCTCTTTCCCCCCCACCCCTTATCTTTATTTTGTATTTCTTATAATTTACTTTGGTAACATGGGAGTACTGCAACTGAAAGGGTTTTGGTTTAAGGTAACCACTGGTTTCGAGAGATGCCTGGTGTTTTTGTTTTGTAAAAAAAACTCCTTTTTCTTCAAACATTTCGGAACTCTTGAATACAGTCCGGAAGATAATAACGTTCGGACCATTATTGCCAAGATGAAATGCGACTGTGAGGAAATTGTCAGATTAGCCATTGTTGTTACTTCCATTGGCATATCGCTAGCTATAAAACGTGACGAGCCTAGAGGAGTTCTCTCTTATACTGCATGTATAACTTCAATAGCATTTCTGCACCAAAGTAGTACAATTTTGCTGTTTTAAATGTATCTAGTTCTCATGTAAATTGTAAAAAAAATTATATGCTGAGGTTCAACACATCTTTAAACTCTACTTAGTGCAGCAGAATATATCATTGCTGTTTATGCTGAAAACACCCACACTTTGATACTGTTTGTGAATAGGATTTGTTTTCATGGGAAATCACTTGTTCTGAATATTTGACTTGTACTTTGAAAACTCAGCATTGTACATCAATAAAAGCCATAATTAGGAAAGAATAAACGTCATTGTGTAATATTTTTGAGTCCCTGCCTTAAACAAATGTTTAAACTCCAGCACTATTACTATAACTAGAAGAATTTGAAGTTTTCTAAAGTGAAAATATTTTGGTTTTATGACGGCGACAGGATTTTGAGCAACCAGTCAAATAGCTACTGCAGAGCAGTACTGAAACAGTCCACTGTAATGATGGGGATGCTATCCTTTTCGATGAGATGATCACAAGATTAGTCTGGATGAAGAAGGCCCTTCAGCCCATCCAATCTCATCCTTCCAGAATACCTACCCAAACTGTCTGTTTAGGTGCGTGGGTAAAGATCCTGTGACACTATTGGAAAAGAGAAGGGGATATCGATTTCCCACTGTTTTTGGCCAATAATCGTTCAGGTAAATTTGTCGTTCGCCCCATTGTAGAGCATTGCTGTGCAGATATTGCCACCAATGCCCTACAAACTGACTCCCACGTTCATTTATGGATATAGTTACTCCACTTAATAGCAAGGAATTTGAGCTCTGGCTGACACTCCAGTGCATGTTCAGGTGGACATTAAAGATCCCATAACATAATTTGAGAAGAGAAGGGAGTGTCTCCCGGTGTCCTGGCCAACATTCCCCCAGATAAAATCGGTCATTCAAATCATGGCTCTTTGTGGGACATTGCTGTGCGAAAATTGGCTGCTATGTTGACCTATGATTCAGTGTGAAGCACTTTTAAATATTTTCATGACATGATAAGATGCTATATCAAATATAAGGATTATTATTGTTGTATTACTGTAGGCTTAGTGCTTTGAGATGCACAAACAAAATTTCTATCAGGTCATGGAATGTTAAAGGACAAACAGTGGACCTTTTGGGCCATCAAGCGATCGCCATCACAAGATTGGTTTGAATGAAGAAATCCCTTCGGCCCATCCGATCTCACCCTTCCAGAATTCCCACCCAACTATCCTCCCATCACAGCATCCGACTGCATTTTTTAAATGAGTTCCATGTCCTGGTCTCAGCCACCCTTCCTGGAAATCTGTTCTAGTTGTTGTGCACTCTGGGAGAAATGGACAGGTATCAACACCCTTCCCCTTCTCTCAAATTAAAATTAGACCACCTCCTTGACCACCGGTCTTGACTATGATGATGATGATAATAATAATAATAATTTTTGCATTTGATATGAAGCCTTATCACGCCATTGAGACGTCTCAAAGTGTCTCAAAAATGATTTGGGTATGCAGCAGTCAGCTTTGTGTGTAAGTGAAATTCACTTTTTTTTCTCTAAAAAACAAACTCTTGATTCTTCTCAAAGTCTGTACAGGACTGCTGATGCGGGGCTCTGTACCACCACAATATGTCTGACCCAATATTTTAATCTGATAAGATCTGCTTTCAGGAAATGTCAACTGCTTGTATCATTAGTGGAAAAACAGAATTAGCGCACTTACACAAATGTTACAAATGTTCAGTTTCACTGGTGTCTTTCATTGCTGAGTGGATACAGATCTAATTGAAGAAAGAAACTGTGTCAGCCCGGCTCAGTCAGTAGCTTTCCTGCCACTGCGTCAGAAGGTTGAAGGTACAAGCCTCATGTCGGATGAATTTGAGCTTGCAGTCTCGGCTCTTGCTCCAGTGTAGCGCTGAGAGGGAACCACTCCATTGTTGGAGGTGCCGAGTTTCAGATGAGATATCAAACTGAGGTCCCGTCTGCCTGTTCAGGTTGGCGTTAAAGGAACCATTGGCCCAGGTTCTCCCAATGTCGTGGAGTCCTGTAGCTCAGTGGTTAGAGCACTCGCTTTGCAAGCAAGACACCTGGGTTCAATTCCCGGCAGGGCGAAACGTTGGGCAAGTTTCCTTACTCCACACCCCTGATAATAATCCCTCCAAAACAAAACAATAATAAATTGGTCATTTTCAATCCACGACTGTTTGTGGGACACTGCTGTGTGCAATTGGCTGCCGCGTTTCGCCCACAAATTTACGGTCAGTTCACTTTACAGTGTATTCTGTGAAGCGCTTTGAGGCGTCTAGAAGATGTGAAAAGCGCTACATCAAATGCAAGGATTATTACTATAATATTCCTCCAGATAAAATTGATCATTCAACCTCCTGACTGTGGGGCATTGCTGCAGGAAAATTGTACAGCTGTGTTTGCCTACGAAAACACAGTCACTACAATTAACAATAATTACTGTGACGCACTTTGAGATGTTTTGACATTATAGGTATTGTGGATGAATTTTTTTATTGAGATGTACAGATTTTCGATTCGCTTCCAATATCCCAAATTTATTTATGGCAGCTGTGGGGGCAACAGTGAAGAGTGATTGTCCTGTAGCTTAGTGGTTAGAGCATTCACCTCGCAAACGAGAGGACCTGGGTTCGATTCCTGCGCAGGATGAAAAGTTGGGCAAGTTTTGTTACTCCGCACGCCTCTGTTTACCTAGCACTAAGTAGGAACACCGTTGTTTGGCGATTGGTGGATTGCTTTTCCACAGTTAATAATACCTTCCAAAACAAATATTAATACTGTGGTGACTCAATTCCATGATTGTCTGTTGAACACTGCTGTGCCCAAGTGGCTGCCGCATTTCAACCACAAACTGCACAGTCAATTCACTTTACAGTATATTCTGTGAAGTGCTTTGAGACGTCTCGAAGATGTGACAAGGTGCTATATCAAGGATTATTATTATTGTTCGTCAATCAGACAGTGAACTGGAGTGACCTATATTCTCACCCGCCTCACTGAGAGGTGCCCCTCTTTTCGGTTCTGGCTAAGATTATCTCACTCAGTTTATCTCAGTTTTATGGCTCAGCATAGCACAATGACATCTGCCGCTTCATAATTAGTTTATTAATCTAATGTCACATTCTCCATTAACTCACTGAAACAGGGAGGGCCCTGAAACTCACTCATTACTCATATAACTTCTAACCAAGTTTAAGGAAAGAACAGATATGCAATTGACTTATGAGTAGTCCTATTACGTGTAGGCCAGAGCCCGCCCTTTCCTTAGACGTCTGTTTGACCCTGAGCTGTCCTTTCTCCCTCACATCCGCGCCACAACTGGCACCGCCTTCCATCACCTCCGGAATGTCGCCAGACTACGGCATTACCTCACCCCTCATGCTGCTGAAACTCTGGTCCACGCCTTTATCACCTCAAGGCTGGACTATGGGAACTCTCTCCTCGCCGGCCTTCCCGCCACCTCCCTCCACAAACTGCAGGTCATTCAGAACTCTGCAGCTCGTGTACTGTCCCGCACAAGGCTTCGGGACCACATCACTCCCACCCTCACTCGCCTCCACTGGCTCCCCATCCCCCAGAGGATCGAATTCAAGATCCTCACCCTCACCTACAAGGCCATTCACGGCCTTGCTCCCTCCTACCTCTCCGACCTACTATCCCCCTACCTACCTGCCCGTACCCTCCATTCCTCTGGCTCCGGTCTGCTCCACATCCCCCGCCCTAACATCGGTGGCCGGGCCTTCAGCCTCTCAGCCCCTAGGCTCTGGAACTCTATTCCCCAGTGCCTTCGCTTTGCTTCCTCCCTTTCCTCCTTCGAGGGCGGTCTCAAGACCTTTCTCTTTGACCGTGCCTTCAGCTTCCCTCTCGACTCTCTACCCCCTCCTTGCTCCCTCCCTTCCCTCCCCTCACCCTGACCATTTGCCCCTTGCTCGGGTCCTGACCCAACTGTACAGTGCCTTGGGACGTCCTCCCGACGTGAAAGGCGCTCAATAAATGGAATCTTGTTGTTGTTGTTGTTGTTTACCATGTATCCACCTTACACATGGAATCATAGAATTATACAGCACAGAAGGAGGCCATTCAGCCCATTGTGTTTGTGTTGGCTCTTTGAAAAGAGCTATCCAATTCAATCCCTCTCCCCACACTCTCCCCATAGCCCTGCAAACTTGTCCTTCCCATATCTATCCTATGGATCGATTTCAAGATCCTTTCACTCGTCCACAAATCCCTTCACCCCCTGGCACCTCTCGACCATTCCAATCTGCTTCGTCCGCACTCCACTGCCCACTGCCTCTGCTCGGCTGGTGCTGGCCTCCTGCGTGCGCCTCATCCCATCTGCTCCACTATTAGCGGCCGCACTTTCAGCCACTATGCACCCCCACACCCACCCCGCCTGACTCGGTGTCAGGCTCCACCACTGTTAAGCTCCCCGCGTGAAAGGAGCTAAATGTTGTCTTACTGCTTGTTCCTCGATGCCACAAATGGTCCCACAAGGAACCGCTCTGCAATAGGCCCAGGCACTGGAAACCTTTGAAGGAGAACTGTTTGGAGACACGTCTTACATGCCACTAGCTTAACGTGCAATATAATCCTTGCATTTGATATAGGGCCTTATTATGTCGTTGAGACCCTTCATAGAATACACTGTAAAGTGAATTGACTGTATGTTTTGTGGGTGACCTTGTGGTTGGCAGAAAAATTCTACCTGGCTCTTGGCTTCCATTATTTTCTAAGTGTTTCAAAGAACGCAGAGCTTTGTGATTTTAAAAGAACCACCAGAAAAACTTTTTAAAAAAAAAAATCGAGATCGAATCAAAGAATTGGCCAACTTCTGCCAGCTTTGAAATGCTAAGAAGATACTGCAAGTCTAACCCTGAGTGGAATTCTATCCCTTCATCGTTATTCCCCAGAGTCTGATATGTGAGACGTGATGAGGTACTATGTTAAATGCTAAGGATTATTGTATTATTAACTGGGGCACCAGAGGGAAAATGGACACCTTTTCTCCCCCCTATAGAATACGAGTGCACAGATAGACATCTACAAAGATGCCTTGTGGGCACTGCTGACACTAAACTGCTGGGTAGTTTGAGACTGCCCTCCCCCCTTTTCCTGTTTGTGCACATCTGAAATTCTGTTCTTTGTCCTGAACGCAATACAACTCTTCACTCGCTCTCTTCAGTCAAAACATGTTGGTGGGTTTCCTCTTCGTTAGCGCAAAATACATTTTAAAATTTCATTTCACTCACAAAGTGAGTCAATCACAACTTTTTTTGTAATATAAAAAAGGTCCTCTCAGTAATGAACCCCTGGATGTGGTGGCAAGATCATGAGGGAGAGGAAAAAATCTGTTTGAGTCATCTTGTGCTATTGTCGTACGTTTCTTGAAACCGATCAGGATATATTTGTCATCATGAGCTATGAATCATTGTGCAAAACTTTAGGAGCAATTAATTGTTGTTCTTCATGCCTTTGCTTGTAATAACTTTGCTTAATAAGTAGATTACATTTCTTTAGCATCTTTGTTTCAGTTTTCTAATTCTTCCATGACACCTCCGCTCAAGAATGTATTCAACATTTATACAAGGTTCTCATACAAGGTGAAAAGGGTGCAACCCTCCAGGGGGAGAGTGCGCATTCCATTTCATACACTGGGACATCTCCATGAGTAGGTGGTGTACTTATGTTGAACTCTTGTCTAGTTTGGATAGCCATAAGCATGGTGATGGGTTTCCGCATGTCTGTTTTAAAAAATGCAAGGATGTGAGATGACAGGTAGTGTATAAGGATTATAATAATTGATTCAAAATAAAGTTAAAAAAGAATTTGGTCACTTAATCCATGACTGACTGTTTGTGGGACACTGCTGTACACAATTGGCTGCTGCATTTCGTCCACAAAATATCCAGTCAATTCACTTTACAGTATATCCTGTGAAGCCCTTTGAAACGTATCGAAGACGTGATAAGGCGCTATATCAAATGCAAGGATTATCATTATTATCATTATCATTATAGCTGTTGAAATAAGATGATGGCTAGCCAGGAAAGGTGGTAGGACACTTGATTCATTTAAAAAGCAGCTTAATGCAATGATGGTGAGGATGGTAGACGGGTATTCTGGAGGGATGAGATCAGATGGACTAAAGGGCTTTCTTCATCTGAACCGAGCTTGTGATTTTGTGATCCTGTGGTACTATATTCATACGATTACTGGTTAAACCAAACCAGAATTTTGCTAACAGTTTCTGTTTTTTGTCAAAAGGTGAAATGCAGCTGTAAGAGACAAAGTTACTGTGAAAGTGCTTCCCCCTACTGGTAAACTATTCAAATATATTTTGTTAAAGGGGCAAGTATCATTTTAAACATATCACTTGATTTAAAATGTGGCCCTGATAAATGTGTTTTGCAACAACGTTTACTATTATGGAGGTCAGCGTGATGATAATAATAATCCTTGCATTTGATACAGCGCCTTATCACGTCTTTGAGGCATCTCAAAGCTCTTCACAGAATATTCTGTAAAATGAATTGACTGTATTGTTGTGGGCGAAACGCGGCAGCCAATTGTGCACAGCAGTGTCCCACAAACAATCGTGGATTGAGTGACCAAATTATTATTATTTAATTTTTTTAAGGGATTATTACCCCTGGAAAAGCGAACCGCCAATCGACGAACAACCAGGTTCATACTTATTGCTAGGTAAGCAGAGGCGTGTGGAGTAAGGAAACTTGCCTAACGTTTCACCCTGCTCTAACTTACCACCGGGAATCAAACCCAGGTTCTCTTGGTTGCAAGGCGAGTGCTCTAACTACTAAGCTACAAGACTCCATATCCTGACACTGGCTCAGCTTTAGCATCGACTTGAAGAAATGTCCTAATTTGAAATAATTACTTATAATAATTCAATGCAACTTGCTTCGGCGACCAACGCAACAGAATTTCAGCTCTCCCAGGATATGATAACTCACCTTATGTAAATGAATGTAAAAGCAGAGCACACTTGTGGTATCCGATCTGTCTGGTTTTGTCTCTCGTCAGATACCGGCACAACACAATGATAGCATCACAGGCGTATCAACAACAACAGCCACTTACAATAATAATCCTTATATTTTGCAACTTTGAATACAGTCTAAGATAACGTTCCATTGCAGTGCTGGGAGTGTGCTGGAGGTGTCATCCTTCAGATCAGATGAGGTCATGTCTGCCTGCTCAGGTGGATGCTAAAGATCCCATGGCACTATTTGAACAGAGAAGGGAGTTTCTCCTGGAGTCCTGGTGAACAATCCCCTAAATATAATTGGTTCACTTCTTGGATGTTTGTGGGACACTGCTGTGCACAACTGGCTGTTGTGTTTATCCACAAATACCTAGTCACTTCACTTTACAGTATATCCTATGAAGCACTTTCAGACGTCCTCCCGAAGTGAAAGGTGCTGCAACAATGTAAAGTTTATTATTATTATTATAGTTATGTCATGTATTACAATCTAATAATATATTATTACAGTTATAATATAATAATTATATTATTATGACTTTCACATCAGGAGCACAACTCAAAGCATTTCACAGAAGTTACTGTAAAGTGCAGTGACTGTATTTTGTAGGCAATCTCGCTGCTTATACAGCTGTCAGAATCAATTTGATGGGCATTATGTTCATAGGATGTAGAAAATTCCATATTACACGATTTGATATAATGCCTTACCACATTGTCAAAATGTTTCAAAGTACTTCATTGGACTTTTACTGTGAAATTTATTGCCTGTGTATTTGTATCGCACAGATACCACACATAATATGCCACAGCAAAAATAAGCACATAATCAATCCTGGCTTTTTCTATTCCCAGCCATGTTGGCTCATGCCCTTCTGAAGTCATAGTCGTAGAGACGTTTTTTTTTAAAACAGAGAAGGGCCGGAGTAAGGCAAAGGAATTTAGGATGAGAGTTCTAGAGAATAGGGGCTGAAAAAGAAAAGACTTCTCATCATATTAAGCTTCTTATAGAAACCCGACCAACCCACCCACTTCCTCCTGCCTGTCCCACCATTGAACTTCAACCTTTCGGCCCCCACTCTCTGGAACTCCATCCTGGATTTGTTTCGTCTCACCCTCGCCTCACCTCCTTCCAGATCAGTCTCAAGAGCTTCGTCGTTGACTGTGCCTTGGGTCATCATCCCCCCTCCCCCCAAAGACCCCCTACCCCCACTTGGCCCCCATCCTTTCAGGATCCAACCCCCAACTTGGGTCAAACCCCTGACCGGCTACTTGGGATGTCCTCCCAAGGCACTATATGAAACGCGCTATATAAATGCAATTTGTTGTTGCGTAGTATGTCTGGGCAAAACAATAATAGCGTAAAATATTTACAAATCGGCGAGGTCTGAAAAAGATACAAATGTGACAAAAATATAATTGCGAACAAGTTGTGAAGTTTACAAAGTAGAAGATTAATGAGAAATGAAACAGTTAAACATCGTGTGTTGTCTATTATTGTTTGTGTGATTGATGGTTAACTCCAATTGTAATTTTATTTGCAGTTTATTTTTTGGGGTCAACAGATGATCTATCATTCTATGACTTGTTTCTGGATAACCATTTAAACAGAGACTCAGATTATATCATTAAACATCAATAATGCCAGTTATCTATTGCATATTAAATTTCATTTATATTCTTGATGAATAAACTGCAACATTTGCCCTTTCTGTGAAGGCATCATTACATGTCAAGAGCATCCTAGCGATTGATATTTACCAACAGTTTAAAGCAACACATTATGGTGGAAGTGCAAGTTGTTGTTGGGTTGTGATGTTTGACATGAACCCTGTATCAGATACCTGTATTATTTAATTGCAAGCAAAAAAAACACAAAGCTTTCCACGCAGCAGCAATATGTCAACTACTTAATGACTATAAGAGCTGATACGTGTAAATCTACTGCTATAGGTGGATACCAGTGATTATAATAAAGAGAATCTCATCCTTGGTGGAAATAAACCGCATGAGGTTTGCTCTATCTAAATCCAATAATGGAATTAATTTCTTCTCATTCCGCCCTCCCATTAAGCGGTATAAAATCAAAACATGAGAGACTAATCAACCATTCGTGAAGTACATGGAAACAGTGAAAATCTGAATCTGAAGATTTAATGTATGTACTATGACCACAGCATGCATATATATATAGCGCCCTTCACGGTGTCTAGCATGTTAAAGCACTTACAGTGTTAATATAATTTATGTAATTAATATAATATAATTCATATTAAAATAATTTTTATAATGCAAGGATGAATTTTTTCATTTTCTTGTTGTATGTTGTGGAGTCCTGTAGCTCAGTGCAAGCGAGAGACCTGAGTTCAATTTCAGGCAGGGTGAAACCTTGGGCAAGTTTCCTTACTCCACACAGAGCCTAATAATAATCCCTCCAAAACCAAAAACAATAATAAATTGGTCATTTTCAATCTACGACTGTTTGTGGGACATTGCTGTGCGCAATTGGCTGCCGCGTTTGCCCACAAATAAGCGCTTTGGGACGTCCTCCCGACGTGAAAAGCGTTATATCAAATGCAAGGATTATTATTATTATTGTGTTATTCTCACAAGATCTTGGCTTTCAACTTCTTTTGAAAATGTTAAAATGTTCATATCCTGTGCTTTCTCAACAATTCAATAAATTTCCCCCCACCCATGTTTTTGTTAGCTTGAACAAAGAATTCTGTACAACTGTTCTATTAATCATAATTTACTGTTAATCATAATTTTGATGAAAGTGCCAACTTTCAAAATTGTGTTTAGTGCAATGTTTCTGCAATGTGTAATACTGTTTTTTGTTAATTTGGCCTTTTTTGGGGTCATTTTTTGTGCTTATTGAACGTCCAAACCCCTTCAAAGCATTCAGTTTCCAGCTTCCTTCTCAACGTTGGGACTGTTTCCATTAACCAGTGCTTATATGGTGAAATGATCTACCTCTCCAGGAGTACACTCTGTACAGCGAACTGAAATTGGATTCAGTTTTTGGATTTGGTGCAGAATTAGTCCTGAAATCCCTTAAATGGCTGTATCGAAAAGAACTCCCAGGTCTTAAGAACATTTTTTTTTGTGGGTGTGTGTGTGTGTGTGTAAAGTGAACTCTAGACCACTTTTATTGAGGGATATGCTTATTGGGGACTTGGATTAGCAATCGAAAGTGAAGATATATACACACACACACACACACACACACAGACACACACATATATATATATATCATCTAATAAAATAGTGAGAGATAGTGATGAGTCAGTGAAACAAGCTTGAAGTCGTGTGTCCTGATGTTGGGAATGTGGAGTGTGTTAAGAGAGAGGACACTGTTTGCTGGAGGTGGTTTTGGACACTGAATGACTGAGCCTTGAGCCAATGATCCAGGGTGGTGAAAGAAAATGTTCTCGCCTTGTATGTGCCAGGGAGGAGGAGGAGGAGGAGGAGTTTTTTTTTTTTTTTTTTGGTGGTGGTGGTGGGGGCTGAGCTGAGTTGGGCTGTGAGACTCTGCAGTGGGGTATGGCGAGGAGAGTGCAACAGGTTGGAGGCGACTTGAGAGACTTTCTGGCTGGTTTGCTTTTGCTGGGCTGCTGCAGGACAGCGAGCTGTGACTTCAGGGGCGTTTGCAGAGAAAAGTGCAAGGACAGCGTGGTAAGATTTTTTTTAGCACGTTCGTGAGACAGAGCGATCGATTCGCTGACTGGATAACGGGACTGCAAAAAAAGGTTTGCACCTGATCGGAGTGGGGCAGCCGTCTTGTTTGAACAGGACAAACAGCTTCAACGTTTGAAGCTTGAGCTCGGGTGGGACAGGAGTGGGTTGTAAGTGCATTAGATTCAATCCTCGCCCCTCTTACACACTCTCTAAACACATATTACTGCAACATTTACCATGCACAAGGGATCCTACAAAAGGTCGGGTTGTATGTATTTGTACACGAACTGCACCTGCACCCACTCCAAGAGAAAGATGGGAACAGGGAAAATGATTAATATAAAAATATTGTGTTATATATATATATATATATGTGTGTGTGTGTGTGTGTGTATCCAAGGATTTGCAACTGGATGAAAAGTTATTGTCAACAATCAATCACACCACCAGGACAAACTGTTTAGTTCAACCTTCTAGTTTTTCTTTTTATGCATATACATATATATATATATATAAAAAAACTACCTGTGAGAAAAAAAACAATAGGAATCAGGTTACCCCTGTGTTGGTTTTCCATTCACCTCATTAGTTTTTTTTTTAGAAAAAAAAGTTTGTGCTGTGTGTAATAGTTTTATGACTGGCTGCTCCCCCCCCCAAAAAAAAATAATCCCCCATCACACACACAATTTTTTTGTTCATACCAGCAGACATTGACTAGGAGGGAGAGAAGTGTAGGGTGAAACTTTCACTATTTGGGGAGTTTGGGTTGGAATTCAATTCACTAGAGATCCACAGCCACAGTCTCCTCAATGACTATCTCAGAGCCTGTGTTACTCTATTTGGGAAGAGGAGGAGGAGGAGGAAAGGTATGAGTGTGAGTGCGTGGTGTTGGTTGGGAGGAATCTGTGGGAACCTTTTTAATTCGGTAAGGAATTTTGATTTTGAAACACAGCATTTTTTTCTCTCTCTCTCTCTCTCTCTCTGCTTTGGAGGAGGCAGTGCAGTTCATGCACTGAACGTGTCTGGTTTAATTATAGGATCAACGGGGAGGCTTTAACAAGCAGAACCCATCCACTTATTGGTGTCAACTGGTGTATTAAAGACAGGCAGTCGCTTAAATCACCAGGAGAGCAAGCATTCCCAGCATTTAAATTCCTTTTTAATTTAAAAAAACAAATCCCTGCTTTGCTTGCTGTTTTTGTGCGTAAATCTCTTCCTTTCTCTTTCCCCCTCCCCCCAATGGCGATCAATACTAATAATCCTTACATTTGATATAGCGCCTTATCACATCAGTGAGAAGTCCGAAAGCGCTTCACAGAATATACTGTAAAATAAATCCGCTGTACATGATTTTGTGAGTGAAACGCGGCAGCCAATTGCACACAGCAATGTCCTACAAACAGTCATGGAGTGAGTGACCAAATTATTTATTTATTTATTTATTTATTTATTTGAAGGGATTATCACCCCCAGAAAAGCGATTCACCAATCGACTAACAACTGGGTTCCTACTTATTGTTAGCTAAACAGAGACACGTGGAACAAGGAAACTTGCCTAAGATTTCGCCCTTTCTGGTAATCGAATCTGAAGTCCTCTTGCTTGCAAATCGAGTGCTCTAACCAATACAGTACAGGACTCCTGTAGCATATTGTGGACAATGTGGACAATGAATGAAAAGAAACGGTCACAAGCCTGGTATTTGTAGGTATTTGCCAACAGGAAGACATGCAGTGCTTTACAGTAAAATGCTGCAAAGTGCTTTGAGATGGTTTGACACAGTGGTAAGGTGCTATGTCAAACATGTGCCACTTGTGTGAGTATGTGTCAGTTTGGGCTGCGTTCATATAATGGCTCCCTTAAAATTCGTCCTTCCTTAGGAGAATCTATTATTCCAGGCCTCCGGGGTCTAAAACATAGTGATTTGTATAAGACTCTGAGTGGGGACAATTTATGGTGACTGGAATCATGTCACACTGGGCTACGGGAACTCGGAGGTGATAGCAGATCAAGTTTACGCACAGTAGGTTCCACTTCTTTGTACGCTATTGTGCGTAAATTGGCTCCCTCGCTTTCGCCTACAAAGTACACAGTCATTACACTTTACAGAAGCTACTTGGAAACACTTTGAGATGTTTCAAGGCACAAGACAAATATAGGGATTATTATCAATGGTAATAAATTATTGATGATTCCATTTCAGGAACCCAATTTCATAGAGTCGGACTGGGGATGCAGCGTTGAAAGAAAACTATCTGTGGTGAGTTAAAATGAACAACTTAATTGTGTCAAGCAGGGAGTCCAACGTCCAGTGCGGACGTTAAATCAAGGTTTACTTCTTTAAGTTAGCTATAATACCAAGTTATGGCATGTAATACATTATCTCCAATTTGGATTATTGGAAGTTCCAATAATGTTCCTTCCCCCCCAGAACCATGATAGCAATGAGGACACCACATCATGGTTGACCCACGAATAAAAAACTTCTTTAGTCAGTATGTACAATGTTTCTTCAGATGTTAGCTAAGTGTTTCTCGGACGTTGAGTTTCTTTTGAAAAAGGAATTGTGAATTCCAATAGGAATTGTGTTCCCTCTCACGCATTCAAGCTCTGTCTCAAAACGCAGCTCTTTGACCACACGTTTAGTTATCTTTTCCCTCTCGGCTTATACCCCCAACTCAGGTACCCATCCAGCACTGTGATTGGGCTTTGGGTCGTCCTGCTAACATGAAAAACATTGCATGAATGTAATTTGTATTGTACTGAATATGCGTATTTCAATAACCGTTTTATATTTGTTTCACACCAAAATACAGTGAATCTACTTTACAATATATCCTGTTAAATGTTTCAAAATGTTTCAACGACATGATAAGGCACTACATCAAATGGAAGAATTATTATTATTATTTATTCACAATAGTTCAATAGTTTAACTTTTGTCCCACTGTAGTAATAATAATAACAACCATGGATGTAAAACCTGGGAATAATGTTTGTAACACAAAATAAAATCGCACAGGAGAAATGTATCTCTCAGTAATACACACGCTGTGAACTCTTCCTCATAATATTTTATTTTTAATTTCATTTTTTGTATTATTCAAGGGATTGATGTCTGAATATATTCCCTCCTTGAATTTCTGCAGAATTCTTCATGCCAACCTAGCTCAGTTGGATGCACTCTTGTCTCCGAGTTAGAAGGTTGTGGATTTAAGCCTCACGTTGTGACTTTAACCTCATATAGTCCAGGCCAACACTCCAATGCAATGCTGGCGGAGCGCTGCATTATCAAAAGTGCCATCTTCAGATGAGACATTAAACTGAGGCCTCGTCTGCCTGTTGAGATGGATATTAAAGATCCCATGCATCTCAAAAAGAGAAGGGAGTTTCTCCCAGTGTCCTGGCCAACACTTCCCCAGATGAAATTGGTTGTTCACTTCATGGCTGTTTGTGGGATATGGCTGTGCGCAAATTGGTTGTCCCATTCGCCTACAAATACACAGTTTTGGCACATTACAGTAAAATCCTGCGAAGCACTTAGAGATGATTCAATGATGTAATAAGATGCTATATCAATTGAAAAGATTTTTATTATAACTTCAGAGCTTAAACTTAAATGAGAAACTGCAATGAAAGTATGTTTTGTTAAAAGAAAAATGGAGATATTGCCAATTAGCAGAAACATATTTTCCTATGCCTCATTCCTTATAAATAACTATTGGAAGCCCTGGCACGAGGGACATTTTGATTGGCAATAAGCAGTCAAGCACAAGTCAATTTTTTCCAAATTCCTGCACAATATTCTTTCCTTTTTATAATAATAATAAGAATAATCCTTGCATTTGATATAGCGCTTTTCACGTGAGGAGGACGTCCCAAAGCGCTTCACAGAACACACTGTAAAGTGAATTGACTGTATATTTGTGGGCGAACGCGGCAGCCAATTGCTCACAGCAATGTCCCACAAACAGTCATGGATTGAAAATGACCAATTTATTATTGTTTGGGGTTTTGGAGGGATTATTATTAGGCGTGTGGAGTAAGGAAACTTGCCCAAGGTTTCGCCCTGTGCCTGGAATTGAACTCAGGTCTCTAGCTTGCAAAGCGAGTGCTCAACCACTGAGCTACAGGACTCCACAGTTAGAGTTTGAATGCTAAGTTTGTACTCTGGTTTTAAGTATGAACAAAACACACAATCACACCACTTTACAGTAAATCCCGTGGGACATGGCTGTATTCAAATTGGCTGCTTTGGGACATCCTTCTGACATGAAAGGCGCTATACCAAATCTAAAGATTATTAAGTACCTTTTGTGAAATAAACAGTTAAGTTTATATGCTTTTAACTATTTTCAAATGTGTCAGCCAGGCTCTGTCAGGAGCACTTTTGCCTCTGAGTCAGAAGGTTGCTGGATCAAACCCCCAAGTTTCCAAATGAGACTTGAAAGTCATAAGGCCTAAGGTCTAGGTTGACACTTTAATTCAAGGCTGAGAGGTGTGCTGTATTGCAAGAGGTGTTGTCCTTGATGAGATGAGATGTTAAACCGAGGAGGTTCTGTCTGCCCGTTCACGAGGATGTTAAAGATCCTATGGCACGATTGGAAGAGAGAAGGAAGTTTCTTCCGGTATACTGACCAACAATCCTTCAAATAAATTTTATCACGAACTTCATGGTTATATTCATTGCTGTATTTATATTGGCTGCAACATTGTCCTGTAAAATACAGTCACTAAACTTACAGTATGTGAGTGAAGTGCTTTGAGACATCTTCCTTACGTAAAAAGCACTAGATCAAGTGCAAGGATTAGTATTACATTTATATTATAGGGAAAATTGGTTGTATAATTTGGAGTTATTTCAACAAGAAGTGATTGCGATAAAAGTGAACTGGTTTTAGTTTTGTGCTAGACCAACTTAACGAGTGTCTGTGTTGCTCACTGTTGATGGAGTTTCTAATCTTTTAAGATTCTCACCAAAATGCAGCAATAATCTGCTGCATAAAGTGAGCAGTCTTGAAGTTACAGACGCTATCAGCATTTGGGCACTGTGGAATGCATCCCTCGCTTTGGAATTTGTCAGTCAGATAAATTCAAGGAAGAGCAAGGGTAAGCTGCGGAATAAATCATTTCTGAAGTTCAGGAGGGACTCGCTGTAGTGATGTACACTCGCTTTGGTGAATGTGGAATACCATTGTTTATTCAACTGGATGCTGGTTACTATCATGAAAGTTGAAAGGCAGAGCAGAAGAATTTTGAATAATTCAAGTGCATTTGAAACCTTTCACTATAGATGAGTTACAAGATGGGGCATAAAGGTATTTCTTCCCTCCCCACCCCCACCCCAGCCCATTAGTGAATTTTTTTTTATCTCGCTTTCTATCTGTTTTACAGATCGAACGGCAGCATTTGCATGTGGCGGCAAAAACGTGATTGTTCACTAATTATAGGAATTCCAGAGAGTGAGATAGCACGAAAACAGACCATTCTGCCCAATTGGTCCATGTTGGTGTTTAAGCCTGCTAATACTTGGAGTTCCATAGCTCAGTGGTTAGAGTACTCGCCTCGCAAGCGAGAGATCTGGGTTGGATTCCAGCCAGGCAAAATGTTGGGCGTGTTTCCTTACTTCCCACGTCTCTGTTTAGCTAGCAGTAAATAGGAACCTGGTTGTTAGTCGTTTGGCGGATTGTTTTTACGGGAGTAATGATTCCTTTTAAAAAAAATAATAAATTGGTCACTCAATCCACGACTGTTTGTGGGACACTGCTGTGCGCAATTGGCCGCCGTGTTTCGCTCATAAAATATACAGTCAGTTAACTTTACAGTATATTCTGGGAAGTGCTTTGAGACTTCTCAAAGACGTGATAAGGCGCTATATCAAATGCAAGGATTATTATTATTATTATTATTATGTAACCACGTGAAGCAGCAGTGTATTCCAAAGAAGCAGCATTGTTCAGCCTACAGGAAGGTGTAAGAATTGGATGGTATGGGGTGGGTAGACGGAAGCAAGGGAGGGTAGAAAAGGAAGATTGGAGGCTCAAATTGAGTACAAACACTGGCATGGACTAGTTGGGCCAAATAACCTGTTTCCGTGCATAGATTCTATTTAATTCTTTGTAAAAGGTACGAATAAGTACAAGCACTCTGGGACACGACCCTGTGCTATATGCACGTTGTTGTTGTTTTAAGAAGCCATAAAATTCTGTCACTAAATTTCAGAATCTCATTAAAAAGAATGGCGCTCTTTGTAGTCAAATTGCTTATTATCTTGACAAACAAGGAATTGGATAAGCATCAGCTGCAAAGATTAATATTTTATAATAATCCTTGCATTCGAAATAGCGCCTTATTACATCTTTGAGCCATCTCACAGCGTTTCACAGGATATACTGTAAAGTGGAGTGACTGTATATTGCATGGGCGAAACACAGCAGCCATTTGCGTACAGAGGTGCCCCACAAACAGTTGTGGATATTTTGTGGGTGAAATTGATATTTTAATCTAAGTAATAATGTTCTTCTTAACACAAAATACCACTTTTAAATAGAATGCTTTAAAAGTTTTTGTCTTAGTTAAAAAAAGTTTCAATACGACATTCACTTTTTATAATTAGAAGCTAAAAATAGTTTCGTTGTGATAGTATGCAGTACAGAATTTGCTTTATGGTAATGCATTCCAATGGCAATCTACGACCCCACAACTTCAGTCTACATAACAGAACACCATTCTAAGGACTATACCGATTCTGTACTGGAATGGTGAGAGCAGTGTTGTAGTTATAAGTGGGTGCAATTGAAGTTAGCCTCAGTAGTTTGGTGGCTCAGTGTGGAGATTGCTCGGAGGGCTTGAGCTTGTTAGAAAGGCAATGGTTTGGAGCTGTAGGAAGTGATCAAGATGGTATCAACCTTGGTATTTAGCTAAGTTGTGGTTGTTAGTGGGGGAAAACCTACTAAACCCCTCGGTGAACTGCCTATTGATGATTTTTTTTCTGATATCACGGAGACCAGCAATGCTTATAATAATAATTCATGCACTTGATACAGCGCTTTATCGTATTATTGACACATCTTGATATGATTCACGGGATTTACCGTAAATTGTAATGACTTGTACCACATTTTTAGGTGAACTTGGCAGCCAATTTGAGCACAGCATCATCCCACAAACTTGAAGTGAATTATCAATTTTATTCAGGAGATTGTTGGCCAAGGCACAGGGAGAAACTCCCTTCTCTTCTTGAGTAGCGCCCAGGGATCTTTAACACCTACCTGAACAGGCAGATGGGACCACGGTATAACATCTCATCCAAAGGATGGCACCTTCAACAACGTTACGCACCTTGAGTACTTCATTGGACTGTAATCTCAAATTCTCAATGTGAGGCTTGAACCCACAACCTTCTGACTCAGAGTTGAGAGAGCTATCAACTGAGCCAAGCATTTTCGTAGGTGCCATCAGTTGAGATTTTTAAATCGAGGTCTCCCTGGGTCGGCAATCCCCCAAATATAATTGGTCATTCCCCTCATGGTTGTTTTTGAGACATTACTCAAAACACATTGGCTACCTCGTTCGCCTGCAAAACATGCAGTTACTCCACTCACAGTAAATTCTGTGAAGGGTTTAGAGACATCCTCCAGGCATGAGAAGTGCTTTATCAATTGCAAACATTATTATTTTATTGCTTTATATATTAGGGAATAATGAAGCAGTGAGCTTTGTGCAAGGTAAAGAATACAGAACAGCACTGGGAGGTAGAACAACAAAACTCACACGTGAGGTGGTTCAGCAATAGTCTGAGCTCCCACACGTTCCTGCAGGAACCACTTATTGATGTCCCAAGAAAAAGGAACGTACATGAGATGAGTGACTTGGCGTTCAAGGTTTAGTCCATGTTTAAAAGAGAGATAGATAGATATTCAGATCATAGAGGTATAAAGGGGTGTAGTGCAAGGCAAGGCATTGTGATTAAAAGATCTAATAAACTGATGGGCTGAATAGGCTGCGTTCCTATGTTCCCTATCAAAACCTAGAGCGCTCCAGGGCGAGTGTGGGAACAGGGAAAAGGTTACTTTATGGATTAATTTACAGTTATCTTGTCCTAATCCTCATTTATTTTCAGTCTGTTCAGCAGTTCGGTTATCGACTTGTCAGATCAGGTGGTTGCTGGAACTGTCAATAGTCCTGCTTCTGGGAGGGAAATTTACATGAGGCCGAGAGTAAAACAAATGGTCACAGATGAAGGTTGGGAATGGACCTCTGACCTGTTTTTAGCTGAGTGTTGCACATATTTGAGATGTCTGCTTTAAACCTGCAAATAGGACTCCTATGTTGCTTTGAGGCAACTGCAGATACAGTTGGTTATGTCTGTGTCATACGGTTTACATTGTGACCATTACAGCACAGTGCCAGGAAAATGAGCTCATTTAGACCCTCAGTGCTGTCAATTTTTTTTTGTAGCAACTAAGCGTGAAGAGTCCCAGAATTGGTTCCAATGTAAATTGAATTAACGTGAATGAATACCTATTTATTTCTTACACTTGATCTAGCAACTTTTGGATCAGGAGGAGCCTCAAAGCGCTTCCCTGTATATACTATACAACAACAACAACAACAACAAGATTCCATTTATAGAGCGCCTTTCACGTCGGGAGGACGTCCCAAGGCGCTGTACAGTTGGGTCAGGAACCGAGCAGGGGGGAAATGGTCAGGGTGAGGGGAGGGAAGGGAGGGAGCGAGGAGGGGGTAGAGAGTCGAGAGGGGAGCTGAAGGCACGGTCAAAGAGAAAGTGTAGTGACTGTGTATTTTGCAGGCGAACGTGACACAAATAGCCAATCCCACAAATAGCCATGAAGTGAATGACCAGTTTTGTTTGAGAGGATTATCAGCCAGGACATCGGGAGAAGCTCCTTTCCTTCATGAATAGTGCCATGGAATCTTTAACATCCATCTGAACAGGTAGAAAGGACCTCGGTTTGACAGCTCCGTCGAAGGAGCAACAATACAGCACTCCCCTCTCACCCCCCACCCTGCTCCCCTTTCCTCCATTGCTGTTCTTGCTTGCCAGCCTAGACACTGCCAGTTCAAAGTCCCCACGTGGAGCTTGAAACCACAACCTCTGACTTGAAGGCAATGGGTGCTGCCAACTGAGCTACATTGGTACCTAAACATGGATTAACACATAAAAATTAACAAGGGGGTACAGCTGCAGAAAGAGGGTAATAAAAAAGGAATTATGCCTCATAAGCGTGCTCTGGTAGGAGCTGGGAGCCCAGGATAACAGGGAATATTAAACCCGAGACACCAGGCAGGTAATAAATAGCGTGATTCTACTTTTATCCCTACCATAAACAGTTGTGATAAATCACCTTGATCTGATGCTATTTTAGGATGAAGTTCACCACCTGCTAGCTCGACCCCCTCCCCACCCACCTGTTAGTCACTCAACTCTCCCTTCTCTGCTCCCTGCTATCTGACACGGTCAACCAGTCTCTCTCCTCAGGCTCTGTCCCACTCCCTCTGGAAACCGCTGTCATCACACCCCTCCTGAAAAAATCCACCCTCGATCTCTCTAATCTCTCACACTACCGTCCCATCTCCAACCTACCCTTCCTTGCCAAAGTTCCTGCAACACATTGTTGCAGGGCAACTGCAGTCACACCTCTCCCTCCACTCCCTCCTCGAGCCCCTGCAGTCTGGTTTTCTCTCTGCCCACAGCACAGAGAGAGCGCTTGTCACAATCGCAAACGACGTTCTCTCTGTCTGTGACCAGGGCTCCCTCTGCCTTCTCGTCTTCCTGGATCTCTGTGCCGCGTTCGACACAGTCAACCACGCCATCCTCCTCCACCGCCTCATCCACTTTAGTGGGACCACAATTACATGGTTTGAGTCCTACTTAACCAACCACCTCCATTTCATCTCAGCAAATGGTTTCTCCTCCCTCCCCCGCCAAGTAACCCCAGGGCTCCATACTTGGCCCTTTACTTTTCCTTACCTCTCCGACCTCCTCACTTCCCAATCCACCACCCAGGGCCTCCGCTTGACTGGCACCAACTTCCTGCTTGTTGGTCACAGCCTCCGCTCCACCATTGGAGGTTGCGCTTTCAGCCACTACGCCCCAAAACTCTGGAATACTCTCCTTCAATCCCTTCGCCTTGCCCCCTCTCTCCCCTTTTTCAAGTCCCGCCTGAAAACCTTCTTCTTTGACCGTGCTTACGGCAACCACCCCACCCCGCCCACCCCCCCCACCGCCTAACCTCCTTACAACCTCCCTTCGCTCAGTGGGCTCCGGCCTGTTTCATGTCCCCTGCCTTGCTCGACCCACCATTAATGGGCGGGTCTTCTGCAACTCTGCCTCCACCCTCTGGAACTCCTTCCCTGCAGTCCCTCTGCCTTGCCAGTCCCTTGCCTCTTCCAAGGCCCTTCTCTTTGCCTTCGGTCGCCCTCCTCCCCCCACCCCCCCCACTGTCCTCTACCCTCCTAGATCCCGACCCCCTGCTCAGGTCCGAAACAGTGATTGTCCAGCACCTTGGGATATCCCGACGTGAAAGGCGCTATACAAATGTCATTTTGTTGTTGCTGTTGTGGCGTAGGCGCTTTTAGCTTCAACGACAACAGTGAATTCCACATTCCCACCTTCTGCATAAAGAAATTCCTTCTGAACTCTCATTTAGATCTGCTACTGGTATCTTATAGGACTTAAGATACCGGCAGCCCAATTATCTTGGGATGCAATATATAGTTTACAACATGACATGTGCATGCGACTGCGACTGCCAGGATAGTGGAAGGCGAACTGGATGAACCTTGGTCTTCTTTCGTTTAGCAAATTCTGCAGTTCTTAGACCTTATCCTGAGAAGTACTTAGCCACATTGTCAGGGTGGATTTTACTCTTACTGACTCATGTTAGTCTAATATTTGTAAGACTTTCTCTTTCATTGTTGCCAATTACAGAAGCCCCTGAATCATTGCAGCAAATATTTAAGTGCTGAGTGTTGAAGAGCAGATGGCATGAGTTTGTAAATCCAGACGCTTTTTGTGTTAATCAGAATGAAATGTCAGGCTGCCCTCCTGGTGCTGTCAAACCACAAGCTTTTAATGAATAGGACAGGATTTGTAACTAGTTTCATGAATGTCGTGCATATTAAGAAAAATGTCAGCAACTGGAGGAGGAGAAGGCTTGGCAGATTAATAAAGAGACAGCAACTGTTTAGTATAGAGATAGTAATTGTTTATATAAAAAAAAGTGTGGTTAGTATCCATTCTGTACAAATAGCAAATTGTTGTTGAAGTCTCAGCAGATTTCTGGTAATGCTCTCCCCCCACTCCTTTTCCGAAAGCATTACCTCATTGCACATCTACATCTCCCCCTCCATCAACCTTTTTGATGCCTCATCCAAGCAGCCATTCTTCACGTAGGAAGTTCAAAGTATCAACAGGCTGTAGGAAAGTGGGAGATTTAACAGCACAGCCTAATTAATCTAGACCTTGTAGAGACCCAACATTTTGCATGGTGTAGTGTTTGCCTTAAGGCCATTGTCTTTAATATTGTGCAGAATTTTAGGTACCAGAGTTTTCATGGGTTGACATGGTGTTCCTCGAGTTACAAAAGTCCTGGAGTCCTGTAACATAGTGATTAGAGCACTCGCCTCACAAGCGAGAGGACCCAGGTTCGAATACCAGGTGGGGCGAAACCTTAGGCAAGTTTCTTTACTCTACTTACGTCTGTTTACTTAGCAGTAAGTAGGAACCCAGTTATTAGTTGATTGTCAGATCTCTTTCTGGGGGTAATAATCGTTTCAAAGTAAATAAATAATTCACTCAATCCATGACTGTGCGCAATTGACTGCCGCATTTGGCCCCAAAAATATACAGTCAATTCACTTTACAGTATATCCTGCGAAGCGCTTTGAGACGTCTCAATAACGTGATAAGGCTCTATATCAAATGCAAGGATTACTATTATTATTATCATTATTATTAAAAAGCATTGTTCAAAACGTAGCATTGATAGACTGGCTTCAAAGCACTTGGAAAGGTGATTTTCTCATTATGAGCCAAGCAATGTTGGGCTGATGAGACAAGCTTCCTGCTTCGTGCTGGTTGAACAGATGGAAGCAACAACAACAAATTACATTTGTATAGTGTCTTTCACGTCAGGAGGACGTCCCAAGGCGCTGGACAGACAGAGTTATGGACCCGAGCTGGGGGTTGGGGTGGGGGAGGGTGGAGGGCAGGGGGGAAGCAAGGAGGTCGAAAGCACAGTCGAAGAGGAGGGTCTTGAGGTGGGTTTTGAAGGTGGAAGGAAACTGCCAAAGTCCAGTGAACCAGCCCTATTTGTGAGCGGTCATAAGAATCTGCTGTCACAATGGATAGCAGAACACCTTTGAGAATACAAAAGCAGATCAGTTTGAGTTTGTTGAAGTAATTATGAGAAATTTGCTTTGTTCTCAGGATTTACAAAGGTTCTTGCAGGCCCTCGGGTTTACATTTCTGTGAAATCATTTGTTGGGTTGGTTATTTTAAAGTCTGCCATACCGTCTACTGTATATGCAATACATGAGAGTAAATTGATCGGGTTCTGTTAGCTAACGTTGACATTTACACTCCCCAGATCCTGTTAGATTAACAGCCTAAAACAGAGAGTGTGCTTTCTCTCGGCATAGAAAGCAACAAAGGATAATGATCAGACTGATTTGAATTCCTTTGTGTCAAAGTTTACCTATAAGACAAAGTTATAGGGCATGGGATATTCTACTGGAAGCTATGATTGGAGTAAAGATCATACCAGCATTAAAGAGATTTTATTGTCATATAGCATTAAAATTTGAGCAAATGCCACTGCAGTGAGACAATAAAATGCTCAGTAATAGACAATTAACGTTAACAACAACAACAACAACAACAAGATTCCATTTATAGAGCGCCTTTCACGTCAGGAGGACGTCCCAAGGCGCTGCACAGTTGGGTCATGACCCGAGCAGGGGGGAAATGGTCAGGGTGAGGGGAGGGAAGGGAGGGAGCGAGGAGGAGGAAGAGAGTCGAGAGGGGAGCTGAAGGCACGGTCAAAGAGAAAGGTTTTGAGACCGGCCTTGAAGGAGGAAAGGGAGGAAGCAAGGCGAAGGCACTGGGGGATGGAGTTCCAGAGCCTCGGGGCTGAGAGGCTGAAGGCCCGACCACCGATAGTAGGGCGGTTGGGGCGGGGGACGTGGAGCAGACCGGAGCCAGAGGAACGGAGGGTACGGGCAGGTAGGTAGGGGGATAGTAGGTTGGAGAGGTAGGAGGGAGCAAGGCCGTGAATGGTTAACAGTTCAAGTTACCCCCTGCACCCAAAGTCTTCCTTTGCTAGGCACTAACACTATCCTGTGAAGTGCTCTGAGACACTTTCCGATGTGAAGGGCACAATATAAATGCAAGTTGTTGTTGTTGCTTCTGATTTTGCCATTTAAAAGTTGATTTCGTAAAAAAAGTCCATAAAAAGTTCCTACTCCACATGCCTCAGTTTACCTAGCAGTAGTTGGGAACCCAGTTGTTCATCGACTGGCGGAATAATAAACCTTTTTAAAAAAATCACTCAATTCACGGGTCACCTCTGTGCGCAATTGCCTGCTGTGTTTCGCCCACAAAATGCACAGTCAATCCACTTTGCAATATACTCTATGAAATGTTTTAAAATGTCTCATTGACGTGATAAGGCGCTATATCAAATGCAAGGATTATTATTAATAAAAAAAACCTTTAAAATGCATTTGAGTTATGTTTTCAGCAGGCGAGATTATAGACTTGTGAATTCCTGTAATTGAGGGGAAATTCTGTATAGATTACGTAATGAGCCTGTGCTTTAATTGCATGGAGACGTTTCTGCCCAAAGGAATCAGATATGGTTGCAAAGATATTTTGATGAATAGTTTCTGAATCTGTGTTCTGTGCGTTGAAGTCAGACTGGCTCATCAGAAATAAAATCACTCTTAAAACTGAATGCAATTGCTTCAATAACGTAATCCCACTGTTCAATGATAATAATGATTGGTCACAGGTATTGACCTTACCTATCAGATCTGCTTATCCCCCACTTCACCACCCGCTGCCTCCACTCTGCTGGCTCCAGCCTCCTGTTTGTCCCTCATCCCCTCCACTCCACCATTGGATACTACATCCTTTTTCAATCCACGACTGTTTGTGGGACATTGCTGTGCGCAATTGGCTGCCGCGTTCGCCCACAAATATACAGTCAATTCACTTTACAGTGTGTTCTGTGAAGTGCTTTGGGACGTCCTCCCGACGTGAAAAGCGCTATATCAAATGCAAGGATTATTATTATTATTATTATTGGCCCATTTCATGGCTGTGGTTTGATATCCAGGGATTATTTATGTTGGCATCTTGTGACCCTGGACTTCAGACTGCCTCTTGGCTCTCGTTTTGCAATGTTACAGCAGTGTTGTCTGCTATTAGCACTTGGTACCATGCCTACACCAACAATGAATCCTAAATGTGCTTTCAGTCTTTGGGGTTTATTCATGTTGTTTGTGGGTTACAACTCAAAATTAAACTATTTTGGAATTATAATAACTCCCGCACCTGCTACAGCGCTTCTCACGTCGGGTTGTCGTCTCAAAGCGCTTCACAGGATTTACCGTTAAAGTGTAGTGACTGTGTACTTGTTGGCGATTGCGGCAGCTAATTTGCACACAGCACTGTTCCCACAAATAGCCACAAAGTGATTGAGCAATTTTATCTAGGGGATTGCCGACCAGGACATTGGGAGAAATTCCCTTCTGTTTTTGAGCTGTGCAATGTGATCTTTAACATCCACCTGAACAAGCAGAAGGTCCCTCAGTTTAATGTTACATCTGTTGTTTTTTCCCTTCTATTTATTTATTATTAAAGTTACTTTATTTTCAGTGATATCCGCATTTTGATACATTGTTCCGTATACTGTGTATGTACCTTAATGTTTCTTGCCTTACAAGAGAAGTCGTTACTTTCAGCACAGTATAAGATTGATGTACATCTGTTATGGGAGTGACGAGTAATATATGTGTGCTGTTTCTGGGATTTTAAGTGAGTCTAAATTGTGCTTATGAATTCAGAGTAGACCCGTTGAAAAGGATATAAGATCTCAAATTTAGAGAAACATCGCAGAGTTTGATTATTCTTGGAAACTCGATTATGTTAGTTTACTGTAACTAAGAGAGACCGACCCACACACTGATAGGCATGGTTTAGAATCTAAATTGCATAAACCTTCAGGATTGCTTTCTCGGAGAACGTTTTCTGAAAGACAGGGCTAACTAATCTGAAATACTTGTGTGTGTGTCAAGCGAATCGTATTTCAATCGTGTCACATCTCTTATAGTGTAAATAACGCCAATGCTTAAGTCATTCCTATTCTATTACTTAGAGTTCTTTGTTTAATGGGTGTGATGATTTGTGTTAGACTGACTCAGTTATTACCATTCTCATCTCTTGAGTCAGGAGGCAGGATTTTGAGTTCACGGTTTAGACTAGAGGAGTACTGCATTGTCAAGTGTGCTGGCCTCTTGGATGAGATGATAAACCAACATCCCACTTGTCTATTCAACTGGACATTAAATGGCACGATTCGAAAAAGGAAAGGTAGTTTCTCCCAGTGTCCTGACCAACAATCACTCGATAAAATTGATCACTTACTTCATGGATATTTGTGGACATTGCTGTAAGCAAATTGTCTTCCTAGTTCACCTGTAAAATGTACCTCACTGCAGTCTACAGTAAATCTGTGAAGCACTTTGAGAAGTTTTAACAATTGGGGAAACCTTTGACAGTGATTCCGATTGCAAAGAGCTTCTGGTCTTCTCTTTGTGGTAGAGAGGTGGTGAGCAGAGGACAGGCTCTAGATGTAGGGAGATAGGTAGGAATGTCACTCCCGGGAACACTGGAATATATCAGTATTATAATAATAATCCTTGCATTTTACCAACCTATCCGCTCCTTCCACTCAGTGGGTATTGACCTGCTCTATGTCCCCTGATCTTCCTTCAGCCTTTCTGCCCCACCATCTTGAACTCCATCCCAGAACTCTTTTGCCTCGACTCCCTCCCTTGTCTCTTTCAAAACTCGTCTCAAGACTTTCCTCTTTGACTGGACCTTGAATCATATTTACACCTCAATTCTACGCCCCCACTTCCCCCCCCCCCTTCCTTACCCCCCTTACCCTTCATCCCTCTTGACTCCAGCTCCCAGCTCTGGTCCAAACCCTTGACTGTCCAGTGCCTTGGTATGGCCTTCTGATGTGAGACATGCTATCAAAATAAAATTTGTTGTTGTTGGTGGTATAGCACCTTATCACATTATCGAAATCTCTCTAAATGCTTCATAGAATTTTACTGTGTAGTGATTGTATTTGTAGACGAACGAAGTAGCCAATTTGCATGACCAATTTTTATTTATTAACTTCAGTTAGTACAGATTTCTGTACTTAACTTTTCAATAGAGTGCACAAAACCAGAAAGACCAACACTGGGGAAGGGAGTGAAATCTACATGTTGTAGAAGAACAAAAGTTTTAAAAATTGACATTTTAATAAAGGCGGTTTGAGGAAAACTAGGATGTTTCAACTCACAATATGAGTTGTGCTGTGCTGTTACTCCTTGCTAAGCATGTTGTTCATTCGTGTAATTGATTGGTTTTATCTTGCCCTGTTCACAGTGCAATGAAATATGCAACCGATGGAACTTCACAGACTTTCAACACTGCGTCAGTGCATGTGTAAGTAACATTTCTGTCAATGTGTATAACGAATTGTGCAATCCCTCCCCTTTTCTATCTGTCTTTAAATCCCAACATCGTAACTAACACTTGAACTGTGCCAATGGCCAACTCTCCCACCCCCTTCTCCTTGCTTGGTGTCCAACTCTGCCACTGAGATGCTCACCTGTGTGAAGGGCACTATATAAGTGCAAGTTGCTGCTGTTTACGCTGCCTTGCTGAGTTTTAGTACTCTCATATAAGCCAATGTGCGAGTGTGTGCTTGTGAGAGCACAAATGTGTTCTGTTCTACCCTGAAAGCTGTGACTGTGTATGTGCGTGTTTTTAGCGGAATCTATAACGCATTCCACAGCATATCGATTCTGTTGAGAAGCATCGTATTTTGTTTGCAAAACTGAAGGAGCTGACATGTCAGCAAACCCTGGCCTGCTTCATGTCCTTTGCCCGATCTGCCCCACCATTGGTGGCCAAGCTTTCAGTGGCTCAGCCCATGGTCTTTGAAAATCCATCCCGGAGCCCCTCTGCCTCGGCCTCTTGTATGCTGGCTTCAAGACCTACTTTAAGACCGATGTGTTTGATAGAACTTTCGGGCTCCATTCCCTCCCCCTCCCCCTCGCAGTCAGCTGTATAAAGCTCTATGAGGCGCCCTCCAGATGTGAATGGTAATTTCGAATATAATTTGTCGTTGTCTTGTAAAGTACCTCAGTTCGTATCCAGACTTTTCAAAGTAATGGGCCAAATCCAATCTAAAATGTTACTTTCTTGTTGTATGGGCCACCCAAAAATACAGTATAAACTTTACTGTGACGGCTCTTAACCCAGCTGTTCATAGCATAAGCAATAGTGGCAAGCTGACTCCAGGCTTATTCACTGTCACAGTGTATTACTTGCAGCTGTACAGTCTAAACACATCCTTGTGTTATTATAACAAGGGCAGTCGATTACTTCTAACACACTGCCAGTTTGTTTCAATATCACAGCAATTGTATCACAATGATGTACTAGGTATCAGCCTGACTTGCTTACCTCTGAGTAAGAAGGTTGTGGGTTGAAACCCCACGTTGGGACTTTGAACTCAGAGGCTAAGCTGACACTCCAATGTGTTGCATTGTCCGAGGTGTTGTCCTTCCTGTAAGGCATTAAACTGAGGTCCCGTCCACCTCTTTAAGTGGATAATAATAATAATGATGATAATGATGATAATCCTTGTATTTGATATAGCGCCTTCAAGACGTCTCAAAGCGCCTCACAGAATATACTGTAAAGTGAATTGACTGCATATTTTGCCGGCGAAACGTGGCAGTCTGTTTAAAGATGGATCTATTCAAAAAGAGAAGGGAGCTGAACAGTGTATCCAATTCCTAGTTTAATTTAGTGCCACAGTTGTATGGTGTTTTTAAAAACATTTTTTTTTGTCTCCGCAGCAGTTCTATCATATTTGTTTTATGTCTCAGTTAGCATTTTTCTCATGGTTAAATGTTACAATCCATAGCCATAATCTTCTTGCTCTCAGGATAACTGAGCAGCATTGCTTCATGCCCTTTATAGCAGTTTCTCGAGTTTAGGCAGTTGCAGTACTTTGAAAAATGAGTGTTTACATGGGGGACCAGTCGAGTTGTTTACCTTATCAACCTCGAGGGGAATGATAACTATACTACAGTATCTGTGCCATCCTGTAACCCAGGGCTCTTCTCCTTGGCTGGGATATCTCATGAGAGGCCCCAAAATTCCATTCTGTTGCACTGTTCCAGTGTTAGCCTGTAAGTCCGTCTGACCATGAAATTTAAGAGCGTGCAGAACTGTGAATAATTATTAAATTCGGTCTTCATTTGGAATCCGGATCTTTGGAAGCTCCACGTCAGGACTTGGGATCATGCAGTCCAAGCTGACACTCCTCCAGTGCTGGAGGGAGTGTTGCGTTGTTGGAGGTGCCGTCCTTTGGATGAGCCGTTAAACCGTGGTTCCATCTGTCTGTTTAGGTGGATGATAAAGATCTTGGGGCACTATTCAAAAAGAGAAGTTAGTTTCTCTCTCCTCGTGTCCTACCCAACAACCCCCCCCCAAATAAAATTGGTCACTGATTCCATGGCTGTTTGTGGGACATTGCTGTGCCCAAACCTATTGCCGCATTTCCCTACAAAATGCACAGCGATTATATTTTAGAGTAAACCCTGAGAAGCACTTTGAAATGTCCTCCTGACATACAAAGTACTGTATCAAATGGAAGGATTATTATTATATTGTTGTGATCAGTCGCTCGCACCTCTGAGAGTACGTTACAAGCTCCTTTGCTGATTCTGTGCTCTGTTTTGCAGGATTCAGTGTTCAATCAGACTTGCGAGGTAAGTGGTGTAAGATGCATTCATTCACGGGTAGCAATACGTGGTTCACAATAAGGAATGGACTGTGGAGCGCTCTGCTTCAGAAGACCATAGACGCAGTATTAATTGGGATGTTGCATCTTTCCTTTTACGCTGATGACCAGCGAAAATTCTGCATGTCTAACGGGATACTTGAGAAGTAAGGTTAATAAACAATATGAAGGAAAGGAAGGGAAATGGGGTTAAAAGATCTGGCATGGTCCAGTAAACCAGATGGTTCTGTTGAGTTCAATGTCAGCCTCTTTCCTGTGTTTGTTGCACAATGTTACCTGCCAACCTTCTGTTTTTGACAAGTTGAAATAAACGTTGCAAACTTGGACAGTGATTTCAAACAGTTGAACCCTTTGTGCAGGTGGAACCTTTTATTTGAGACTTTCTGACCTTTTCTTTTGCTTGCGATTGGGCAGACTTGTTGCAGAGACAGATTCTGCGTAGACAGGCGAGTTTGCCAAAAGCTGAGAAAGGTTGAGAAGAGTGATGAGTAATGGGCATATTCCCAAGTTTCTGAACGCGTCAGATGCAAGGCATGAAATCTCATTCTCTCTGCAGAAGAATTCCAGTCAATGATGTAGCATGTCAGTGATTAGAAATGGTTTTCGGCATGAATCTCCATTGAATCTCATTTTCCGTCAGTTAATTTTTTTCCCCTTCTTTGACTGTGCCAATGGACACCTGCTCCTTCTCCCTCGCTTGACATCCAACTCTGCCACTGTACGCAGCTCTGAGTTGCTATCCTGCATGAAGCGCACTATAAAAAGGGAGGGGCTGAATAAAGAGGCTGAGATTCAGCCATGCTAATGATATAACCAGCTTAGCTATACTAATGAACCAGTGAAGTGGTGAAAGGAAGCTCAGTTGCTGATTCTTTTTGCTCTGCTGAAAGGAGGAAATGAAAACAAAAATGCCTCCCTTTAAATTCCACGCTCTGTTTGCCTTTCCAAGAATTTCTAGGTTCTTTCAAGATTTTAGTCAAGAGTATTTATTTACCTGTAACCACTAGGTTGTTTAATTTGCATATTTTTCAGTCACAGATTTTGAGCTAAATCTATGTTTTTTTAAATAAAAAGTTATAATTGTTTGTTAGGGGACATTGTGGCGAAGTGACAAAGAGGGTTTGTTTCTGATTTTTTGACAATTTGAATATAATAAATAATTTTTTAAAAAAAAACTGCACCCCCATCCTGATCTTGTGGGCTTAGGTTAGTTGAGCCAAATGGTCTGTATTGGTGTTGATTTCCTATAATTCTATGTATATCTAGCCTGAGTTTAATGTAGTCGCATTTTTGATCCAGGTCCAGTTCTGCCGATATGGCTGCAAGAAAATTGAGGAGTCTTACGGATTTCACATAATGGGTAAAAGCAACGAGTCTTAATCTTTCTTGTAAAATGCGCAAACGGGGCCTTGCTGGTTTCATGTCAACTTTAATTTACTTTGTGTCTCAGCTTGGCTCAGTTGAGGTCAGTCTGAGTCAGAGGATGTGGGTTCAGGCCCCATCTTGGGTCTTGGAACTCATATGGTCTAAGCTGATACTCCAAAACATTGCTGGGGGTGCACTGTATTGTCAGTTTTATTTTTTGGATGAGACATTAAACCGAGGTCCCCATCTGCCTGTTCAGGGGGATGTTAAAAATCTAGTGGAGTTATCAGAGAAGGGAGTTTCTCTCTCCCGGTGTCCTGACCAACAATCCACCAAATAAAATTGGTCATTCACTCCATGGCTGTTTGAGGGACATTGCTGTGCACAAATTGGTTGCCGCGTTTGCCTATAAAAAACACAGTTGCTGCACTTCACAGAATATTCTGTGCAGTGCTTTGAGATGTTCTCCTGACGTGAAAGACGGTGTACAAATACAATTATTCATTGTTGCTGTTCAAATAATAAGTGCGAAAAGTGGAGTATTGTCTCACTCCTATGCTCAAACATCAGTATAGGTGCAATCATGACTAGTCATCAACTGTGTTGCACATTGTCATGGCTGAATGTGCCCTCCCCGCTCTTGTTTAATGGGAGCCATCAAGCCAGACATTATATCCCAGTGCAATTCATGTAGCTTAATTCAACGTTAAAAGTTAATTTCAGTCCTTCCAATTCAGCCTTACTGTTTCACCCACAAAATACAGTGTAAAATCCCCTTTACAGTATTTTCTGTGAAGCGCGTTGAAACATTGCAACGACATGATAAGGTGCTGTATCAAATGCAAGGTTTATTATTATTTAATAGTACAGTGAATAATCAGTGCATTATACACGAATGACCTTTGAACCTGTGCAATGCGGTCTCATTTCTAATGGCCTACAAGTTCGCAGTCACTACAATATACAGTCCATCCTGTGAAGTGCTTTGAAACGTTTGATGCAGTGAAGAGTCGCTACATCCTACGGCATGATTTAACATTCGTGACGATTAGCATATCACATTCCGCGTTTTTTTAGCTCAAAGGCGCTTTCTATTATTGGTGATCATAATTTCTCTTGGTCATTGTCTGATGTTTATATAATCTTTTAAGTACATAATTGAATATTTTTTGTATGTGAATAGAATCGCTCAGTGATCCTCAACCTCCAGTAGCCAGCACGATACAGAGCTCATCTGTTCTTTTACAATGGGAAAGAGCAGGTTCATCAGCAGTAAGATACGTTCTCCAGTGGAGGTACAGAGAGCTGCTTGGGCAATGGATCTACACAGAAGTGGGTATTGAGTAACTCAGCATTGCGCGTCCATCCTCGTTTACTGTTTAGACTTGAACTGGAGCAGAAACCTAGACGATAACATTGAAACCGCCTGCAGTTTCACTTCTGACCCAGATCCTAGATTAAAGATTCCTCTTAGGCGCTTGTCATAGCTTCTGTTGATAACGTGTTGCGTGCATGATCTACTGTTTGTACAGGTTGTGAAGAATACTGCCTACAACCTCACGGAGCTGCACCCATACACCGAGTACGTCTTTCGAGTGATGTGGATTGTAACAGACAGCCAATATAAGTACTCGCCCGAAAGCCGACCGTACAAAACCAAGCCACAGGGTGGTAGGTGCCTTTTTTTAAAGAAAGCTATTATTAATTTTTATCTATAAGGTTTTTGCATTATGTACCGTGATTTTAAAAATGATCCTCAGTACTTTTGTACAGCAACAACAAAATTGCATTGATATAGCATCTTCCACATCGGGAGGACGTCCCAAAGTGCTAACACATTAAACCTTGCATTTGATATAGCCCCTTTCTCACTTGGGAGGATGTCTCAAAGTGCTTCAACGTGTAGTGACTGTGTATTTTCTAGGGGAATGTGGCAGTCAATTTTTGCACAGCGTTGTCCCACAAACAGCTTTGAAGTGAATGTCTGATTTTATCTGGGTGATTGTTGGCCACAGAAAAAGCTTCCTTTCATTCTTCTTTTTGAATAGTATCAAGAGATCTTTAACATGCACCTAAACAGGCAGGTGAGACTTCAGTTTAATGCCGCATCCTAAAGATAGCACCTCTGACAATGCACTGCATGGGAATGTCAGTCTAGACTGTGGGTTCAAAGTCCCGACTTCGGGCTTGAGTCCACAACCTTTTGACTCAGAAACAAGAGTAAAACTAACTGAGCTGGGCTGACACCCACACAAAGCTGACAAGCAATTTATATCGTGGATGGTTTAAAGCCATGTATTTTTCGGCTTAGTAAACAAGTTAAGTTTAAGCTTTCACATCAATGATTTGCAGTTGTTTTGGAAAGTCATTTGGCCTATTTTTTTCTTGTTGCAGTGCCATCATTACCACCTGAGATTGTCAGCATCGAGAGCCCCAGTCCTACCTCAGTATTTGCACAGTGGAGGAAACCCGCGTTCCTTAATGGACCATTAATTGGTTACCATATTCAACTTTGGAGCGACACTGAGCGTTTCCTCAGGGACGCAGACAGGGAGCAACAAAGCTATTCTATCTACCTTATTAAACCAGGCACAACATACAGGTACTTTATATGTGCTTGGACTTCAAATTGTCTCTTAAGTGTACGGTTGGACGAGGCAATTTTACTATAATTTTATACTATACTGTAACATTACATCCCCTCCGCTCCACCATTGGTGGCTGTGCCTTCAGCCACTACACCCCAAAACTCTGGAACTCTTTACTTCAATTTCTCCGCCTTGTCCCCTCACTCCTCACTTTCAAATTCCACCTAAAGACCTTCCATTTTGATCGTGCTTATGGTCACCTCCCCTCTTCCTCTCCCCCTGGCTTGGAGTCAGATTCTGCCACTGTCAAGTGCTCCGCGACGCTAGCCCACATGAAGGGATCTATATAAATGTAAGTTGTTGTATGCTAATCATCGCTTTTGATATAGTATCTTTCATGTCGAGATCATGTCTCAAAGTGCTGCACAGAATTGTAGAGTATACAAATGTAGAGTACACAAACTGTATTTTGTAGGTGAACACCAATTTGTGCACAGCAATGTCCCCAAAACAGCCATGAAATAAATGACTGACTGGTTTTATCTGGAGGATTGCTGACCTTGGAAAATTCCCTTCTTTTTTAAAGAAAATTATTATTGATTTTCAGAGTTTCAACCGAGACTATGATTTCAATGTCCTGAATTGTGGCTTGAACCCACAACCTTCTGACTCGGAGGCGACTGCCTGAGCCTGGCTGTAACCTTAAGTTGTGTTTAGGAACAAATTCTGGATGGCCCTTTCCAGAAATCACCCTTGTTGCCTTTATAAGAAAGTGATGCTTCATTTCAGAAGAATTCACTGAACATTGCGAAGCTGAGATGTAGAAAAATAGATCCACAGCAAAATAAACCCATCTTTCTTCTGTTGACAATGAATAAACCTTAACTTTTCTTTTGTTTCGGCAGAGCACCACAATTTTTTTTTTATCGATGTAAATTTTTTTTGTGTGTGACGACTCTGTAGGTTTTCCATAGCCGCTAGAAATACTGAAGGGTTTGGACCTGCAGCCATTACCAATATCAGCACCCTGTCTCAGCCAGGTAATTCAACCGTTTTATTGCACACTAACTGGAGGTAATGCTGCCTCATTGTGGGCTACCATTTTATTCATTCTAAGTTGTTTTTTAATAATCATAATAAATAATGATCTTTACATTTGATACAGTGCCTCATCAAGTTGTTGAGACGTCTCAAAGCGCTTCACAAAATATTGTAAAGTGGATTGATTGTATATTCTTGTGGGCGAAACGTGGCAGCCAATTGTGCACAGTAGTGCTCCACAAACAATCATGGATTGGGTGACCAATTTTTTTTTGAGGGATTATTTCCCCCCGAAAGCATTCCGTGAATCGACTATCAACCGGGTTCCTCCTTACTGCTGGGTAAACAGAGGTGTATGGCGTAAGGAAACTTGCCTAACGTTTTGCCCCGCCCGGGAATCGAACCCGGGTCCTCTCGCTTGCGAGACGAGAGTGCTAACCACTACGCTTTGGGACTCCATAATATAGTGTCTTATTCAAATGCATCAAAGTGCTCCATAGGATTTTTTTTATTGTTTTATGAATCTCTGATGAGATCGCCTCTAGGACTGTTTCTCTTGAGGCTGAAGAATCCCAGCTTGTTTAATCGCTGCTCATTACTAATTCCTCTAACATTGGGGATCATCCTCGTTGGCAGCATCTCCTTTGCACTGCCCTCAGGCAGCCCCTTTATGTCGGGGTGACTGGAACTGTACGTGGTACTCAAACCCCGCAAAGAAATATTGCAAAATGAATCCCTATAAAATGAAATAAGTCAATCCCGTTGGAGTTAAAGAATCGCACTGCTGTTCTGTTTAAATAATTGACATAAAAAAACTTGAAAATATATTTTCCGCAGAGTTATCCCAAAGTCTGATCCTTTGGCTGTCGAGCAACAATTCCCTGTATGAAAGTAAACCTGGAGATTTGGAAGAGATGTTCTGTTCCAGAGTCAACTGGATCACTCACAGAATCACTGGTATAGTAATCAACCTTACATCTGATAGAACGCCTTATCACGTCGTCGAGAAGTCTCAGAGCGCTTCACAGAATATAGTGTAAAGTGAATTGACTATATATTTTGGTGGGTGAACTGTGTCAGCTAATTAATCCACAGCAGTGTGTTTACTTAGTGTTCCAAGAGCGTCCAGAAACTGGCGAATTGTTGAATTCTGTCTTAGCTTTGAAGTTTTTGTTTTAATTTTACAGCCCAGAAAAAAAGCCATTTGGCCCATCATAACAATTTTAAATTCTGGATGCTCTGAAATGCTACATAAATGGAATAAATCTAGGCCCAGGTGTAATTTCTCCCCAAAGATGTATAAAATCCCCTTTAATTCATTTCGAGACCATCTTAAATTTGCTCTGACGATGCAGAATAAGTGACTCATTCAGCTGTTAAGTGTGACTGGCCCTCGAATGGATTTACATCGGTGATTTACAATTGCCCCGTGCTCCAAGCCTAGCTCCACTCGTGAAACTAGTTTGACCTACAACCCTGGTAATGCGGTCGGCAATTCTGATAACCTAGCGCTGCCCTCGGTTCAAGCACAAACCAGTTGTGCAAAGAATAATCAGTACGGGAATGAAGCACTTACTGTAATGTACAATAAAAGAAATTAAGCACTTACAGTAATGTACAATACAAGAATGAGGCACTTGCTTAGTTATGTTCCTTCTCCCCACCTCACATGAACCAGGAATATCCGGTGATGTTCGTAAGAAGGAGCTCTACATTTCTGAGGGGCAGAACATCTGGGTATTTTCCCTAAACAGCTGGAGCAGTTTCCGCCTGGTTTATCAGAGTGACCGACTCATCAGTGATCTTTCTGTTGATTGGCTGTACAGCAAACTCTACTTTGTTGTAGACCAGAAGGTAATGATGACTTTACTTACGAACAGCTTTACGTAGGGTTAGGTGCCGAGCGAGGGAGAGAGGAAATGAAGTGGAGGGGGAAGGTGGCCACAGGTGTGTTCCAAGAGGTAGGATGCAAAGGCAGATGACTTTCTGAGTAATGTTATTGGTGATGCTGTGATGTGCAGGTGATGACTGGTGGCTGCTCTTCATCACATTGTTTTATAACATGGGTTTATTGATTTATAAGAAGTTATGATAATAACATACTATAATAAATAATCTAATAATCCTTGCATTTAATATGTAGCCTTTGATGTCAGAAGGATCTTTCCAAGCACTTCAGGATTTAATGTGAAGTGTAGCGACTGTATATTTTGTAGGTGAATGTAGCAGCCAATTTCCGCACAACAATGTCCCACAAACAGCCATGAAGTGAATGACCAATTTTATTTAGGGGATTGTTGGCCTGGACACCGGGTAGAAACTCCTTTCTCTTTTCGAGCAATGCCATAGGATCTTTGATGGCAACAGGACCTCGGTTTAATGTTTCTTCCGGAGGATGGTTGAATACTGAGAGATTTGGTTTTGGGCACCCCCCAACAACAATCTTATATCGGGGTTTTACTTCATTTGTTTTATGTAATAAGGTAGTGATTATGTCCATTGACACAACATGGTCCTTGCTAAATGTGTACTGTAAAGGATTAATAGAAATTATTTGGATTCTTTATAGGTATTACGATGTGATCTCAAGAACTGCTCCACTGAAGTTGTGCTTACCCTAAACTCTTCTCCGGTTAAAACTGTAGTGGATCCATTTAGTGGGTGAGTCTAGGACGGACCATTCTTTGAAGCCTCGTCTTTCTTTTGCCTATGTTAATTCAATTGAAAATTGAAATAGGTCCTAAGCCTTGGCTCTTGCCAGTCTAAGCTTCAGCGTCCTGGGATGAGGTGAGTCCAGTGCGTTCCTCCGGAGAGAGTGCTTGCACATTTCTCCACTCCAGAGAAATGGAAATTTCCACGCACATGAGGGTTTGGATACTCTTAAGCATGGCGAGATGGGTCACTGAGTGTGTCAGACCTAGTCTGGCTGGCCAAAAAAATCCTCAAACAAGGGTGGAGTGGTGGGGGTGGTAGAAATTCCTCCCTCTCCAGCACTGCATTTGAGTGTCAGCCTAGACTTTGTGAATTCAGAGTCTCGACATGGAGCTTGAACCCCCAACCAGAGGCGAGCGTGCTAGCCTGGATCAGATGGGACTGGAGTGCAGGAATGGTCTGTTAGACACCAGGTTGGAGAATTAACATTGGCAGACGCAAGTGTCATTGTGTGATTCGATGAATTCCACTTAACCTTTTCTTTCTCCATCCCTTTGTCTAGGTATTTATTTATTGGGTTTTCAGACAGTTTGTACCGCAGGGTTTTACCGGGGCTAGACTTGGAGGCTGATGACCGCGATTCCCTCCTGGAACCCTTAGTCATGAATACTTCCCTTCTGACTTTCACTGTGAACCCGTCTTTTAAAAGAGTGGTTTACATCAACAGCAGAGGGGGCTCGGTGCATTACATCTTTTTGGACGGGACGGAGGCAAGCATGGACCATGTACTGCCATTTGACGATACAACCAGTGTCCGGCTCTTGGCTCTTGCTTGTAACCTGTGGTTCTTAAGCACAGGGAGGCAGGTCTATATGGCGGAGGAACACGAAGGGAGTTTGTACCCTATTGAGGTGAATGTGAAGCACTGTTTTTTAAAGGATGGTGATTTTGACAATTTGTTTTTATGGGGCTTGTCCACCCAGCCACTACCAGTGCCTCTTCATGAACCTACACACCTCCAAGTTCTCCTGGGATTCAACTCAGCAGCTTTCAGTTGGCGAAAGCCTCTAGCGGCCGCTGGACTTGGTATGTGATTGTTTTTTGTTTTAACCTCCAATGTTTAGTTCTGTAAAATAATGCTTACTTTATCGAGGATTTACTGGGCAAAATTAGCTACTGAATCTACAAATATTGTGCAGAAGAGACATTTAGATGTGCTTACCCTAACCTCTTTGGTTAAATAGAAAGACAAGGCTTTAAAGAATGGTCCATCTAAGACTCACCCACTAAATGAATGATACAGTTTTAAATGGAGAAAGAGGTTAAATGCATCTAAATGTCTCTTCTCCACAATATTTGTAGGTTTCAGACTTTTGCGCAAGGCACTTAACTTCTGTTGGAACAAAGAAGGTTGAGGGGTGACCTGATAGAAGTCTTTAAACTTATGAGGTGGTTTAAGAGAGTCAATAGAGATGCTGTCATGGCGGCAACAACAACAAAAATAAATTGCATCTATATAGCACCTATCAAGTCAGAATGATTTCCCAAGGTGCTGGACAGTCCAGGGTTGGGGTTTGGAATCAGAGGGGTGGAAGCCAAGAAGGATATGGGTGGGAGAATGACCAAAGGCACGGTCAAAGAGAAAGGTCTTGAGATGGGCCTCGAACAAGGAAAGGTGAAGTGATTCTGGGATGGAGTTCCAGAGGATGGGGGCTCAAAAGCTGAAGGTCCGACTGCCAACCATGGGGCGGTTAGGGCGGGAGACATGGAGCAGGCCAATACTCGGTCGCAGAGGTAGGGAGGAACAAATCCGTGGAGGGCTTTGAAAGTGAGGACGAGGATCTTAAACTTGATCCACTAGGGGATGGGGAGCCAGTGAAGCCCGGCGAGGATAGGGGTGATCAGCTCATGGAGCTTGGTGCTGGAGAGAAGGATTGTCGTTCAGTGGCATTGACTTTCAATTATAGGTCCGAATGCTTGGCAGCAGTGGTCATATGATGTGACAGTTTCAAGTGACATCGTAAGCAACCATAAGGAAGGAATCACGTCAACAAACATTACGTTGCGTGGTTTAAACAGTTCAACTGTGTATGGATTTAGGGTGCGTGCATCATCTCCAGGAGGCAAAGGTCCATGGTCTTCAATATTCTACGGAACAACGCTGCAACAAGGTAAAAGGACCACAGCACTGACATTCAATTACAGTGCTGGGGGTGCATTCCGTTGTTAGAGGTGCCATCCTTTTGTTAGAAAATAAAATCAGCCATAATCCGTTTGCAACCAGATATCAGACTGTTTTATTATTATTCGTTCGTTATTCCCCAATATCCCGATAGACCAAAGGTCGGTACAATCAACAGATCTTATAACGGAATAATACCACCGTAGATATCTCGAGTTCAACACTGTGTCTTTACAGCACACAAGGAGTCCTGTAGCTCAGTAGTTAGAGCACTCGCTTTGCAAGTGAGAGACCTGAGTTCAATTCCAGGCAGGGCGAAACCTTGGGCAAGTTTCCTTACTCCACACAGAGCCTAATAATAATTCCTCCAAAAGCCAAAAACAATAATAAATTGGTCATTTTCAATCTACGACTGTTTGTGGGACATTGCTGTGCGCAATTGGCTGCCGCGTTCGCCCACAAATGTGCAGTCAATTCACTTTACAGTGTGTCTGTGAAGCGCTTTGGACGTCCTCCCGACGTGAAAAGCGCTATATCAAATGCAAGGATTATTATTATTAAGCTTGATTCTTCATGCTTTTAGTCTTCTTGCTTACAGCTTTCAATCTTCCATCTGATATCCTCAGTCTTAGTGTTTCCAGCTCTCAGTCTTCCATCTCCCGTACCCTTGTCTCCACAGCTCAGGACAGCCCCATCTCCCGTACCCTTGTCTCCGCGACACGGGACGGCCCCATCTCCCGTACCCTTGTCTCCGCGACCCGGGATGGCCCCATCTCCCGTAACCTTGTCTCCGCAACCCGGGACGGCTCCATCTCTCTTATCCTTGTCTCCGCGACCCGGGACGGCCCCGTACACAAAGTTATCGGAACTCTTATACCGATGTTCGTCCAACCATGGTGTGGACATTAGATCACCTGGTCGAAATCATGTTGGGTTCACGTGAACACCTCATGGGGTGTACGTGCCTCAGCACACATACACATTGTCCTGAAGACCCCTGTTATCTGATGCTTGTTATTTTGTTAGGTGGGATCATTAGTATATTCCTTTTAAGTGACTGGTTATTTCTTATCAGTATCCCGGGATGGTACCAAGGTCCTCTAGTTTAAGCAACTTGCTCATTAGCTGCTATTCTTGAGGGTTGCCTTCTGTTGCTCTTGAGTGTTAATCATGAGTGTCAGTCCAGTTGCCCCCCACACTTAACTTAAAAGTTAACCCGTTCGCAACATCTATTATGATTTTAACATTATACAAAAAGTGTAAATTCTAACACTTTGGATGAGATGCTGAACTGAGGCCCTGTTTGCCTGTTCAGATGGAGTTAAAGATCCCATGGCACGACTTAAAAAGAGAAGGCAATTTGTCCCCGTGTCTTGGCCAACAATCCCCCAGTTAAATTGGTCAGTAGCTTCCTGGCTGTTGGTGGGACATTGCTGAGGGCAAATTATCTGCTGCATTCACAAATATACGTAGACAGTCATTACACTTAACAGTGTATCGAGCTAAGTGACATGAAAGGATGCAAAGATTATTATTAGGATTATTATGATTCTGACTGGTGACTGACAGAATTGTTTGAATATACATTTATAAATGTAATGAGAAATCATGCTGTACAGATGGGCAATTTTAATTTCAGATATGATGTACTGGTGGAGGATGATTTTGGAGATTTATCTGTAAAATAAATTTAGGTCTTTTATCATTCCTGAAAGGGTTTTAATTTAAACGTCTCTCACATGAAAGGCTAGATAACATGTTGATGTACTGATGCAGATGATTCTCTTTATCTTTGTGATTTACAATTTAACATTTGGGGAAAATGTCACTTTTTTCTACTTGATGTATTAAATTGGGACAGTACTTAACCTTGCCACTAGATGTCGAACATGCACTTCTTTACAAAACATTCAATGAGTTATTTAAATACCAAGATTGGAATACAACCCTTGGCTTATATTTTAAGGATACCGATGCTTTCAGATTTTGTATCTTTCCAGCTTCCCACTTTTTCCCACTGTTTATGTAGCTCACTATGTATCCCAAATTGTAAAGTGATATAAAATTATGGCGCAGAAAACAATAAGGTAAGCAGATTCTCATAGTAAATTACCAAATCATTCTGAGAATAAATAATGCTTGCATTTGATATGGAGCTTTATCACATTGTCAGGATGTCTCAAAGCGCTTGACGTGATTTTACTCGTGAAGTGTAGTGACTGTATTTGTAGGTGAACGCAGCAACCAATTTGCACCCAGCAATATCCCACTGTACTGATCTCTGTTCCTAGAAAATGAAATGTATCTGAAAATTTTCTGTCAAATGGAAACAGCACCTCGTGTTAGTTTTTTGCCTGTCCCAAATATTTAGGAATGACTCCCTATTGTAACTAGACTCGTTCATTTCCAAGTAACCTTGTGATTATTTTTGCACATTTAACAAATGTAGTTTTTCCTATATTAATTTGATGGGATTTTTTTTCTGCTTGTAAATGTAACATTGGTAATTCAAGTCTGCTCTATGTTTTGTGTTTTCTTAAAGATACCAGCCCCTACATCCTAGCAGGAACTGATCTTGGGACCTGGAAAGTATTCTTGGATAAATTTGAGAATGAAATTGCACTGCCTAATGTGACGAATGTAAAAGGTACACAGTAGTTACAGTGTGGAACTTGTGGTGTGTTAAACCTGGCTGTAATCTTTTGTATTAAACTAACCTGCCAAAACATCTTTTAATGGTGGGAGCTTTGATTAGCAATAAACGTTTTACAGTTCTGTTATTGTAAAACCACCATTAAAAATAATTACCTTTTTCCTGTGCTACGGCACTGAGGACCTGCCCAGAGAGCCTTGAACGTGTAGTCTTATGACCTGTTGATATGTTGTGGTGAGACTGTTGTGCCTCTGAGACTAGGAGGCCTCTTTTGCTTAATACTTTGAGGGGAACACGTGACCCCCCCTCCCAGCCTCTCCCGGTTTCTCAACTGGATTTAAAGAGAAGCCCTACTTTTGTCTCTGCCTTCCCCAATATTGTTTCTCTTCCTCTGTGAGCTTCCAGTCTAAAGTCCTGATGGTTTACCTGGCCTCTAGCCCTGCTTTGCGGAGGGCTCTACTGATTTACTTGATTTACTCTACTGAGGGTGGAAGTTTTCTAGGGGATTAATGAACGTTGACATGCACAGGATCATAACATCACGAGATCGGTTTGGATGAAGAAGACAGTTTTATTTTAATTGCTGTGCGCAATTGGCTGCCACGTTTTGCCCACAAAAATATAGAGTCAATCCACTTTACAGTATATCCTGTGAAGCACTTTGAGACGTCTCGACGACGTGAGGAGACGCTCTATCAAATGCAAGAATAATTATTATTGTTATTATTAAGACCATTCTCATCCATCCAGGACCCCCACCCTACCATCCCCCCAAGAAGCACAACATGAGGCTGCTTTTAAATCAGCCCTATGTCTTGGCCTCCAGCACCCTTTGTGAGCTTCATGATCCAATCCATGTTGTTGGAGCTCAGGTTTCAATAACCTGCAACTCCTGCTCTCTTAATCCCCAAATTGACAATACAATACAATGTTGTCAATTCCCCAGATTATCCAGATATGAGTTGGAGGAGTTTAAACTCTTTCATAAAAAAAATGGATCACAAAATTTGCAACACATGTTTTTTTTGCAGCTAAGATTGTCAGGTGACCAGCTACTTTAAGACAGCCTTTACCTTTCGGCTGTTATTTATTTCCTCTTGGTTGACATCCATTTGGCAGGCTGTTACCTTTACTTAATCCGGGCTGTTTTTAAACGTTTTCTTCAATTTCTTTGATTTTGCCTTAAATTGAAAACATCTTGTATGATTAAACCCGATTGATTGTCACGGTATACAGAAAAGCACCCGGGGAAGTAAGATCAGACTTGTCCTGTAACAGCTGACAGAGGTTTAGGCTCAAAGCTCTCTGCCCTCGGAGGACAGCAGCCACGAGACGTGAAAGAACATTTCATGGCCACGCTGTTTGTTTACCGTTCCATTATGACCCTACCCTGTGTGAAGGGTGCTATATCCAATAATATTAATAATAATAATGCTTGCATTTGATGCAGCGCCTTATTAAAGTGCTTCACAGAATCTATTTTAAAGTGGATTGACTATATTTTGTGGGCGAAACGTCGCAGCCAATTGCGCACAAAGGTGACCCACAAACAGCTGTGAAGTGAGTAATCGATTGTATTTATTTTTGGAGGGATTATTACCCCCTTAATAATACGAATATATTAATAATTACTACTCGTCAATAAATATGCGATTTATTAATTACATTATTAATTAATAAATAATAATAATGCAACAATACACATTAATTTAGAATATCCAACTCCTTTCCCATCAGGAGGATGTCCCAAGGGGCTTTTGCTTGTCTTGGCTTGTCACCCAGCTGGGGGTGGGAGTTGAGGAATGTGAGGAGGAGAAAGATAACCAAATGTGCAGTCAAGCGGGTAGGTCTTGAGACGGATCTTGAACGAAGAGATAGAGGAAGCTAGTCAGAGGGACTCTGGGATGGAGCTACAGAGAGTGGGGGGAGATTGTCTGAAAGCCCCATTGTCAATGGTGGGGCAGGTAGGGCAGGGGCATGAAGCAGGCCGGATATTGATGCTGCTGTTGTTGCATTTTCCTGTTTGAATAGTCTTAATCCCGATTCACAATCCCTATTCCAATGATGTAACCTATCTGCGATAACGCTTTGTGTTTTCCTTTCGCAGATATGGACTGGGTCAATAATACCCTCTACTGGGCAAACTCCAGCGGCGTGGCTCACATCACATCCTTGGCTGAGACGGGCAGTGAGACGGTGGTCGTGCAGGGCTCACAGAACGTGGGAGCGTTAGCTTTGGACTGGATAAGCAACACCCTGTACTGGGTGGACAACAAGAGAAATTATGTACGCTTCAGAGCGCCTCGATGTATCACTACAAAAGCATTAAATTATTAAGAAATGGCGCTTTACTCATTACAATTGCAGCACAATTTAGATTTATATAGCGTCTTTCACGTTGGGAGGATGTCTCAAAGTGCTTCATTTACTCAGTCTGCCTGGAAAACGCACAGTCGCTTCACTTTACAGTAAATTCCTGTCAAGTGCTTTGAGAAGTCTTCTCGACTTGACAGGTATTATATCGAGTGTAAGGCTTATTATTAATATCAAAGGTATTGTATGGGACAAGTAGCCGTGATCCTGACCAAGACTTATTCACAGTTCAAGTGCCTGGTTCAAATGATCCTTTTGTTCTGGGAAGGTGGGAGTGCCAGCAGATAAAGAGGAAACCCTCTTCTGGGATGCTACCCTCTTCTGAGATGCTACCCTGAGTGGAGGACGTTATATAAGTTGTTGTTGTTGCAATGTTAAACGTTTCTGTTTCCTGACAAACTGATACCCAATTTCCAAATGGTGCATAGTCCGTGCTAAACCCCTGTGGGCTTATTCTAGTGTTCTAACGACTCTGTGACTGACCCACTCTTAACATTCAAAAAAAAGATTGCCCCCTCTAAGGTCTTGCAGTCGATGTGCAATATTAGTAGAAAGAATGTTGTAAGATTAAATCACGCTGTTGCATTTTGCTTGTGAGATACAGGAGTAATAGTACTTGCATTTGATACAGCGCCTCAGCATGTCTTTGAAATGTCTCAAAGCGCTTCAGAGAATTTTACAGTTAAGTGAAGTGACTGTATTTATAGGCCCAATGTGACAAATAATTTGCACGCAGCAATGTCCTGCAAACATGACCAATCTTACCTGAAGCATTGTTGGCCGGGACACCTGGAGAAACTCCCTTCTCTTTTTGAGTAGTGCCATTCTCTCAATGTCCTGGGAAACTTGTCTTCTGGATAAAATTGCTGACTCACTTTGTGATCGTTTATGGGAATTTGCCATGCACAGATTGGCTGCCGTGTCCGCCAACAAGATACCCCTATGCTGCACTTTACAGGAACCTCTACAAAGTACTTTGGGATGTTTTGATGCAATAATGATGATAATAATAATATAATAATCCTTGCATTTGACTTATCATGTCATTGAGTCACCTCAATTCATTTTACAGTATATTCTGTGAAGCTGACAGTATATTCAGGTTCACAGAGTATCCTGTGAAGGGAATCGACTGTGTATTTTGTGGGCGAAAATGTGGCAGCCAATTGCGCATAGCAATGTCCCACAAACAGTCGTGCAATAAGCCCAGAATGGAAAGCTAGTAGTAGTAGTAGTACTGTTGTAGCACTAGTGATTTTTGGAATAACTCGCCTCATTTGTTACTTATCAGTATCTTTCTCTGTCTGTCGTTTGAAGATATTTCGGCTGCCTTTGGATGCCGACGTACCTGTGAAAGTCAGAGTCGTGGTTGGAAAGGTCCAGGATCTCCAGCTGGATGCGCTGCAGGGCTACATGTATTGGACAACGGCACAGACAGTGGAATACTCTCTCATGAACGGAAAACGACCGGGTTTCATTGAAGAACTGCCTAATTTTTCGGGTAAACAGGTGAACAGCATTTCAGAAACCCCTTTCGAACCTAAGCGGGAAAAAAAATAGACTGGGCGAGTGTGAAATGTTTGTGTTTCTCAACATATCGTGTTGTTAGATTTCAGGGTTGACAGTGGATTTTGATCATGGTGTAGTGTATTGGTTGACCCAGGATAGCACCAGACTTGAAATATATCAGGCTGACCTTGTCAAGAAAGGGTAAGTGAATCAAAGGAAACAAACGGTCTCAATAATTCTCATTACCGTGATTCCTATAGTTCGTATAATTATACTTTTGGCCTGTTTTGGAAGGTGCAATATTACATGCTTGAATTACAAGAAGAATGATAATCCCTGCATTTGATGTTGTGCCTTTCGTGTCAGGAGAATCTCTCAAAGCATTTCACAGAAATACGTAAAGAGTAGTGACATTTCATAGGTGAACGCGGCAGCCAATTTGCCCTTGGCAATGTCCCACAAACAGCCACGAAGGGAATAATCAACTTTATCTGGAGGATTGTTGACCAGGACTCCAGGACAGACTCCCTTCTCTTTTCGAGCAGTGCCGTGAGACACTTAACGTCCATTTGAATGGGACCTCGGTTTAAAGTCTCATCTGAATTGATCGGCTTCATGTGGGACATTGCTGCGCACAGATAAGCTATTGAGGCTGCCTGCAAATTCACAGTCATTGCACTTTACAGAGAGCTTTGTGAATCATTTTGAGAGATTTGGCATGAAAAGGCGCTATGTCAAATGCAAGTGTTATTACTTATTTTAGAAAGTCAAAGTATAGTGCGTTGAGTCCAGTGAGCATCAAGAGATAACTATTTTGCCAAAATTCATAGCTAGAGCTTGGCGTGCCAGTTTTGTTTGATTTTGATCACCTGATTATTGCCCTAACCCAGTATTACTGTTGTGTTTTTTTTCCCCCCCTCCAGGCACAGTGATGGACGCACAGCTAAAATGGTCTTATTCTCTGACTCTTTGAAAACCTCCCAACATGCACTCCAGTACTACTGTGGCCGGCTGATCTGGATCAATGAAGAAGAAGTTTTGCAGATAGTAGAACTGGAAAGGAGCCAAGCTGTTCACATCTCTCGCTCAGTGTCTGTGACAGCGTTTACTGTGGTGAACCCAAAACCACTGCCAGGTGAGTCACAATAAGCTTTTTGTTGGACTGCTTTTGAAGTGCTGAGAAGAAAATGAAAACATGGCCATTATCTATCGCGATGCGCCTGCACTGTTTCGCGCTTTTTAATGACGTGCCCTTAATGGGGACTTGTCCACTTGCTCTATTGCAATGCACCTGGGCTCTATCGAAACGTGTTCGCTTTCAGTCGAGTGTGATTGTTTAAACTGGGACTAATCTGTGTATTTGCAGATACCAAACCAATTTCAGATTGCAGGTTTAGTTTAAAATCTAAAGCATTCATGTAACTTAACTGCTTCCCCACTCTCTCTTTGAAAAATAATACAGTACCTATAAATACAATTGATCCCAGCGCTCAATGTGTCGCTCGCCTCAAACAAATATCTTCTGTGCGGGGAATTGAATGTGGGTTGTTTACATTATTATTAGTGTCAGCTTGGCTCAGTTGCAAGCACTCTTGCCTCTGAGTCAGAAAGTTGTGCCCTACATCAGGAATCTGAACTCCTATAGTCTGGGCTGATACTCCAATGAACTGCTGGGTATATGTTGAGTTGTCAGAGGTACATCTTTCAGATGAGACATTAATACCAAGGTCCCCTCTATGCCTGTGCAGGTGGACGCTAAAGATCCCATGGCACTATTTGAAAAGAGAGGGGAGTTCCTCCTGATTGTCCTGGCCAACAGTCCCCCAAATAAAACCATTATTCATTCATTCACTTCATGGCTCTTTGTGGGACATTGCTATGTGCAAATTCGCTGCATCATTCGCCTACAAAGTACAGAGTCACTGCACTTTACAGTGTATCCCGTGAAGTGCTGTGAGGTGTCCTCCCGACATGAAAGGGGCTATGTCAAATGCAAGGATTATTACTGCTGCCTTTTCCACTTAATGAAGAAGGCCTTAGTTGGATATACATTCGGTGCGAATCACCTTATGTGTTCCACCTGCTGTATTTGATTCCACTACAAGTTCTGTCTTTCAACAGTGATTTCTTTTCTGAAGGGTTGCTGTGTAAAGCCCAGGAGAAGAATCCAATTGATATGAGGAAGGAAATCTCCTTTGACTACATCTGCTAGCAGTCATTTGGTTCCACGCAGTCTGAACGCTGTGAACTGATTGAAAGCAGTATATTAGTAAAGTGGGCCTCCCCCAAATGTTGTGGCAAGCTTAGAAACGTGTATGTGTGTGTGTGTGTGCATGTGCGTGTGTTCATGTGTGTGGGGGGAGGAATTTTTGAAGCAATTTTCTATATAATTACCTTCAAAGCACAGTACAGCTGCCAAAATCTAACAGTTCAGTGTCCAATTGGATGTTTTGCTTAGTTTACAGGGCAATTCAGGTTGAAATAGAAATAAATGGCTTGAGGAGTATCCTGGCGTGCTAATGATAGGATCACGCTCCACTTAAACAGGGGAAAGAAGCAGAATTCAAAACAGAACTACCCAATCTCCGAGGAGCTAACCAACAGCAGATAACATGGTGACATGGCGTCCAGAAAGCTGACTTCCAAGAATCTCTGTAGGGAAGAGAAACTAAAACTAAACTGCAATCATAATCCTCGTGTTTTTGATATAGCAACTATCATGTCGAGAGGACATCTCAGAGCGCTTCCCAGGCTTTGCTGTAAAGTGTAGTGACTGTGTATTTTGTAGACTGCGTGACTTGGGAAAGCGGGTCAGCCTGGCTCAGTTGTTTTCTCTCTTGGCTCAGAATCAGCGAGTTACGGGTTCGAGCCTCGCGTTGAGGTTTTGAACTCACGTAGTCCAAGCGGACATTGCAGTGTACTGCAGTGATGGGGATGCCGTCCTTTGGCTAAGATGTTGAACCCAGGTCCTTTCTGCCTGTTCGGGTGAATATTAAAGATCCCATTGCAGTTTTGTAAATAAATTCTCCCGTGTCCTGGCCAACAATCCCCCAAATAAAATCGGTCATTCACTTCTTTAACTATTTGTGGAACATTGCTGTGTGCAAATTGGCTGCTGCATTTTCCTACAAAATATACACCCACTATACTTTTCATCTATCACTGGGGAATCATTCTTGTTGCTCGCCTCTGCACTAGCTCCAAGGTCTGGACAGCCTCCTTCTGATCAGAAGCATATGCGGTATTCAAGGTGCGGACCGACCAGAACACTGTACAGCCTGAGTAGAACATCCGGCGATCTACACTTAACTGATTTCACCCACAAAATATACAGTCAATTCACTTTACGGTATATTCTGTTAAGCGCTTGCAGACATCTCTTAGATGTGATAAGGCGCTATATCAAATGCAAGGATTTTTATTATTATTATTATTAATACAGTCCAGCATCCTGTTTGCCTTGTTTATTGCTTTTGGCATTGTGTGTGATACTTGAGTCAGTTAACACCTCTAGATCTCTTTCAGCTTGACCCATGGCAAGTTCAATCATCCATGCGAAGACAGAGAGACAACACTCACTTATTAATGTCTTGCATTCCTTCTAGATGGCTTCTCTGATCTTCCACTTGTGATTCCTGAGCCAATACCGGCAGCTTCATTTAATATACAAGGAAATTCTTCAGAGTTCTGTATTTCATGGAGAGAGGCAAGAAACGTGAATTTTGGTTTGCTGTTTTACTGGTTTGAATCTCAAACTCTCTTCAAAGTTGAGGTAAGTGTCAGAATGAACACTGCTCTGCATGATCCAAGTGTCTTTTCCTTATACAGATATGGCCCCTTCGTCGTATTGAATGTGAAATGTTGATTGGAAACATTGGCGTTCAATTATCTGCTGAACAAATCGTGTGGTATGTGTGACTATGATTCTGACACTGAGAAAGGTCCTGTAATTTTGGCTTTCATTTTTAAATTTCAAGATTAATTCGGATGAAGAAAGCGGTCCCAGCTACTTGATCTCATCCTTCCAGAACAGCTACCCTACCAACCGCCCATCACTGCATCAAGCTGTGTTTCAAATCAGTCCAGTGTCCTGGCCTCAACCACCCTTCCAAACAATGTATTCCAGTCGTTAATTACCCTCTGAGTAAAGAAATACTTCTGGTGTCTGTCCTGAAATTTCCCTTTCTAAATCTATATTGTATTAATCCACTGTGTTGATGTGTTCTAAAGTATTGCTCTGGGTTTACCTTTTTAAATCCCATTAAAAAAAAATTGTACCTTTATGAAGTCCCTCTGAAGTCCCATCTTGTTACACCTCTATCTTGTTTACCTGCTCTTTAACTTGAGGTGGTGAGTTGGTGACAGAAAACCGTTGATATTTAAAAGCTTCCGTCTGCTGCTCTTTTAGGATCTCAGTGTTCCTTGTTATTGTGTAAGTGGGCTGGAGCCTTTCACGGAGTTTGATGTTGCAGTGAAATCGTACACATATTGGGGATCTGCAGAGCAGACACGAACCAGCCTTCGTTCTCCAGAGGCTGGTACGTTGGCATAAATACGTGCATTAAACATTAACGTGCATTTTAATTAACTTGCAATTGAAAACAGTGAAGGCACATTCCCAACATTTGATAAATCTGTCAAAGCGTAACTCTTTGACCGTGTTTTCAGTTTTCTTTCCCCTCCCTACCCATCTTCTGGATAGGCTCAACAGTGCCTATCAAGTTCTGTTCAGCACTTTGAAAGGTCCTCCCAATATGAAAGACGCTATGTATAAATGGTACAATGGCTGAAATCCATTTGAAGGTGAGAAGGAGGGTCTTGAATGAGCCTAGTCTGACCTGAAAATCATACGATCTGAGAATAGGATAATTAAAAAAAAGGTGCTGGCGATTGTGCTTTCATGGTCAACCTTAGAAATTTACAGAATTTAGTTTTAGAATTATTTTTCCTTTATTTCTAAATGCAAATAACATCCAGGATTTGAGGTGGGGGGTAGTGGGGGGTGAGATGGTCTACATTGTCCTCCGGATGAAACGTTAAACCGAGGTCCCATCTGCCTGTCCAGGTGGAAGTTAAAGAATACAGTACATGATTCAAAAGGAGAAGGGAGTTTTTCCCCGTGTCCTGACTGACAGTCCCCCAGATAAAATTGGTCACTCACTCTGTGGCTATTTGTGGGATACTGCTGCGTGCAAATTGGCTGCTGCTTTCGCGCATAAAACACGCAGACCCACTACTTTACAGTATAACCTATGAACTATTTATAGACGTCTCGAAGACATGATAAGATGCTATATCAAACATAAGGATTATTGTCTTTTCAGCACCATCTGCTCCTGAGAATCCAAGAATTTATATGAACCCACAGAGAAATGTCCAGGGCGACATTGTGGACACAGAAGTGGAATTTCGGTGGAACAAGCCAGCCCATCCTAACGGTGTTTTGAGGGGCTACACAGTCTTCTACACTACAGAGAACTGCCCATCCATTGCAGAGCGCGGGGCACTGGTCAACGTAAGCGCGGACACCACCACCTTCAAGATTCACGGAGCGGACCCGGAGAAAAACTATTGTGTTCAGGTAAATCTGCCGTCTCTACTCATTCTCTACACTTTACTGTATATCCTGCGAATCACCTTCAGACTGCTTCCTGATATGAAAGTCCCTATGTCAAATGACAGATTTATTTATTTCAAATGTACTCTGTGTGCTTTCACATTTCCTACTTTTAAACTCATTCCAGAACTGCTTCATTTTTTTCAAATTAGCTCTGTTTTTCAGCTTTTATTTTGTTTTACCCAGCAGGTGTTTTACCCATTTTAACACATGATTACTCACAAAGTAGTTGTATTCTTGTGGAATTGGAACTTAAAGGAAAACTCCATTTTACATTGGCAATAATAATAATGATGATAATAATAATCCTTATGTTTGGTATATTGCCTTTCACGTGAGGAAGTATCAAAGAGATTTCTGTGAAGCGAAGTGACAGTGTATCTTGTGAGCGAGCTCAGTAGCCAGTTTGTGAACATTAATGACCCACAATCATCCACGAAGGGAATAAGTAAGTTAATTTGGGGGCTTTTAGCCCGGCCACCCGGCAAAACTCCCGTTTTTTCGAAGACTCCTCTTTTCAGAGAGTGCCATGGTAGTTTAAGCTTGGCACAGTGGGTCGTCAGAGGGTTATGGGTTCAAACCCCATGTTGAGGCTTTGAGCTCACAATCTAGTACGGTGTTAGGGAGGGTGCTGCATCCTCTGAGATGTTTGGAAGAGCTGGTAAGCCGAGATCCTGTCTGCTTGTTCTTTGGGTGGAGGTTAAACATCCACTCTTTATGAAGAGATAAGAGTTTCTCCTGGTTTTCTGTCTAATAATGATCTAAACCAGTTATTCACCTCATGGCTGTTTGTGGGACCTATATGTGCAGAATGTGGCTGCTATATTTGGCTACAAAGAAAGCAGTCACTACATGTGACCATAATTCCTACAAAAACGCTTTGGGGTGCTACAAATACACAGCCACGAAACTTCTTGTAAGCAGAGGCGTGTGGAGTAAGGAAACTTGCCTAAGGTTTCGCCCTGCCCAGGAATTGAACCCGGGTCCTCTCGCTTGCGAGGTGAATGCGCTCACCAATATACCCTATGGGAGCAAGTCACCGCAGTGGCAGGGAGTGGCAGCCAACACTGGGGATATGCTGCAGGGAATATTTTCCCAATAAGATTAGTTCCTGTCTGGCAAGATTGTTGGCACCTTTCATTATTTAGATCCTCCGCTGCTTCCTATTGCCAGATAAATTACATCGGGAAGAATCCGAAATGTCAACACAGCAGTGAATTCCTAAAATGTGGCTCAGTCTCTTTGGGTTTTCTGTATCAATGGTAATCTTCCACCCTGGCGATTGAAGTTAATGCTGTCTTTCTATTGTACTTGTAAGAGCAGTACTGACTGGGTTTTAGCTGGAGAAGGAGCAGGAAGCTGTGGTCACATTACCTGCTTGGATTACTGTGCAGTGATGGGATTTGTGTGTATGAGCTGAGCTCCACCAAAGGGCATATTGCTTACTGGCCTTTAATTGTCAGTGAGATACGTGCTGACTGAAAAGAGATGTTGGGAACACCTAGTTCTGTTCGTTCAATAGAAATTGAATGATGATTCCCTCATCTTCCAATTTTTTTTGAAACAGAAAATAATAATTATTATGCTTGTATTTTGACATAGTGCCTTATCACGTCATCAAGATGTCTTAAAGCACTTCTCAGGAGTTTCCTGTAAAGTGGCGTGACTATGTGTATTTATGTGGATGATGTGGCAGCTAATTTGTGCACTGCAATGTCCCACAATCAGTCATAGAGTGAGTGAGTGACCAATTTTATTTGGGGGAATTGTTGGCCAGGACACGGAGAGAAACTCCCTTCTCTTTTCAAATAGTGCTTGGGATTTTTAACATCAACCTGAACGGGCAGAAGGGACAGAGGTATTACGTCTCACCTGAAGGTGGTATCTCCGACAATAAATGCATCCAGTGCATTGTATTGGAGTGTCATCTTAGATTATGAGAGTTTCAAATCCCATCGTGGGGCTTTCTGACTCAGAGGCAGGAATGCTAACAATTTGGGAGGACACGTTTGCAGGCCTATGGGGAGAGAGTGGGGGAGTGGGATTGAATTGGATAGCTCTTTTCAAAGAGCCAGCACAGACACGATGGGCTGAATGGATTCCTTCTGTGCTGTATAATTCTATGATTCTCAATCAGTAGAACACTTCTTTCTGAGTCATGAAGGATATGGGTTCAAGCCCCATGTCTTTGTGACTATGAGCTCACAGTCTAGACTGACACTGCATTTCGGATAAAGATCCCATGGCACTATTTGAAAAGGGAAGGGAGTTTCTCCCAGTGTCCTGGTCAACAATTGGCCATTCACTTCATGTTTATTTGTGGGACATTACTGTGCGCAAATTGACTCTAATGTTCAAAAATATTTATTGTGCCATTTGATGTTTAATGTGGAACTGATTCATCTCTCTGTGGTGTGCTGTGAATTGCTTTATGAGTGATAAAAATTGTGTTGTAACGCGTGCTTGTGCCTTTTCTAGGTGGGAGGGTTCACGAATGCAGGATCAAGCATCAGAACACCTGTTTTGATGGGAAATGCAACAGGTTAGTGTACACACAGGAAGATTAAACACCAGTCACGTCATTGATTGTTTTAAATTTCCTCTCAACATGTGAATCAGGTCAAAAGGCCAATTCAATTCTAATTGGCTTGGTGAAGCAATAATAAATAATAGCAATGATAATAATAATCATCATTAATAATAATAATAATCCATTTCAATCCTTGAAATGTTAAACCGAGGTGCCGTCTGCCTGTTGAACGTTAAAGATCCTGTAGCACTAGTCGAAAAGAACAAACAAACAACAAACAAAATTACATTTGTATATCGTCTTTCACGTTGGGGGGAATATTTTCCCAGTGTCTTGGCCAACAGTCCTAGCTGTTTGTGGAACATTGCTGTGTGCAAACTGGCTGCCACATTCACCTACCAAATACAAGACAATACACTTAACAGCAATTACTGTAATGAGCTTTAAGGTGTTTCGACTTTGAGGTGCTGCATCAAATGCAGGATTCTTTTCTTTTGTTGAACCACGTGTTTCTGGAGCTGTCCTGTTTAATAATACACCTTGCATTTGATATAGCGCCTTATCGCGTTGTTGAGACGTCTCGCAGCGCTTCACAGAATATATCGTAAAGTGGATGACTAAAATTAGAATGAATGAAAATGAATGAATTAAAATGAAGTTGCGTTGTTAGCCGAGCGCCTGACGCACTGAGACCCACCATCACCAATGACCTTCCCTGCACCTAGCTACGGAGTCTGTACCCTATCTGTTGGCCATTAAGGACAAAGGGGTGGTTCTGCTGGATATGGACACCAGTACAGTGGTGCAGAAGATGCCTGTTTCTGCTGTAAAGGACATGGGATACATAAAGCGTACACAGAGGCTGTATTATTTGACGGAAAACATGATTATGAGCACAAGTTTGGACGGTAAACATCAGACTCAGGTAAGCTCCTTCTGTATTTTTACAGCAAATCATTGCCAGCTTAACCAACGCATTTTAACTTGAAAAGCTAAACTTTGTTTTTTTTTCTCTTTCCTCGAATCCCCTGGTCAGCTTATTGAGAGCGTTCTGAGCAGTGTCCCTGGAGAGATGACTGTGGACTGGATCGGGCGAAAACTCTACATGGTTTTGGATCTGCAGGAAGGTACCAGCAGTTCAGTGTGTGCCCTTGATCTCGAAGTTCGTGGAGCGAAACTGGAGAAGCTCGTGTCCAGCAGCGAGCGCATTCACTCAATAGGAATATATCCGCAGAAAAGGTATTTCCCGCGGCTCTATCTTCCCGGCTGCTCCCTTCGCTCAGTGATCCCAGGCCTGCTTCATGTCCTCCGCCCTGTCAGTCCCATCATCAGCAAGCAAGCTTTCAGGAATTCTAAATTTCTCTCTGGAACTCTAACCCGGAATCCCTCGGACTCCCCAGCCAGCCGTGTGAAGCACGGTTTGAAACATCCCCCCGATGCGAAAGGTTGCATGCAAATTTTAATTAATAATAAAAATAACCCTTGTATTTGATATAGCGACTTATCACGTCTTTGCGACATCTCAAAGTGCTTCACAGGATGTACTGTAAAATGAATTGACCGTATATTTTGTGGGCGAAACACGGCGGCCAATTGCGCACAGCAGTGTTCCACAAACAGCCGTGGATTGAGTAACCAAATTATTCTTTTTTCTTTGTTGAAGGGATTATTATCCCCGGAAACGCGATCCGCCAATCTATCACAACCCGGGCTCCTATTTACTGCTAGGTAAACAGAGGCGCGTGGAGTAAGGAAACTTTCGCCCTGCCCGTGAATCGAACCCAGGTCTCTCGCTTGCGAGGCGAGTCTCTAACCATTGAGCTACACGACTCCACATCGTATTGCAATCATATTTTTAACAGTTGATGTATTGCAATGTATTTACTTATACAACTCCAGGAATGTATGCAGGTTGCAGCGGATTAAATAAATACATTTGCTTCCCTCCCCCTCAGCCTCCTGTTCTGGACTCAGTCGTTGTCTGGGAATATCGCTCTGGTCTCCTACAGTCTGATTGACAGATTGCCCCGAACCCTTCTCACCTCCCACGTGAAAGCCAGCACCTCGGCGTTTCCGGTGGCCGAGTGTAACTGCTCGGTCGCCCGGCTTCAGCTGGATGGAAACTTCGCTGTGGACACCACGGAGGCAGAGCCTGAGCGAGTTTTTTTTACGACCCAGCATCATGAAATCTGGGCGTCTGACTTAAATGGCTGCAGATGTTGGAAGAAAATGAGTTCCCCAGAATCAACAGGTATATGTTCCCTAATAATTATTGTCGTGTGCTTGAATACACTCCCCTCCCCTCTTTCACTCTCACGCACACACCCTTATTCTCAAACACACAGACACACTCTTTCTCACATAGGCACACACATGCACTCTTTCTCTCACTCACTCACTCACTCACTCACTCACTCACTCACTCACTCACTCACACACACACTCTCAGACGCACAATTTAATGGAAACACACGCACATACACACACTCTCTCTGACACACACTCTCCTCAAGAACAAGACATCTTACAAGAATTCAGATCTGCTTTGCTTTATTTATTTCTTACGTCCCACCAGAAAATTGGGAATAAATTGAGGGAGTTTGTTACAGGAAATGATGGTTGATTGAGACAATGAGTGGAAATCTGAATGAAAATAAAACTGAATTTTGTTTTAATCGTTGGCTCGAATTACACCCTGGCCCTGAGTAGCTTTCAGGCCACTGCACACATGTAGCTAAGGGCTACTTTCACCGGCCACCAACCAATGGGAAGAAAATATCAAAACATTTCAAAATTCAGTTCTTCAAATTTTAAGATGATGGTATTAAGCTTGAAAACGTGGGAAATCTCATGTTGCAAGCATGAATCAGCATTACACTACACTGAGCTCTGAACCTGTACTTTACCTGAATGTACGATGCTACCTCGAGACCAATTACATTCTAAGTTGAGAGAGAAAATGTTTCTTAAAATGTTTTTTTTTCACAGAAATATTAAATGTTCATAAGAACTGTGTGTTTCTGTTCCCCCCCCCCCCCTCAACCCCACTCCCTTTCACTTCACTCTCTCACAGAGCTAGCTATAACTTCACTAGCTGTGGGTTCCAGAGCAATTTATTGGGTAACTCAAGACGTAGACCGTTCAAAAATCTACACGGCTGCCAAATCCTCGGGGGATATTCTGTCTGTGTATCGCGGTTTCTCGCTGACTAAGGTGGTGCCGTACGATGAGCAATCCCAGCCATACTCTGGTAAGTTGTGATCCACGTCCAGGGATTTGTAAGAGATCCCGAATCATATCTGACCAAACCTGGAACCATAAAGAATAATAACATGCAATAATCCTTACATTTCATGTCAGAAGAATGTTTTAAAGAGCTTTACGTGATGGACTGTAAAGGGAGTAACTGTGTAGGACACACTGTCAATTAAATTTACAATAAATCCTGTGAAGCCCTTTGAGGCATCTCAATGACGTGATCAGGTTCTATATCAAGGACAAGGATTCTTATTACTATTATAATCTTACGTGCTTTTGATGTCTTCTTTTTCAATTTAGATCTTCAGTGTCTAATGCCAAAGGTCTACACAAGAGCACCGCAAGTATTAAATAGATCAGATACCAGCCTGCTTCTTCACATCCCATCTGTGGAGTATGTCTCAGTGTGCTCCGACATTAGCAAGCCCACTCCCACTTACACGTTACACTTCGCTGAGCTCCAGGACAGTGAATCTGATGCCAGCTGTACCCATGGAATAAAGTGTTATAAACAGGTAGGTTGGCTGAAAAAGTTATTGTGGTCACATTTTTTCGCCCACAAAATATACAGTCAATTTAATTTTCAGTGTATTCTGTGAAGCCCTTTGAGACGTCTTGAAGATGTGATAAGGCGCTACATCAAACGCAAGAATTATTATTATTATTTATTATTTTACGGCTTGACTCTTTTCCTGGACGATTTCCTAGATTTTTGGGGGGCTAAGAGAGGTGATTAAGGAGTGTTGGAGGTAAAGGATCTAAAAGAGAGTTTAGGAGGAACTTCTTTCCGCAGAGAGTGGGTAAGAATGTGGAATGAGAAGTTGTGGTTGAGGCAAAAAGCATCAATATATTTAGAAGTAAACTCATTGATGCTTCAGCCATACTGAAGTTTGACTTGGAAAAACATGAGATGAAATATAATTGGTCAAGAAAGGGAAATTGAGATCTGGATCTGAGAATGACAATTTTTAATAAAGATTATTTTGCATTTCTCCTTTCCCCCCAGGAAGTTCAGACAAACACTGTTTGGCTGAATGAGCTGCAGCCCTACACCAGGTACCTCATGCAGGTTTCAGTGAAGACTCGCTATGGCGATGTATCAGGGAATCTAGGTCCACCTGCAGTAAACTGGACATGGTTTGGAGGTAACCAACTACTTCAACAACTTGCATTTATATTGCGTACTAAATGCGTGATATTGTCTCGGAGCACTTAACAATGATGTACTTTGACGCAGAGAAAGGGGCTGTGACCATGGTTGAAGAGGAAAGCATTCAGGTGTGATCTGAAGACAGGCTAAGAGGGGGAATAGCGAAGAGGTAGATATTGCATGAATTATAATTGAAAATATGACAGATGTAAGGGCAGACTCTTCACCGTGTTGCAAAATATAATTGCGGATCAATTGGCTACTGCAGTAGAGAGCCCTGTTATAACGGGGCTCAATAGTCTGTCAGACCTTTAGAAGTGTCAATTTCAACACCTTTGTGAAGCAAAGTATGTTTCAAACAAATTGGACCTGTTCATCTCATGTCGTCTGCTTTGGAGTATTTTTTGAACACTCTGTAGCATAGTTTACAATAATAATAAACCTTGCATTTGATACAGCACCTCGTGTTCCAAAGATGTCTCAAAGCTCTTACAGGATTTACTGTAAAGTGACGTCACCGTGTGTATTTTGTAAGCGAACGTGACAGCCGATTAGCGCACAGCAATGATTTTGGTTTGCTATTCCAGTGCCATCAGCCCCTCGACTGGTTGAAGCACTGGTTCTGTCAGACTCCAGGGTTGAGGTGTCGTGGTCTGCACCGCTGGAACCCAACGGACCTGTGGAAGAGCTCCGATACCAGGTTCAGTATCAGGGAAATAACTACTGGCCCTCACTGCCCATGCCTTCAGCCCAGCTGGCGGGCGGGCGAAGGCAGATCCAACTAGCAAATCTTCACAGTGGGACTGAGTACTGGTTCCAGGTAAGAAGCAGACACAGTTTCACAGACCCTGGAGCAGGCAGTGGTCAGAGCTGTTCAGCCCTTTAGTCTGGAGGTGGATCCCAAACCAGGTCCTGGAATAGGAAAGGACAGTATGCGGCTTCCAGCACACGAGAGATGAATTGAGTTCTGCTTTGGTACCGAACAACGTAACTTTTGTTTATACAGACTTTTGACAATACCCAAGAGCAAAGTAGAAGACAATAATATCATCAAGACAATGATGTTGAAAAAAAATCCTTGCCTTTGAAACAGCACCTTTCACATGATGAGGAATTCTCAAAGCGCTTCGCAGGATTTATTGTAAAGTGGAGTGACTGTATTTTGTAGGCACATGTGGCAATCGATTTATGCACAGCAATGTCCCATAGACAAGTGAATGAAGTGAATGATCAATTTTACACGAGGGATTGTTGGCTGGGACAAAGTGAGAGAGAAACAACAACAACAACAACAACAAGATTCCATTTATTGAGCGCCTTTCACGTCGGGAGGACGTCCCAAGGCGCTGTACAGTTGGGTCAGGACCCGAGCAGGGGGGAAATGGTCAGGGTGAGGGGAGGGAAGGGAGGGAGCGAGGAGGGGGTAGAGAGTCGAGAGGGGAGCTGAAGGCACGGTCAAAGAGAAAGGTCTTGAGACCGGCCTTGAAGGAGGAAAGGGAGGAAGCGGCGAAGGCACTGGGGGATAGAGTTCCAGAGCCTAGGGGCTGAGAGGCTGAAGGCCCGGCCACCGATGGTAGGGCGGTTGGGGCGGGGGATGTGGAGCAGACCGGAGCCAGAGGAACGGAGGGTACGGGCAGGTAGGTAGGGGGATAGTAGGTTGGAGAGCTAGGAGAGAGCAAGGCCGTGAATGGCCTTGTAGGTGAGGATGAGGATCTTGAACTTGAAACTTCCTTTTCTTAATAGAGAAAACATTGAATGTAAGCTCTTCAATGATATTTGAAAGTAGAAGCGATCCCTTAAAAACTGCACGTATGCACTTACTTTGAAGTCTTTGTTAGTTCAATAACTTGGTCCTCTTGTCCTTGACGTATCAATAATAATCCTAATAATCCTTGAGGTTGGTATAGTGCCTTTCACGTCGAGAGGAAGTCCCAAAGCGCTGTACAGGATTTATTGTGAATTGGAGTGACTGTATTTTATAGGCAAACACAGCAGCCCAATTGCGCACAACAGTTTTGTTTGGGAAAGCCTGTAAGTCACTTTGCTTAGGGTGCCTTTCCCTTTCCCAGGTGCTGAGCTTCCCGCCGGCTGGCAGAAGCTTTAGTCGGAGCGAAGCTGTTTTGCGAACAACATTTCAGGCCCCGGTTCCTCCGTCTCTTCTCTCGGTGGGGAACACCACGGTGACCGTCCTCTGGCAATCCCTAACTGACGGCAGCGTGAGAAGACAGTGGTTTGAGATTTCCCAGGTAATATGCAGATGTGCGCCACGCAAATTAATTGGATATAAAGCTTGGAGAGAGTTAATGCTGCATTCATCTCTGATTAAATCTGACTGCTGACTCTCTGCGTCCCACCAGCTCTCTAGAAATCCCTTTGCCTTGCTCATTCTTGCTGTAACTTCAAAACCCTCATTAAAAACCTCTCTTTAAGGCAACAACCTTGAGTTCTCCTTCTGGCTTGGAACTTCCTATTTCTCCGTGAAACCCTGTCAGACCCGTTGTGACAGGTGCCATGCACCTACAAGTTGTTGTATGAATATATATTGAGAACTGTTCGATGGCAATGAATGATGCAGTCTGAAACTGTACAGACCGGAAAGTCCTATGTTTGATCCATTTTCTCTTCTGGCTTTTCTGATCCCGGTCAAAACAACAGTGAGGATGTCAAATAATAATAATATTATTATGTTTACTATAATGCCTTTCATCGGGGGGACCTGTCAAAGCACCTCACAGGATATATTGCAAAATGGAGTGACTGTTTTTTTGCATGTGGGTGAACGCGGCAGCCAGTTTTTGCCCAGTGATGTAACCAACATGTGACAAAATACGTTCCATTTCACTTGGTTCTAATTGTAAGGCTACGTTTTGCACACATCGTTCTTTGTTCTTGAACGGCTGCACTGATCGATTTGGTCCGTTCGCTTCTCTTTACCCAGGACACGAACAGGGAAACGTGGAAGGAGGTGTCAGCAAATTGCTCCGATCACGGAAATGCCAGCTACCTTATCCCGGGCCTTCATCCGTCCAGGACGTACTTCCTGAGAGCAGCAGTCACTTACGTAACAAACACGTCGAGTGTATCCACTGCCCTGGTGCTTGGGACTCAAGGTAAGGGCTGCACCATGAGCTTGGTATTGAGTGTTCTTGTCTGAAATTGAGGTTTGTGGGGCATCTTTTTGTTTTGAAAGCCTACGTTTGTAATATGTATGGACAGTCCGGTCTTCTACACCAGTTTACTTGCATTATTTTTCACTTGCAGCAAAGTTTGTGTGAAATATGAAATACAGCACATCTCAGAAAGGTCTTATCAGTTAGGACCATACATTTAGCAGTAAGTAAAAACCCGATTGTTAGTCGATTGGCAGATCTCTATTCCTGGGGTAATAATTCCTTTAAGAAAAAAAATTGGTCACTCAATCCACAACTGTTTGTGGGATACTGCTGTGTCCAGTTGGCTGCTATGTTTTGCCCACAAAATATACAGTCAATTCACTTTTCAGGATATTCTGTGAAGCGCTTTGAGGCATCTCAAAGACATGGCGCTATATCAAATACAAGGATTATTATTTATTTAATATGACTTATGCAAAGTATGAGTTATGTCAAACCTACACCGACTATAAACTCTTGAATGGGACTTGGGCAGATGTACAACTTAGGTGTTTGTACGATATGTACAGATCAGACCTATGCGAGTCCTTTTATGGAAAAATAGCAAAGGATAATTATCAATGAGCAAAGCAAATAAACTTGGCAAGCAGAAATACCTTTACTGCTGTATGGCTTTACCTGGAGTTTGTGAACACGCATTTATATGTCCAGCACTTGGAATCCACTTTGATTGGCCTGCAGAGAGGAAAGCAGTTGCTTCTTAAACTCCGCACCTCCAATTGGTGGAACCATCGCTCAATGGGAAGGGATGTGTGCCCGAGCTGCAGATAGAAAGACGGTGGCAATTCTCTCACCTATTTCATGCTGAGATGCATTGCCCACTGGGAAGCTCGGAGGGAGTTCCTTCTACCTACCATCCACCTAGTGAGGGATTAAACCCGTGGTTGTCGAATGTCCCACGACCAACTAGTGACTGTCCTCCTTGTGGTGGAGGTAAGCGGAATCTCCTTGGAGCTGAACTGGCTCCAGAGTGACATGCCTGGCAGTGGAATGTCGGAATCGAGCCGGCCCTCTGCGGCAGCTTCACTAGTCCAGTGGGTCCGCAGTATTCCAGGGCCTGGCTGATGACAGCACAACCAGCCAGGCTCATCAGCAGGACCTGGTAAGGCAGACCAGGCACTGGGGGCAAACAACAACAACAAGCTTTCATTTATAGAGCGCCTTTCACGTCGGGAGGACGTCCCAAGGCGCTGGACAGTTGGGTCGGGGCCCGAGCAGGGGGGATCATAGTCATCCCACTCAGCGGCTGTCAATCCTGCAAGTGAAAACCCTAAAGGGTAGGGTGGTCCTAGCTGGACAAGCAGCGGGAAAACTTGCCAGACAGCAATATCAATGGAAAGCTATGCGGTTTTAGCTGGTTCGACTCCAGCAATACCCCAACACACACTCTGGGGTCCCCAAGCCTTAGCTCTTGCCAACCTGTGCCTAATACTTCTGGAATTAGGTAAGCAGGATGCGTCTCTCCAGGGAGAGAGTCCGCATTCCATTCTATCTCTGGGATTTCCGTGTTTAGGTGGGATGCAGGGAAATCTCAGCTTGGTTTGGATGCTCTTAAGCATGGTGAAGCGTTTCCACATGTACAGACACCCAGTTGACCTTAGAAAAAAGGAGAAGCCCCTGCAACAAAGACCATATGGCCCATCATGTGCACTAGGCTGCCTCCTGTGGTAGCTATTGCATAGGTACATGATGTCATGACTTTCCCTTCCAATTTCCCTCTATCTCTGTGGAGAAGTCTCTTAAGATCTACACCTATGTGCTGATGTACCTGAGATGCATGCAGAGTGTGAGAGATGGGAGGGACATAAACATAAACATTGCTCCAGTATTCAGTGTCATTGTGACACCTTTGGAATTGTGTCGCTCCTCATTTCTGTTGGACCAAAAGTCCTAAATCCCTCCCTGGAGATGGTGCTATTGGACCACAGTGATAATAATAATCTTTGCATTTGATATAGCGCCTTATCACGTCTTCAAGACTTCTCCAAGCTCTTCACAGAATGAAGAGAATTGACTATATGTTTTGCGGGCGAAACGCGGTTGCCAATTGCGCTCAGCCGTGTCTCACAAACAGTCGGGGATTGAGTGACCAAATTATTATTTAATTATTACCTCCAGAAAAGCAATCCACCAATCGACTAACAAGCAGGTTGCTACTTACTGCTAGGTAAACAGAGGCATGTGGAGTAAGGAAACTTGCCCAACGTTTTACCCTGCATGGGAATCGAACACAGGGCCTCTCACTTGTGAGATGAGTGCTCTAATCACTGAGCTACATGATTCCTGTAGCTTAGTGATTAGAGGTATGCAAGTAACATGCTTGCAAAACCTGGTTATTTAAATGCAAAACAGGGTAAGTTACCTGCACAACGTAGATAATTACCTACAAAGCATGGTGTTAATGCCTTACAAAACTTTATTAATATTTTTACTGCCTGCATAACCTGGTTAACTTGACTTTTTAACTGCAAATCCTGGATAATGTTATACTTTTGAACTAATCAATAGTTTTGGTACCTTAACGACGGGTTTCCTGAAAAGCAGCATTGTGAATTGTCTGTGCTGAGCATTGCACATTATGTCTCATTATGCATTTTTCTTCTTCTTTCACGTCTGGCTGTTTTTTATATTGAACAGAAACAAAAACCACTCTGCTTCACCTCCTCTGCCTTACACGCCCCACCATTGGCGGGCGGGCCTTCAGGCTCTCTGGAACTTCATCCCCATCTCCATCTGCCTCGCTCCTTCCCTTTCCTCCTTCAAGACCCGTCTCAAGACCCTCTGCTTTGACCATGCCTTCGCTCACCCTCCTATCCCTACCCTCCCTGCCCTCTACCCCTTCAGATCCCAACCACCAGTGCAGATCCTGACGGTCCAGCGCCTCGGGAAGTCCTCCTTACTTAGTGAAATGCACTATACAAATGTAATTGTTGGTTGCTGTTGTTGTTGTTGTTGTGGTATCTGACTGAACTTTCCTTCTTTGCAGCCGGAAAACCAGGAAGACCAGGGACACCCAATACCTTTCAGGACGTCATCAGCTGGGCCAAAGCGGAGGACAATGGGAGCAATATTACACATTACATTTTGCAGGCCAGGTGCGTTTGCGACATTAAAATTCACTGCAGTGGGGAAACATTTAACAATAACAAGACGTACAAATGAAAATTAAACTGATTTCTTGATCACAAAATACAATCAATCCACTTTACAGTATACTCTGTGAAGAGCTTTGAGATGTCTCAACAGCGTGATAAGGGACTACATCAAATGCAAGGATTATTATCATTATTATTTGAGACATCCTCCGAATATGAAAGACACTCTCGAAATCTACATTATATTGTACTCTGTTGACTCTTGACTGTTCACCGCCTGTGGAAGAAAGAAATTTCCGCCAACCTACAGGTGGGGGAAATGAGCTGAACATCTTCAGGATAGGAAGGAAACAATAGGAGAGAAAACGAACGAGGGATAAAATCGATCGATCTGTGTTCTGGCTCCTCCTTCCTCCATTCCCAGTGTAACTTGATTAGCGGATTGCTTTTCGGGGGTAATAATCCCTCCCAATTTTTTTTAATAATAATAATCCAGTTACTCAATCCACGATTGTTTGTGGGACACTGCTGTGCGCAATTGGCTGCCGTGTTTTGCCCACAAAATATGAGGTCAATTCACTTTACACTATATCCTGTGAAGCGCTTTGAGACGTTTCAAAGGCGTGATAAGGCGCTGTATCAAATGCAAATATTATTAAGAATTGCAGAAAAGGATTTTGTTATGTTTTGTAAAGTTTAAAAATGCTGTTTCTACAGAAATTCGCAGAACGACACCGAGCTCGTGAGGTTGAACAGTTCAGATGAATGGATCACTCTCTATCAGGGCCCCTGCAACAGTACCATCTGCACCTGGCGTAACCAGCACTTCAGTGGGTTTTACCACATGAGGGTTGTGGCAGTCAATCGCATTGGCACAGGACAGTTCAGCGACATCAGCGGGGAAATTGTCATGAAACTTTACGGTGAGGAATCCTACGTCAGTGGGGCAAAGAGATACACACGGGATTCCCTGAAGGAGATGGATTTTATATTGAGTGACACATTATATGTTGCGGTTTTCACGACCAGGGGTTTTTAATCGTTTTGGGCAGGAGTAAGGAAGAAGTAACCACAACAATTTGACATTTATCATAATAGCTTTCATGTCAGGAGAACTCGCAGCCTTCTGACTGAGCCAGGCTAACATTTACAAATGACACCTGCTTGCTTCAGTAGTCGAATGCTTTGTATTGAGAGCACAATAGTCTCCCACGTCTTTGTGTTCTACTTTCCAAACGTGCAACTCTGCAAAATCCCGTTTGAATCCTTATAGTGTAGAGTAGATATTCACCCACAATATAAGTGCAATATAAGATTGCAAGAATACTATTACAACAACAACAACAAATTACCCTTGCATAGTTCCTTTTGGATCGGGAGGATAGCCCAAGGTGCTAGACAGTCAAGGATTTGCACCTGAGCTAGGGATTTTACATTATTATTATGGTTATTATAGTTCAGTTCCAGAAGATTTTTCCAATTAAAAGCTGGGCTGTTTGCAGGAATGAGAGGGAAAAGATAATTTTTGCCTGCCTTTTGCAGGCAGAGTTAAACGTCCTGATCCACAAACAAATTATTCATAAAATTGCCTGAAAAGTATGTATTGTTTTCTTATAAAATACACTATCACTCTTGGTGTCATGAGTAAATAATAATAATCCTTGCATTTGATTTAGTGCAACATCATGTCATTGAGATGTCTCAGCGCACTTCACAGGATACACTGTAAATGTGGTTTTGAGAAGACATAATGGAAACTAACCAAAAATATTTTATCAGAACCAAGTGAAAGCCAAGCCCTGCTGGTGCTCGGAACTGTCTGTGTGACAATTATATTCGCCGTTTGCTGCGTTTTCACAGCAGTTTATGGTAAGTACAAAAGATAATCTTTTTAAACCAAAGGAAATGCTATAAGCCGAAATGCAACACTCTAGATACAGTCGTAAAGATTTCTGAAAACTGAATTCATTTAATAATCCTCCTTACATTTGAAGTAGTGTCTTATCAAGTTTCAAGGCTCTTTACAATTTATTGCAAAGCACAAGGACTGTAGATATTTTGTAGGTAAACACAGCAACCAAATTGTGCACAGCAAAGTCCCACAAACAGCCATCAAGTAAATTAGGGATTTTATCTGAGGAATTGTTGGCAGGCGAAATGGGAGAAATTCCCCTTTCTTTTCGAATAGTGCCAAGGGATTTTTAATGTCCACCTGAACATAAAGATGGGACTTCGGTTTAACGTCTCATCCAAAAGATGGCACCTCTGACAATGCAGTGTCCCCCAGTGTTGCCTGGATTGTGGGTTCATAGACCAGTTATGGGGCTCTAACCCATAACCTTCCTAGACAAGAGTGCTACCGTCTGAGCCAGGCTGACAACTTTAACATTTTTTAAATTTCTCCTTTGCGTTTTTAATCTGCTGTTTTGCAATCCACCATTTTTGTATGGTCTACCACCAGCTCAGTACACCAAACGATCCAAGCAGAAAGGGGACATAACCACTCTTCAGGTGAACTACAATCCAGACCTGGAACTGGCACTCATCAGAGATATGAATGCTTCTGTAATTCAGACAAACATCTGGTACACCTCGAGGTACAATACAATCCCTTCTTCCTTCTGGTGAACATTCACCACATTCCCATCTTCCAAGGGGACAAATAGGACGTGGCCGATTTTGCAGCTTTAAGCATGGTCTGTCCTTCCTCCAACCCGTCCCCCCTATCCGCCCCATTAAATAATTCATTAGTAAGAAACAAATTTAATGTGGTTTTTTCATGGGAAGGAACTTCAGTTGAAGAACATCCACCTGAGGAACGAGTCCTATTATTAATGTCTCATCTGAAGGACGACACCTCCGACAATGCAGCTCAATCACACCACTGCACTGGATCATCAGCCTGGACTGCATGAGTTCAAAGTCCTGACATGGGACATGAACCCATAACCTGTTGATTCAGAAGTGAGAGTGCTACCGACTGAGCCAGACTGACACTCTCTGTTCCTTCTAGTGTTCGAGGTGGATGAGCTCAGGATGGAGTGAAGTACCCCTTCCTTATAATAATAATAATCCTTGTATTTGATGTAGTGCCTTATCACGCCTTCGAGACGTCTCAAAGCGCTTCACAGAATATACTGTAAATTGTATATTATGTGGGCAAAATGAGGCAGCCAATTGCGCACAGCAGTGTCCCACAAACAGTCGTGGATTGAGTGACTAATTTATCTGAACCCTCCTTGTGAATGATTCGTTGTTTGTTTGTTTTATTTGTTAAAATAAAAAGTACTTGTGAAAAATAAATGCACATGAATTATTTTAAAAATAAATCAGAAAGGCATTAAATATCTTGTTAAAATAGTTTATCTTGAAAGTGACTTGATGCAGATTTGTTTGGGCAATTGAAACAGTTTGGTTTTATTCTTCCAGTTGCCTGCCCACACAGCTGGAGCATGAGTCTCTTCCACTGTTTCCAAGAGAGAAACTCACATTGCTGAACTTCCTCGGCAGTGGAGCTTTTGGTGAAGTGTTTGAAGGAAAAGCTGAAGAGATCCTGGGAGCTGGTAGTGGAGATGTGAAAGTAGCTGTAAAAGTAAGTGTAGTGCTCCGAGATTTTATCCCATGTGAAAGGATGCTGTACAGTACTCCAGAAGCCAACAATTCTAGTGTCGTGGACACTATATGTTGAAACCAACTTTATTTCTCTTTTAAAGAATGAAATGTGAATGTAGCGTTGGCAAGGAATTCCTATATCTGTGACTGCTTGAGCTGTGATCTTTATTCATAGTAACTCTTGCATTTCATATCATGCTTTTCATGTTGGGAAGATGTTCCAAAGTGCTTCACGGGATTTACTGTAAAGTGTAGTGACTAATTGGTGGGCCAATGCGGCAGCCAATTTTGCGCAAAGCAATGTCCCACAAACAGTCATAAAGTGAATGGGTAATATTTATTTTATTTGGGGATAATGAGGGCCTTGTTCACAGGGAGAAACTCCCTTCACTTTTCAAATAGTGCCATGGGATCTTTATCCTCCACCTGAACAGGCAGATGGACCTCGGTTTAGTCTCTCTTATCTGAAGGTCGGCACTTCTGACAATGCAGCACACCCTCGGCACTGCATTGGAGTGTCAACCTAGATTATGCAAGTTCAAAGTACTGACGTGGGGCCAAACTCCACAACCTTTTGACTTAGAACCTTTGCTAAGATTAAGATGACGAAAGTAGATTTTGTCAGACATGGAAAAGGATAATCTACTCATGTTGACTATTTCCTCAACAGACACTGAGAAAGGGGGCAACGGATAACGAAAAATCAGAATTCCTCAAGGAAGCCTATTTAATGAGGTAAGCCATCTTTAAGTTGCATGATAGACGATGGTGCTTTTCTCGCTTTGGAGGGGATAAGGATGTTGGATGATAATATTTCTTGCATTTGCTATAATGCCTATTCATGTCAAACTGTCTCAAAGCACTTCACATAGTTCTTTGTAAAGTGCAGTAACTGCATTTGTAGATGAATCCATAGCCAATTTGCACACAGACAGCCGTAAAGTAATGACCAATTTTATCGGGGGTATTATTGGCCAGGACAACAGGAGAAATGCATCTTTTCCAATAGCGCTATGAGAAATTTAACTCCCACCTGAATAGATAGACAGAACCTCGATTGGACATCCCATGTTAAACATCTCGGCCAAGACTATGAGCTCAAAGGCCTGAATGGATCTTGAACCCATAGCCTTCACGACTCAGGAGAGAGTGCAATCAAATGAACTAGGCCGACAGTGAAACGTAGTGGAGAATTTCACAATTTATCTTTTGACAGGCTACATTGTACCCTTACTGACTGACTGACCTACATAGATTTTATTTCATACTTGTCAAAATTCTAATTTCTACGGTGCATTTAAGTTACTGTATGAGTTTCACTGCAGAGTTTTTTTTCACTACTACAGTAAAATTGGACAGAGGGTTTTGTTTTGAAGTTCAAATAATACAGAATTCTTTTGTCGTCTACTTTTTATAGTCTTGAGGATAAATAAACAGCTGTTGAGTTTTAACTAACATGATGCAGAACGTATGAAGTGAAGTTATATTAGATTTCACAGTCAAAACCTTCCAGGAGCCAAAGAGTCCAGCAACCGCTGAGAAAAGAATTGTGACATTTTGAAATGGTATCGTATTAAAATGCAATAAGTCATCTGAAGTTTGGTATTCGACATCCAATATTTGTTGCAAGAACTTCTAAATATGCTTTATGATCCTTTTGGATCCTATAAGAATCTTCCATACAGTCTTTCAGAACACAACTTATACATCTTGAATCATTCAGTCAATTCGCTTTACAGTTTATTCTGTTAAGCTCTTTGAGACTTCTCAACGACGTGATAAGGCGCTATGTCGAATGCAAGGATTTACTGTGAAGTGCAGTGAATGTATAATTGTCGGGGAATGTGGCAGTCGATTTGCACACAGCAATGTCCCACCAACAGGCACAAAGTAAATGATCAATTTTAATCGGGAGGTTGTTGACCAGGAGGCATGTGGTGCATAATCCTCACTTAATTGTGTGGAATTCACAGTAGCAATTCTCAGTCAAGCAAATAATATCTTTTAGTTGAGTATTGGTAGCAATAATGATTGAGTTACTGTTCCACTGTATAAGATACGGTTCATGATCTTAGAACGGAGCTATATAATGTTAGGGTGAGACCGCACCTCAGAGTACAACATGCAATCCTTGTCACTGTGGCACAGGGGTGCCCTAGACGAAGTACAGAGGAGAGGAACGAGGATGATCCTCCCACGTTAGAGTAATGAGCTACGAGCAATGATTAGACATGCTAGGGCGCTTCAGTCTTGAAGGACGGTGTCTCAGATAGGATCTTATTATAGAGGTGTATAGAATTTGAAGTAGGATTGAAAAAGTAAGGCCAGAACAATGCTTCACGAAGCATCAAGACAGTAGAACAAGCGGACATTTTAAGGTTTAGAATTGCAAGGGCAATTTCAGGACAGAAACTGAAAGATTTTCTTTACTCAGAGGGTAATTAATGATTGAAACGGGTTACCAGGAAAGGTGGTTAAAACAGGACATTGGACTCGTGTTAAAAAGCAGCTTGATGCTATGATGGGGGACAGTTGTGGAGGTGGGCATTTAGGAAGCATGAGATCAGCTGGGATTAAGAACCTTCTTCATCAAACCAATCTTGGGAAAGAACCTAAAATTACATGAGTAATAATAACTAAAATGCTTACTTTAGAGTTGTGTAACTCAGTGGTTAGAGCACTTGCCTCGCAAGCGAGAGACCTGGGTTCGATTCCCGGCAAGGCGAATTGGCAATTGGCTGCTATACTTTACAGTATATTCTGTGAAGCGCTTTGAGACGTCTCAAAGACGTGATAAGGCGCTATATCAAATTATTATAATTATTATTACTCCGACTCATGCACTTTGTTCAAATTGCTCTTTTCATTGGTTGGACTTTCATTGGTGAATGCTTGGAAATCTGACGTGATGTTTTGTTTTCCTTTGCAGCCATTTTGATCATGCTCACATTATAAAGCTGCTGGGTGTGTGCCTGCAGAATGAGCCACAGTTCCTATTGCTGGAACTCATGGAGGGGAAAGACCTGCTCAGTTACCTGCGAGGAGCTCGAGGGTCACTGGTAGGGTCAGATAGAAAATATCGATAGCTGAATTTTTTTCATTTCCTTTTTTTTCTTCAAATTTGGATTTTTTGTCTTTATAATTTTTTAAAACAAAATTTTAAAAAAGCTCAGTCTGCAATGATGGTTTGCACCTTGTTAAATCAGTTTCAGATTTTTTTGCAAAGAAAACTTTTCAAATGAAATTGCTGAATCCATTTTTTCAATCCTATAATTGTAATAATAATAATAATAATCCTTACATTTGATCTGGTGCCTTTCACAGCGAGAGGATGTCTCAAAGTGCTTCACAAGATTTACTGTGAAGTGCATCGGCTGCTTATTTTCTAGGCAAACACTACAGTCATTTTGCACACAGCGACTTTCCCACAAACAAGCATGAAGTGAATGAGCAATTTTATCAGGGGTGGTTGGCTAAGACACAAGGATAAACGCCTGCTAATATATCCTCCTGATGTGAAAATCACTATAACAAGTGCAAGGATCAAAAGCTCTGCACCACCTTTTCATTATTGGTATCGTAGGGTAGTGACTGCCGTGCAATAGTGTGTGGCTAGCTCCAGCTGTGTAGCTGTGTCAGAGGAAAAGAGAGGTATTATATTAAAGACCAAAGATATACATTGATACTAATCCTTACATTTGATATGGTGCTATTCATGCTGGGAGGACCTCCCAAAGCGCTTCACAGGATATTCTGTAAATGTAATTGCATGTTTTGTGAGGAAATGTGGCAGCCAGTTTTCGCACAACAATGTCCCGTAAACAGCCATGAAGTGAAGGACCAAGCGTGGTTTACTCATTGACTGAAAATACGAATTGTCGAATAAGAGTCCCCTAATCCTCAGTGCATTGCTTGGCCAGTAATCAGTAACAGCTGCCGTATTTCAGTTCAGTTAACATAGCTCCCAAAACACGCACAGTCATAGCACTTTACATTACAACCTGGCAAGTGCTTTGAGATAGCTCAACGATGTAATAAAGGCCCTATATCATATATTGTAATATTTATTATTGTGATACAGTTACGATCACAATAGGGTTCCAGATCTGAAAGATACCTGATATCTGTTCAAACGTTGTTGCTGACGTTCTTGCAGTTTGTATTTTCCGTTACAGGTTTCTTAGAAGCAGTGGCGAGTGCCTTGAGGTTGACTGTAAATCCATGGCAGTTTGTGGAACACTGCTGTGGGCAATTGACTGTTGCGTTTCACCCACGAAATACACAGTCACAACACTTTACAGTATGTTCTGTGAAGTACCTTGAGACGTCTCAGCGATTGATAAGGCGCTATATCAAATGCAAGGATTATTATTATTGTTATAAAATGTCTTATCGTTTTTCTTTGTCAGATGCATCATCCCTTGCTCCATGCAGGTGACCTGATCGATGTTTGTCTGGACATCGCAAAAGGCTGCAGCTATCTGGAGAAAATGCATTTTGTGCACAGGTAAAGTGGAAAGATTGGTTTTACGTTTCAGATTTTTAATTTTTGTGCTTTGCAAATGCAGTCTGAGGAGACTTGATGGGTAATATTGAATGCACAGTAGAATTAATTGGCTGGATGGAGGCAATTGTGAGTATTTTGAACGAATAACAACTTGTATTTATATAGCACCCTTCACGCAGGACAGCATCTCGGAGTGCTTAACTGTGACGGAGCCTGATGCCGAGCCGGGGGGTGGGGGGAGGTCTTCAGTCATGATCTAAAAGAGCGGAAGGAGGGGGCAAGGCGGAGGGATTGAGGGAGAGAGTTCCAAAGTGGAGGGGACGAAGGATGAGCAGGAGGCCAGAGCCAAGCGGCGGAAGCGTGTAGTGGAGTGGGGAGAAAGCAGGTCAGAAAGACAGGGAGGTGCCAAGGCGTGAAGGGATTTGAAAACGAATAACAACAACTTGCATTATATGAATGTCCTTTGAATGTAAGTGTTTCTCTTGAAGCCTGTGCAATTAGAGTGAAGACTGCTTGGCAAGAACCATCCTTTTTTATATGTGTATTATACATTGGCATCATCCTCCAGACCTAGTGTCTGACACGTGCGGAAACTCATCAAGTTTAAAAGTATCCAAACTAGACTACCTCATATGTAAACCATCTTCGCATGGAAATTTCTCTGTGTCTGGAATGGAATGTGCTCTCTCTCCCTGGAGAGAGGCACTCTCCAGACACACTAAGAAGATTTTCAACACTGATCAACCTTGCTCTTTTTAGCGTGTTTAAGACGGAAGCTATGGTCGAAGCAGAAAACATCAATGCACTGAAGAAGAAACTTATTAATCCTTACATTTGATATTGATATTGCGCCTTTCACATTCAAAGCTCTCCGCAGGATGTATGGTATGTATGTTGTAGGTGAAATGTGGCAGCTAATTTTTTTGGGGACGTACAAACGTGTGTTCCAGGTAACTCCTTCCAGCAGCTGTTACCCCAAGCCCTCAGTATTTCCTCATCAACAACAACAACACAACAACAAGATTCCATTTATAGAGCACCTTTCACGTCGGGAGGACGTCCCATCAGCTATCTACTGGGCATCTGCCTTCAGCCTGGGGGGCAGACCTTTACAGGACAGCGTGTGATGTGCTAGCCACCTTGATGTTCTTGAGATCCAATCCATTGAGGGATGAAGATTCATGTGGAATATAAACATCAGCACAGACTAGTTGGGTTGAATTGGCCTGTTTTTATGCTGTAACATTCTGTGGAACTGTTGCTCTGTGCTCAGTAATAACTTTAACTGTGTGAGTTCAACATTTGTTTCAGGGATCTAGCTGCCAGAAACTGCTTAGTTTCTACGAAGGAATACAACAACTCCAACCGTATGGTGAAAATAGGGGACTTTGGTCTCGCCAGAGACATCTACAAGAACGACTACTACAGGAAGGAAGGGGAAGGGCTCCTCCCTGTCCGATGGATGGCACCCGAGAGTTTGATCGATGGCTTGTTCACAAATCAGTCCGATGTGTGGTAAGCAAGAGTACTTTTTCAGAGACCGTTTACTTCAATTAAACATAAAGTTAACTTACTAGTAAATGCATAAATCCTTTACCTCAATGGGACATTGACAGTCATTTAACAACTGCCATGTAACTACAAGATCTTAGATTATCATACATTTTGTTTAATTTGCACAAAATATCACTTTTTCTGTTAAATTATGCTTTTGAATTTTTTAAAAAAAATCAAGTTCAGCAAACAATGTTTCAAAATGTCCTTAACCAGAGTTGTGCAGAATTCAACAACAACAACTTGTATTTACGTAGCTTCCTTCACGCAGAGTAGGGTCTCAGAGATCTTAACAGTTGCATAGTTTGACCCTCAGCCAGGGAGAAAGGGGCAGTGGCACTTAGGCAGGGTCGAAGAGGATATTCACATTTCTTAAATTGAGGGAGCAGAGTGGGGGAAAAATTGCAAGTTAAGTGTTACAATTCAATTACATATTTCAAACGTTATATCACCAAACAGTGATATCAGCCATTTATTAGTTAATTTTAATGCAATTGTAATGGGGTCAGAAGCTGCACTGTCACTAAATGCCTGCAGTTGATGCTGCAGAGCTATCATAGCAGTGAGCATGATTTCATAGTTCCCTAAATTCTTTTCATGCATTGGAGAATTGTCAGGGTATTAGACATCTTGTGGTCTATAGCATCGGAACAGTAAAGTAAGCCCAGAGCGATACTTTCTGATGCACCGAGACAGCAGAACAAGAGGACTCCGGTTTAGAGTTGTGAAAGGGCAATTTTGGGGACAGGCACCAAGAAGTATTTCTTTACCAAAGGGGTAATTAACAATTACAGTGGGATCGTGAGAATGGTAGTTGAGGCCAGGACACTAGACTCATTAAAAAAAAATCAGCTTGATGGTGTGATGCTCTGAGATGCCATCATGTGGGAATGATGTTATCAAAATGCATGTTGTTGTTGATAATAATAATAATAATCCTTGCATTTGATATAGGCCTGATCACATTTTCGAGACATCTCAAAGCGCTTCACAGAATATACTGTAAAGTGAACTGACTGTAATATTTTGTGGGTGAACCCGGCAGCCGATTGCGCACAGCAGTGTCCCACGATCAGTCGTGGATTGAAGTGACCAATTTATTATTGTTATCATTTTTTTTGATGATAATGATGAGGAAGAGGATCTGAACAGCCATTTTGCGACCAGGGCAAACTAAACAGAAGTTACAATAGTAACAGGACGCTGCCTGTCAGGTTTGAGGCTGAACTGTGCAGAGCGCTTGCACATTGAGAACGATTGTAAGAGAATTATGAATTCTTTGAGAGGCAAGCATATTTTGATAGCTAACTGGGTATTTCAGTTGCAACTGCTCCTGTTTAAAACTCTAATAATAATAATAATAATTGTTGCATTTGATATACTGCCTTATCATATCTTCAAGACGTCTCAAAGTGCTTCACAGTGAATTGCTAAAGTGAATTAACTGTATATTTTGTGGACGAAACGCAATAGACAATTGTGCACAGCAGTGTCCCACAAACAGTCGTGGATTGAGTGACCAAATTATTATTTTATTTTTGAAGGGATTATTACACCTGGAAAAGCGATCCACCAATCGACTAACAACCGGGTTCCTACTTACTGCTGGGTAAACAGGAGTGTGGAGTAAGGAAACTTGCCCAACATTTTGCCCTGCCCGGGAATCAAACCCAGGTCCTCTCGCTTGCGAGGCGAGTGCTACAGGAGCTATAAAATCCTGCACAGCGGGATCCCGCACAGCGGGATTTTACCAGCAAGATTCCAAACCCGAATGCTCGATGGTCGACTGGTCATTCATCAGCTTAATGTCTAGGTTGCTGGATCTTAGCTTGAAAATGTGTTTCCGTTTGGTTAATAACCCACAGAATAATCTTTGAGTTGTTCAGATGGAGGGACGGAGGCAGGGTAGGGGGTTAAAAGAAAAAGGAAGCAAGTCTTTTGGACAATTTGCACACATAGCGGGACTGCTGTTCACTGAAAAGATCAGCTCATTAATCAAGAACTGTGGGCATAACATTTTCATTCATTCCAAAGTTACGGTTTGACAGGGTTAAATATTTACTCAGTTGCAGCGGGAAAGTGAAAGTAACTCCCGTAAAAGTAGTAACGTGGTCCGGATCCGATGCTCACAGGGCTCTGCTTTGTGTTGCTCGCCTTTTTCCAGGTCCTTTGGCATTTTGATGTGGGAAGTGATGACATTGGGCCAGCAGCCCTACCCCGCCCGCACCAACCTCGAAGTGCTGCACTTTGTCAGGACAGGAGGGAGGCTGGAGAGACCCCACAGTTGCCCAGATGACGTGTAAGTAGCCCACACCTCACTCAATCAGAGCTATGGTACGACTCCTGTTGCAAGGTATTACAATAAAACTCAGTCACGTCAGTCACATCAGTTGGGACCGTGACATTTACTATGACTTGCTCAAAGTCCGTGTTACCGGCAAACGTGTAATAAATCGTGACTCCGATTTAATCAATAATCTACATTGCGCGGGCACAACTCAACGCAGTTGGTAAGTGTGCAGGCGGCTGTACTGACTCGCAGGAAGTGGAGCTTTGACCCGTTGCCCCGTGCATACTTCTTGCAAAGCATTGAATTGCGGGAAAACAAAGTTCTAAGTTCTTCTGCGCACTCGGTGACGGGTCGAGGATGAGTTTCCCGCTATTCATTGCAGACGGTAAGTGCGGGAGTAATGGCGGGTAGAGGAGCTGAGTTACGAGTTAGGGGATGATTAATCCAGCCTGCCCGCCGCTCTATCGGAGCCCAGCTCATTTCAAAATGTGCCCGACTTGCTTTAACATGCGTCCACCATGCCTCCAATCCTGCTGACCCGACTTTCCAGGGTGACGACGAATTAGGAAGGCCCAATGCCGGGATTTCGAGGAAACCTTGTATAAGATTATAAATGGAATTGAAATGTACCGAGACAGCAGAACGAGACGACATGAGGTCGGGGGCTGCAAAGGGTCATTTCAGGAGAGACACTTAGAGGTATCTCACTACTCAGAGGGTTACATTAACGACTGGAACAAGTTTACCAGAACAGGTTGTTGAGGCCAAGACACTGGACTGATTTTTTAAAAAAAATACACAGCTTGAGGGTGTGATGGGAGGATGGCAGGGTGGGTCTTCAGAAAGGATCAGATCAGCGGTCCCTTTTTCCTGTTGGGTCCTTCTTGATTAGATAGTTTTCTTTTAGGAGATAACATTATGGGATATAGTACATAGGTAGTTCGGGACATGTGCATGCGACCCCCAGGAAGGTGGAAGGCGAACTAGATGGAGCTTGGTATTGTTTTTCATCTAGCTTTTCTTACGTGATGACCCAAAGAGATTTTGTGATCTTTGGAGAGGATGCCCGTGAGGTGTTTGTGTTAGTTTGGCCAGATTTTGAATGCTCTTTACATGTTAGCCACCGGAGGTCACTCAAACTGTGTTTAGGTGAAGGGGGTGACAGTAAGTCAAATTCACTGTTGGGTTTACTTTACAATCTCATAAATTCTAAGACAACAGCAGTTGTTGTGCTATTTTTAAATTCAGAAACGCACAATTAAAACTAAACAGCTTTTTTTTTGCTGATTGATTGTTACAGAGACTGGAAATTGCACGATGCACAAGTTAATGAGAATACCAAGCACAGAATTGCTTATATTATTAATAACAATAATAATAATTGTAGTACTTGATGTAGTATCTTATCAGTCTTATGAGTTTTCTCGTAGAGCTTCACTTAATGTAAAGTGTGGTGACTGTACATTTTGTAGGCAAACATGGCAGCCAATTTGCACAGAGCAATATGCTACAAACAGCCATAAAGTGAATGGCTGATTTTTTAGTTGGGGGTTTGTTGGCCAGGACACTGAGAGGAACTCCCTTCACTTTACGAATAGTGCCATGGGATCATTATTAACCACCTGAACAGGCAGATGGAACCTCAAATTAATATCTCATCCGAAGGACGGCACCTCCGACAATGTGGCTTTCCCCGCCCCAGCTTTGCACTGCAGTATCAATCTAGACTGAGCTCCAAGTCACAAAGTGGGTCTTAAATCTTCTGACTCAGAGACAGCAGTTCAAGCAAAGTGAGCCAGGCTGACCCGCTTTTCCTGCTTTCAACCCCAGAACTGTGAGAATTACTGGAATGAACAGCTGCTGGAATTTTAATGCGAGCACGGTGCTAGTACATAGCTGTAAGCTGGAAATTCTCCTGAGAACCAACATTTTATTGCGGGGTGGGGCGAAGGGGAGGAGAGGGGGGAACTCGAGAAAATAAAATGTAATGTTTACCTAAGTGTCAGCCGGGCTCAGTTGCCCCTAAGTCTGATGCTTGTGGTTTTCAGCCCCTTGTCAGGACTTTGTGTAATGAATAAACTAACGAGCAATGAAAAGAACACCAGGAAATGCTGCATTTCCCAAGCATTTCTCGTTAGTTACATAACTAAAGGCTCCTGTAATTCCGTCCACACGTGTGCATTTGCACATGGTTAGCACAACCTGCAAATTGGCCGTCATTAACTGTAATCCCGACAGAGCTGCTACAGGATGTCAAAAAAGCACGGAAATAAACATTAATTAACTTCTGCCTTAGTGGGACCGCATTCACATGGTTCGAGTCCTACTTAACAATACATCTCGGCAAATGGTTTTTCTTTCCGCCCCCGGCCTGTCTCTCTTGTGGGCTACCTCAAGGCTCCATCCTTGGCCCCCTTCTTTTCCTCATATACATGGTCCCTTTCAGCAATGTCATTTGCAGACGTAGGGTTAATTTCCAGATGTATGCGGATGACACCCAAATCTACTTCTCCCTCATCACGTCGGGAGGACCCCCAAAGCACTGGACAGTCAATGTTTTAGATCTGACTTGGGGGGGCCGGGATCGGGGAGGGTGGAGGGCAGTTGAGAAAGGAAGGTGATCAAAGGCATGGTTGAACAGGAGGGTCTTGAGATGGGTCTTAAAGGAGGCAAGGGAGGGGTCGAGGTGGAGGGACTGCAGGATGGAGTTCCAGAGGGTGGGGGCAGAGTGGCTGAAGGCTCACCCGCCAATGGCAGGGCAGGCGAGGTGGAGGATGTGAAGCAGGTAGCGGTAGTGGGGAGCGAGGCCATGGAGGACTTTGAAGGTGAGGACCAGGATGTTGAACTCTGTGATGGGAAACCAGTGGAGTCGGGCGAGGATGGGGGTGATAAGCACACCCAATTAATACACAGGCCAACCCATTGCCTTGGGACGTCCTCTCGACATGAAAGGTGCCATTCAAATGTAACTTTGTATTGTATTGCTGTTACGCTGCCTCAGCCTGGAGAGGGACAGGAAGAGAGCTGGAGTGGAAGATATGATACAGTGGAGTGGCCAGGAATAGAAATTTGGTCATTGCCCATCCACCATAAGTTGGTGCCCACCCATTCCTAGCTACACCACTGATCCAAACCCAGGTGAAATTTCTACCCCACAGTATGTAAGGCTACTCATTTTTACTGCTTGTGACTTTCTGTGACCAGAGGTTGCAAGTCACAGCAGAGATATAGCTGTGTACACACACAAGAATGTTATGAATTATAGGTTTCAAGCATACAAAATCCAAGTGTATACATGCATGTATACATGGACACACACCTACGCACGCTGTAAATTATAACTTACAAATCTCTGTATATGTGCAAGCATGTGTGTGTATATAATATATATATATGCTTGTGCACCCACACACAAACGCATTCCATGTTAATTTCTTACTAGAAAGACAAAGAACTTGCAGGTGTTTTTAATGCACTTTCCTAATTGTGGGAAAAAGTGCTGGAAGAGAGGCTGCGCGTATCCAGTTTCCTTAGTGCTGTTATGCTAGTCTGGTGGCGAGCCACCTGGTCAGTTTTTCACCAGCACGGCTGTCTTTCCTTCAGTTGTTTTGGATGTTCTAGCAGGAGGGAACACATGAAGCCCAGCTGACAGGCACTCGTGTGAAAATCACACCCTCTGGCCTGCCCTGCACTGGAGTCATTCTGGTGAAGCAGGGCAGAGCTTGGGCACACTGCGGCACTGTTGGTGGTGGTTGTCAGTGCAGCTGAGGGCAGGGTTTGGCCGCTCTAATAAGATGCTGCAACCTGAAAAGCGGAGAGACCACTGTGATAATAATAATAATCCTTGCATTTGATATAGCGCCTTATCATGTCTTCGAGACGTCTGAAAGCGCTTTACAGAATATACCGTAAAGTGAATTGACTGTATATTTTGTTGGCAAAACTCAGCAGCCAATTGCGCACAGCAGTGTCCCACAAACAATTGTGGAGTGAGTGACCAATGTATTAATTATTTGTTTTTTAAAAAGGGATTATTACCACCTCTGGAAAAGTGATCCGCCAATTAACCAACCGGATTCCTACTTACTTACTGCTAGTTAAGCAGAGGCTTGTTTATACAGTGCTCTTCACATAGGGTAACGTCTCAAAGAGCGGTATACAATTCAATACACATTTATAATAATAATCCTCGTTATAAAATAATCCTAAAAAGCACCTTTTGTGTCGGGAGGGTGTCTCAAAGCTCTTCGCTTGTTATACTGTAAAATGCAGTGATTATGTTACAGGAAAACGTGGCAGTCAATTTGCGCACCGAAATGTCCCACCAACAGCCATGAAGTGAATGGTAACTGATCTTATTTTGGGGATTATTGACCAGAACATGGGATGAAACTCCCAAATTTCAGTGCCCTTCACGTGGGGTGGAGTGTGGGAACTCTGTACAATACTACACAATCTTTATACAAATCCCTTCACTTCGGGAGGATGACTCAAAGAATTGACACTGTTGCTTGGCACTTCAGTTGGCGGTGGGAGCTGAAGCGGGGGTGGGGGAGGAGAAAAGTGGCTGAAAGCGTAGTCAAACTGGTATGTTTTGAGAAGTGAGCCTTAATAATAATAATAATAATAATCCTTGCATTTGATATAGCGCTTTTCACGTCGGGAGGACGTCCCAAAGCGCTTCACAGAACACACTGTAAAGTGAATTGACTGTATATTTGTGGGCGAACGCGGCAGCCAATTGCGCACAGCAATGTCCCACAAACAGTCGTAGATTGAAAATGACCAATTTATTATTGTTTTTGGTTTTGGAGGGATTATTATTAGGCGTGTGGAGTAAGGAAACTTGCCCAAGGTTTCGCCCTGACCTGCCTGGAAATGAACCCAGGTGTCTCGCTTGCAAAGCGAGTGCTCTAACCACTGAGCTACAGGACTCCACTTGATCAAACAACTAGCAGAGTTGGGGCAGGGACAAGAGAAGAGGCCGAGTCATGGACACAAGAATGAAGGAGGAATGTGTCTGAGGACGGATGAGTTGGCAGACAGACGTGAACGATTGTGGGTGCTGGACAGAAATGGGAGATTAAGCGACGGGGGTGAGGACTGGGTGACTGGAGTTGAAAGCAGGAGCGTGACTGGGTGACGGGGGTGGAGTGCCGAAGGGGAATTGGCCAGAGTGGGGAAGAGACGAATGACTTAGCCGGTGTGACTCAGAGGGAGAGAGAGAGAGCAAAGAGAGCAGGGAGTGTGGAGATAGTATGAGCGATAGCTCAGAGTGAGCTGCTTCTTTATATTGGTTTGTTGGTTCGAACTTGATTTTTTTTCCTGCTACCTAAAAACCAAGGTAACATTTTCTAACCTTGGGTTAGGTAGGGGGTTGGGGTGGGGGTAAGAGAGACAATGACTTGATGTCAGTGTTAATATCTCACCTTCTCTCCCCCCTCCCCCCCCACCGCAGTATCTGGAAAGCATTGTAAATAATAATAATCCTTGCATTTGATATGATGCCTTATCACGTCTTCAAGATGTCTCGGGCGCTTCATTGTATACCGCAAAGTGAATTGACTGTATTTTGTGGGCGAAATAATGGCGGGTGTAGGATTAAAGAGCGGATGCATAGTCCTATTCTGCAAAATAGCACCACTCCACTGCACAATACTGGTGGGTGGTGGTGGTGGGGGGGCGGAGAGAGGGAGAGAGAGAGAAAGAGAGCGCAGAAAGAGTTTGAATCGTAGATACAATCTTCTCGCCCGCAGCCATCCTCACCGCAGCATGAATGAGAATGCCTCAGGCAGCTCTGCGTTCATTTTCCGAGCAGCTCATATGCTCGTAGTGTGTGCCGCTATTATTCATTCTTCAGTAATTCCATTGCAGTTAAGTCATTACTAGCAATCGGAGTCGGCCCAGATTGTAACTCCATATTTGGAAATGTCATGTGAGATGCCTAATGCCACATTAAAATAAGATAAAGACCAAATTGTCTGGCTGACATTGGACTTGATAATGGGCCCAGGGCCAAAATCTTGTTGGGAACATACACAGGAAGATCCTGACTGGTGCAGCTTCCAACAATGATAGCCAGCAGGTGCATACTTTTCCTTAAACACACTTTGTTCCCCAGCCACCCACCACCGCCCCTGTCCCCCTCCTCCCCTCCTCCCCCTCCACTTGTCTTCTCGGCTTTCAAAATCGAGTTAAAGTGAAATTTTACATTGGCAGCTTGCACAGAGATCTTAGGCTGGCTGGCTGAGCAACTGGTGACTTCATAGAGAAAGTATGAGAGGGATCTGAGAAACTATGAAAGGGATCAAAAGTATACAATAGCCACCACATAGTTGCATCAATATCATTTTATTCGTTCTCCCAGTTCGTACTACTGTAGAGAGGGTAATTTCCACCCCTCACCCCCCCCCCCCCCCTCACCCACCTCCAATGTAAATATCTGTGTTCAGATTTTTCTCCAAAGGGCCAATGGTTTAAACTTGTTGGTTTGTTGGAAGCTGCTTCAATCTGCGAACAATTAAACTTTAGGTTTCTGACATTCCTTCCCTGACAATCACCTTTTGGTTCATCCTGGTATATTTGTATCTGGCATTCAGAAGTGATCTTAAGAATGCTTGTCAGCCAGCCTCAGTCAGTGGTCACTTTGTGGTCACAAATTTGTGTGCTCATGTCAGGATTTTAAACTCCCATCGTTCTGAGGAAGCACTGGATTGTCGAAGGTGCCGTCCTACGGAAGAGAAGTTAAACCGAGGTCCCGACTGCCTATTCAGGTGGATGTTAAAGATCCTGTGACACTGTTCGAAGTGAGATGGGAGTTTCTCCTGGTGTCCCAACCGATAGTCCCCTTGATAAAATTTGTCATTCACTTAATGGCTGAGGAATTTGTGGGACATTGCACAAATTAGTTCTCGAGTTTGCCTACAAAATATGCTGCACTTTGCAGTAGTCCTGGGAAGTGCATTGAGATGTCCCCTAACATGAAAGGCACTATATCAAATGCCTCCAAGTCGTGATCGTCTCGTCCCCCACCCCTCACCCCACCGGGGCTCGGCACCCAACTAGGTAAAGCGTTACAAGTGTTATCAATGGAGCCACATATACCCAAGCTGTAGTTGTTCTCACCTGCCAAATTCCAGTGGCCACGTTTCAGACTACCTTTGAGAATGAACGCAGAACATCAAAACTGGTCACATCAAAAAGCAGATTCAGCTTTTATGATGAGACGCCATTCACAGAATCCTAAAATCTTGCAGCATAGAAGGAGGCCATTCGGCCCATCGTGCCTGTGCCAGCTCTTTGAAAGGGCTATCCAATTAGTCCCAGTCCCCACCACCCCCCACTTTCCCCACAATAATTTTTTTTCCTTTTCAAATGATTCCTTCCCTCTTGCCATGGATAAAAGAAGCCAATGAACAGATCTACCTGTAACGTGGTGAGTCCAGTGGTTTCACTCAGCTATAATTGAGGCAATCTTTTGTCATAGCACATTCCGCAGAAACCTTTCCTACAAGATAGATTTCACCAGTAGCTGCTGCTGTACCACATTCCTTGGTTACACTCCCCTCGATTCACAATTAACTGCCAACTTATCAGCCTCTGAGCGCTGGCATTCCTTTAACTAAAAGACGTCCATTTAAGCTTGTCATAATGCATTGGAGCAACCTAATGTGTTTGTGTGTGTGGTGGGGGGGCAGGGAGGGGGCAGGACAGAATGGAGGGGATCATAGTGCGTGAAAAATGTTGAACTGAGGATGGGGGGTGTGGGGGGAGTGTGGAAGGAAGTGCAGCAGCATAGAGAGGCCAGTGACAGAGAGAGAGAGAGAAGCGTGGCAAGCAGGAAAGCCACAATTTAACATGCAGTAGCAAAGGTTGGTGGCAATTTAGTGTGGAGTGGGAATCTGGACTGAGGTGGTCCGAGTGGCAAGATTTCTCTCAGCTCGGGTTTGGCTGTGATGATAGTACAAACGCAGGGTGTAAGTTTTTGTTCGGGAGTGGGCTATTCAGCCCCTTGAGCCTGTTCGCAATTCTATAAGATCATGACTGATCTATACCTCAAGTCCAGTTACCTGCCCTTGCCCCATATCCCTTAATACCCCGACCTAACAAATATTTGTCTACCTCCATCGTCAAAATGTGAATGGACACAAAGGTGTTCCTCCACCTTTGAGGATCATGCAATGATGAGATAACCTCGGGCTCTTCAGTTTTGAGAGAAGGCATCTCTGAGGGAACTTGGTAGAGATGTACAATGTTTTAAATGGGTTTGAGAAAGTAAACCCAGAACAATTCTTTAGGATTCACCAAGGCAGTAGAACAAGAGGACCCAGATTTAGAGTTTACAAAGGGCTATTTCACAGCAGACACCAGGAAGTTTTTCATTACTTAGAGGGTAATTAACAACCGGAACAGGTTATCAGGAAGTGGGTGGTTGAGGCCAAGATATTTACCTTCAAAAGCAACAACAACTTGCATTTTTATCGTGCCTTTCAAGGGGGTAGTGAGTGTCTCAGAGCGCTTAACAGTGGTGTGGTTCAGTGACAGCGCGGCTCAAAATATAGTTGCGGATCAGCTGAAGGCAGGCTTTTCTGTGTGGTTGTGCTCAGAAGTTGCATCCTGTTCAGTACAAAATCCTTACTGATTCCTATAACTTTCCAGCGGCTTGGGATGTCCTCCCAACCTGAAACGCTCTATACAAATGTAATTTTGTATTGGATTGTATAAGAGCTTTGGAATGCACAGCTCCGAACAGAATTGTTTTCAAGCACAAAGCATAAAATACTGCAGATGCTAGAAATCTGAGGAAAAAACACTCAGCAGGTCAGGCAGCATCTATGGAGAAAGGAAAGTGAGTCAACGTTTCGGGTCCACGACCCTTCGTCAGAACCCCTGGGATTAGGATCCGCGGGCGAGGCTAAAAAGCAGGGCTTGTGTTCCTACGCACTTCATGCTCTGTTCAAATAACCAGGTTACAGGTTTGATCGGCTGAATATCTAACTCCTGCTCCTCACTATGTTCCTTATTCTTTTCTTGGCTTTACTTATTCGCTGGTTGCGAAGAAGAAGCTGCCAGCGTCGGCAGTGTAGTCGTGTTATTCTCATCAACTCGTGATAATTCACATTTGGGGAGTTTTTATTGTATTCACGTTGACGTGGGTTGCCTCACTGTCTAGCCTGGAAACAGGAAAGACATATTGGAAAGATTTTAGGTCGGGGGAGGGGGGAGGGCTCTGTGTTTTTGTTCAATTGACAAAAAGTCTGTGATCACTATCCTCTATTTAACTTCCTCAACTAGATATTACGCCCTAAAAGGATTCTATGCTGATATCTCTTCTGCACACAAGCATCCACCTTTCTCCCTCATGTAGGCATCAAGACTCTTCTTAAATACCTTGATGCATTTTGAATCAGCCGCTTCCTACATTCTCACCCACCTGCTGCGGGAAGATCCTCCTCAACTCCATTTCCGATCTGCTGCTGGCTATTTTATGTTTATTATCTCTCGGTTTGATGTCTCAATCGAGCTTGGTGTTGGATACTCCTTGAAGAGTAAATTGACAATTCACCAAAGGGCCAATAGTAAGAAGGGCAGGGAGTACAAACGAACACTGGGAGCGGAGCAAGGTGTGCGGTTTAGAGTGGTGGAGTATTGAGAGTTTGGATTGACAAATGAAGAGGTTTACTAACACACCCTTGATTTGGATCTAGTTATATTAACATGGTACCGACAAAGAAGCCCCTCCCTCCCTCCCAGCTCTGCACTAGGATATGAACTGAGACTTGTGTGAAGTCAAAGTCCCAACATTGGGGCATGAACCCAAAAATTTCCGGCAAGGAGGCAAGAGGAGCTGAGTTAGGCTGACTCGCAAAGAGAGACTTGTGGTGGTAGAATATTTAAGGCATCGGGGGAAAAGGCGGGGTAATGCTCTGTCATCTATCAAATAGCTAGGTTACAGGTTCGATCGGCTGAATATCTAACTCCTGCTCCTCACTGTGGAGTCCTGTAGCTCAGTGGTTAGAGCGCTCGCCTTGCAAGCAAGACACTTGGGTTCAGTTCCAGGCAGGGCGAAACCTTGGGCAAGTTTCCTTGCTCCACACGCCTAATAATAATCCCTCCAAAACAAAACAATAATAAATTGATCATTTTCAATCCATGACTGTTTTTGGGACACTGCTGTGCACAATTGGCTGCCGTGTTTCGCCCACAAATATACGGTCAATTCATTTTACAGCATATTCTGTGAAGCGCTTTGAGAGGTCAAGAAGACGTGAAAAGCGCTATATCAAATGCAAGGATTGTTATTATGTTCCTTATTTTTTTCTTGGCTTTACTTATTCTCGTGGTATGCGGCAGCTGGTTGCGCACAGCAATGTTCCACAAACAGCCATGGATTTAGTGAACAATTTTATTTGGAGGAATTGTTGGCCAAAAAACAAAACAGAGCGGAGAATAAAGCCTGCCCATTGCAGAGGTGGTTAGAATATAATCCAAATTTACTTTTATACAGTGCCTTTCGTATCAGGAGCGCGTCCCAACGCGTTTAAAATTACTGACTGGGCACTCGAGCTGGGGTGGGGGCTGAGAAGGGGTGGGCAGAGGAAACGTTTACTGGGGTTACATTCACTGTCATGCGTAGAATCACAAACTGGATATATCAATAATTATTCACCAACATAATAATAATAATAACAGCAACCCTTGCCTTTGATATAGCGCCTTACCACGCCATTAAAACGTACGCCGTGAAAGTGTAGTGACTTTGTGTTGCAGGCAGTTAAGGGTAAGAGGGAAGACAGTGCCAGTCTCTCTCTCTCTCTTTCTATTTATTTTTTAAAATAATGTTGATGTCGAGAAAACCAAGCACGAGTGATATCGGTTTCCAAGGCACTGGGAATTGCATCTACTTTGCGTGAGAGAGTGAACTATGCCGAGCATGGGGAGGAATGGTGTTTTCAGTTAATAAAACCCATTGTTTTCTAGCTGTGTTGAAGGAGACAGGAAACCAGTCTAATTCCAGCCTCATTACATCGCTATACTGGCTGAAGTTCAGCTCTCTGTAATGACACTGCTTGTATTAACTTTGTTCTTTGTTTTAACCATTATGCTCCATTTAATTTTTTTTTACCAGTGCCAGATGGGCTACTCAAGGATTCTTTTCTTAAAAAAAATACATATTTGTTTTCCTAGGAAGCGAAAGGATAAAAATAATAAATGCGCATTTTCTGTGATTTTAGAAGGTGGTCAGTCGTTAGCTGTTAACCGTACCTTTCATTCAAGTGGATTTGGTTGTTGACGGTTTGCAGAGTGGTGATGAGGGAGGGGGGACGGGGGGAAATGGTTAGGGTTTAGACGGCAATTAGTGTATTTCTTTATAGCAAATGCCATGCGACTATGCACAAAGTTTAGTAGCAGAGGGGAGAATGCACCTGTTAGCTCATGTACCGATCTAAGGGTTTGAAAATGGAAACGAGTGGTGTGCAGATAGGAGCCAGCCGTTTGCTTTCCTGCAAAGCACTTGCTTACTTCGCTTGTAAAACTCCTCATTATTTTATTTTTGATCTTTTGCACCCACTATTGGTGGGGTGGGTGGAGCTTTGAGCTATCTTGTGATCATTCCACCCTCAGCACTTTGGAACTTCATCTCGGAGTCCTTCCATCTTGTCCCATCCGTTCTTCCTCCCTCCCTGCCTCCAAGCCCTGCCATAATACCTATCCTTTTAACTGTGCTCTCGGTCACTTCCCTCCCCACTCTGCCTCCTTAACCTGCTTCCCTCCCCCATCCCCGCCCCCTCCACCCCTCCCCAGCTCTGCTTCCAGTCGTCCTGCAGGAAACTCCAAAATACACAGTCACTACATTCCACTTCACACAGTGTATCTTGTGAAGCGCTTTGAGATGTTCTCCCAAGGTGAAATGCTCTGTATAAATGTAAGGTATAAAAATCCTTGCATTATGATATAGTGCCTTGTCACGTCATCACTTCACAGCATATACTGTAAAGAAGATTGACTGTGCATTTGGTGGGTGTAACAGGGGAGCCAGTTTGCACAGCAGTGCCCACAAATAGCCATCGAGTGAGTGACCAATTTTATTTGGGATGGGGGGCTGTTGTTGGCCAGGACACTGAGGGAAATTTCCCTCTTTTTTTCAAATAGTGTCACAGGATCTTTAACGTCCACCTGAACCGTCAGACGGGACCTTGATTGAATGTATCATCTGAAGTACGGCAACTCCAACACACAATGCAACACACCCTCAGCGCTGGGTTAGAGTGTCATCTTAGACTGTGTGATTCCAAGTGCCGATGTGTGTCTTGAACCCACAACCTATTGATTCGGAGGCGAGAGTGCTACCACTGAGCCAGTTTGATACAAATTGCATTTGTGATTGTAAATCCACTGAAGTGTTGTTGGGGGAAGTTCACCTTTATGTGTTCTTGCAACATTTTCATTTAGCCTCTTTTTTTTAAAGGAGGTTCACTAAGTATCAATCTAGGTGTGTGCATGATTCGCAAGAAAAAGAGTCTACATGTTTGTGAGTGGAGCATTCCGCAATAATAAAGCTCTTCACTGATATTAGTTATTGCGTGATGTCGGCAAAAGATATTAGATTGATGTCAATGATCTTAAACAATGGCCCAGTGTTTAATTTACAGCAATTTACAGAATCAAATGTAAGCATTATTATACCCAACTACAATTGGGCCATTGCAAATTGCTACAAATAAATAAATAATAATCCTTGAATAAGATACAGCACTTTTCACGTTGGGAGAATGTCTCAAAGCGCTTCACAGGATTTAATAATATAATAATCCTTGCATTTGATATAGAGCTTTATTTAGCACATCAGTGAGACAACTCAACAGAATATATTGTAAAGTGGATTGACTGTATATTTTGTGGGTGAAATGCGGCAGCCATTTGCACACTGCAATGTCCCACAAACAGTTGTGGATTGAGCGACCTATTTTTTATTTAGGGGTTATGATCCCCAGAAAGCGATCCGCCAATCGACTTAACAACCGGATTCCTACTTACTGCCGGGTAAACAGAGGTGTGTGGAGTAAGGAAACCTGCCAAAGGTTTCGCCTTGCTCAGGAATCGAACCCGGTTCCCCTCACTTGCAAGACGAGTGTTCTAACCAATACACTGCAGGAATCCACAATGAACTGAGATAGCAGCTAAATTTAGTGAGTGAGCTAAATTGTTGTTCACACAAGGGAAAGAATACCTTGAACTTGAATGAGTGATTACTTATAGGTCTCTGTGAACATATGAGCCCTCGTAAAATGTTTAGTGCTGCAACTTTTCAATTTACTTTTGGAGAGAAAGTTGGACGTGGCTGGTAAGAATTTAAACATGCTGAATATGATTGATGATTTTCACCTGCGTGCATTGAAGTTTTTAACCTGTCAAATAAACAATTATAAAGCTACAGGAAAATGAAAGAGAAAAATAACCATTAGCATTAATTAATCATGTGGTGCTCTGTCAGCCTGGCTCAATTGGTAGCACTCTTACTTCTGAGAGTGTTGTAGGTTCAAGTCCCACGTCGGGATTTGGAACTCATATAGTCTAGGTTGTCACTTCAGTAGAGTGCTATGGATGTGCTGCATTGTTGGAGATGTGGATGATAATAATTCTTGCATCTGAAACATTCAATAGAGGTCTCGACTGTGTGAACAGCTGGACATTTACGCTGGCGTTTTGGCCAACAGTCCTCCACGTAAAATTGATCATTCATGGCTGTTTGTGGGACATTGATGTGGGTGAGTTAGCCGCCAAGTTTTCCCACAACAATACCCAGTCACTCCACTTTACAGTGAATTCTGTGAAGCACTTTGAGATGTCCTCGTGATGGGAAAGGCACTATATCGAATGCATGGATTATATTATTATTACTGGTGCAAATTTAACGCGGATTGTGACTTGTTTTGGTATTGATTTAAGCGCTCCGAGACATCATTCAGCGTGAAGGGTGCTTTATAAATGCAAGTTGTTGTTGTTGATTCTTTTGTGCAGTAAACGTTAGGTGCGGGTGAGGGAGAGAGAAGCCACATTACTTTGCTGCGAGACTTGCAGATTACTGTGTCTGTCCAGGTTCTGTTGCTTTTCAATCTGTGTTTCTTAATAGTCAATGGATTTGGGGTTGGACCTTCAGGTTCACAAATCCCTGAATTCTGAATATTCTCTTGCACGTCACTTCTCGCGTTTCATATGCCTCCTTTCTGTGAGGAATCCACAGCTTGTACATCTCAGGTCAGATATGTTGGCATGCTCTTATGAGAAGCTAGTGCACTGGAAATGAATTGAATAATGAACTGGTGTGGGCTTTTCAAAGCAGAAAACCACTGGGACGCGATTTAACTGCCCTCGTGAGGAGATGTGTGAACATACGTTACAATGCATTGAAATGTATCATTCCTAGTTCAAACGCAGAGAAATGAGAACACAATTAAGATAATACAACCTGCATTTGATGTAGTGCCTTTCCCGTTCTGAGGGGAATTTCAAAGTGTTTCACAAAATATATGGTAAAGTGTAGTGCCTGTGTATTTTTTAGGATGAATACTGTAGCCAATTTTCACACAGCAATGCCTCACAATCGTCGATCAATTTTATGCGGAGGATTGTTGACCGGGATACCAGGAGAAATAGTTTTCAAATAACGTCATGATGATCCGCCTGAACAGACCTCAGTTTAACGTCTCATTCAAAGGATGGCACCTCTGTCAATGCATCGCTCCCCCAGCACTGCATTGGTAGTGTCAGCCTGGACTGTGAGTTCACAGTTCACATCAAACTAAATGCAGCTCAAACTAAACTCTGCATCTCCAAATGGCCACATTAGACCGTTTGTCGATTAATCTTGAAACGGGATAGGTGCAGAACCAATTGTGTGCATGGCATCTCACTCCACATTAGATGTATTTTTTAATATGTAATATATATATATACTTTAATAGAGAAAGTTGCTTGCTCAAATTCATTGCAGCTGTGTATTTATTTTGGCCACGCTTTGAAAACTTCCAACAATCTAAATGCATACAGATGGTCAATCTTACAATATACTTGCATAAATTGATTTACCATCAACGAACAAACCCAACTTTTGGTTCAGCCGTTTTTATGTGCTCATTATATACAGATTGCCTGCCTCAAGTTTAAAGACGTTCACATTTGGAATGCCTTTGACTTGTCATTTCTCTTCTGGGTTGTTCATGTCGGGAGAGAAATGAACAAGACTTTCCACGTTGCTTTTCGGCCAATTTGTCGCTGGTAACTAATAAGCCACTGAAAGATCACCTGCTGACCTGAACTTTGCTGCTATTTATAGGCTCCAGTCACCACGTTCACATCAAGTTGATGATCTGCTTCCTTTGCCGAGCAGATTAGTTCTATTAAGAGAACGAAATAAGTTGTAATCTGATAGGTTAACAGCACCCTTTGTGTAGGATAACATTCTACACAATGAGCGTTTCACAGTGGCGGGCTGGGCCGAGCAAGGAAAAAAGGGAAGGGGGGAGGTGACCATCATAGGTGCAGTCCGTAGGGGATAGGTTTTAAAGTGGGATTTAAAGACAGATAGAGAAGGGGCGAGATGATGGATACAGGTGGTTCCAGAGTTTAGGGGCACAGTGACTTAAGGCTCAGCTATGATGGTGGTTTGCTGACACTTGTTTGGATTGTGGAGCCCTGTGTGTTTGTGTGTGTGTGTCTCTCTCTCTCTCTGTCTGTGTGTGTTTGTCTCTCTGTCTGTGTTCTGTGTGTGTGTGCAAGTGTGTGTGAGTGTGTGTGTGTGTGTGTGTGTCGGTCGGTCGGAGTGTGTGTGTGTCGGTCGGAGTGTGTGTTTGTTGGTCGGAGTGTGTGTGTGTCGGTCGGAGTGTGTGTGTGTGTGTGTCTCTCTCTCCGTCTGGATGTGTGTCTGTGTATGCATGCATGTATGTGTGTGTGTGAGATCTTAGAAAAGCTCATGCACAAAATGTGTTGGTACACTTCCAGGCTCAGCTGAAATCATCGAAACTTGAGCTGCCATGTTGTGTTTGCAAATGTTTGAAGACTAGTTTAACTGCTCTATGAATTTGTCAGCAAATATCCCAACCCTGTTACAACTCAACCCCACACGTCAACCAACTCGGTGAACTGCTCAACAAAATGTCCAAATTGCCGACACATTTGTTGGCCATGATCTACCCGTACACAGGGTCAGTTAACCTCTAGTTATGAGATAAAGCAGCAAAAATATTAGTTTAGTCACCCTTGGATTCTTGGCTCTGGGTATCTTTGACACTCCACATGGCTTGGAACCCACATTGTTTTACTTGGCTACGAAAATTGTATTTTTATATATATATATATGTACTGTATATCTATACATGAGAAATTGATTCCAGTGGAAATTATTTTGTTTTGAGGCATGTGTTGCACTGTTTTAGATCGTTTCCCATCTGATTGCACTGGACAGCACAGCGCAATCACCTTACCCCACCTCCTGTTGTGCTCGCCGGTAAAAGTTGTGAGCTGATGCTCCATCTATGAAGGGTTATTGTAAAATTGTAGTGTTGCAGAAATTTCGAGAGCTGAAGGAAACCATTCAGCTCATCCAGCCTCTCAGAGCAAGATGCACATTCAATCCCACTGGCCCACCCTTTCCTCATACCCCTTCAAACCACTATCCTTCCTATAGTTGTGTACTGTGTCAGCCTGGCTCTCACCTCTGAATAAGAAGGTTGTGGCTTCATGCCCCACGTTGGCACTTGGAATCACATAGTCTAAGCTCACACTGCAATGCGATGCTGGGGGTGTGTTGCATTGGCGGAGGTGCTGTCCTTTGGATGTGACGTTAAACCAAAGTCCCGTCTGCCTGTTCAGCTGGACGTTAAAGGTCCCGTAGAACTATTCAAAAAGAGAAGGACATTTCTCTCTCCAGATGTCCTGGCCAACAATCTCCCACATAAGATTGGTCACTAACTCCATGGATGTTTGTGGGACACTGCTATGTGTGCGTGCAACTGATTTTTGCTCACAAGATACAGTATATCCTGTGAAATGCCTGGAGGCGTCCCGTTGATGTGAAAGGTGCTACTGTATATCAAATGCAAGGGTTATTATTGTTACAGTACTCTTGAAGCTCACCGTGCACTCTACCTCTACCAGCTTACATGACAGGGCATTTCACATCTTAACAGCTACCTGTGTATCTTACAACTGCTGGGATATGGTGCTGCTTTTATGAAAGTTGATGCAATGCTCTGTATTTTTTGGTTTTCTTCCTCCACCGGGGAAAATTCCACGAGCATCTGCTGCAACCCTAACAAGCGTTTCATGCATGAGGCACGGCAGCGGGAGAAACTCCTCTCTCTTTTCAATTAGTGCCACAGGATCTTTAATGTCCACCCGAACAGACAGACGGGACTTCGGTTTAACGGCTCATCATAAGGACGGTACCTCCGACAATGCAGAACGCCCCCAAACACTTCACGGGAGTGTCAACACGAACTATCTGAGTTCAAAGTCCTGATGTGGGGCTTCCACCCACAATCTTCTAACTCGGAAGTGAGACTGCTGCTAACTGAACCAGGCTGACATGTCTGTATAGAATCACGGGTTATGAAATACTGAGTGCCTCACAAGGACATAAGAATTTGCTAGGCAAAAGAAGACCAAGGTTCATCTGGTTCGCCTTCCACCATCCCGGCAGTCGCTTGACGTGTCGTGTCCCAAACTATATATTGTCTCCCACTGTCTATCTTTCAATTTGGTAGTTAGCAATAATACTTAACATTTTCATATATATATTTTCTTTTTTCCGCATTTCAGTGAGGAAATGTAAAGGTATGATTTCTTAATGAGCATCGTCATGCAATAATGTTCATTTCTACAAAATAAACACTCACCTGCATTTTACAATAAAAATCCCCTGAAGCACTTTGGGACATTTCAACCACGTGATAAATTGCATGGAGAGTGTGTTTTTGCTTTTTGTTTATCCCTTAATTTTTCTGGAAAGTGTAATTTTGCACAAATAATCCTTTGCTTTGCCTTGACCTTTCGAGCCTAACCTCTGGCATAGTTATGGTTATCCCAGTTAGATTTCAGAACATGCCGACCACAAGGCAGTGAGTTTTTATGGGGGGTTAAGATGTCAGGATGTTGTGGTATTGTGAAATTCCCAATTTTTTTGAGGAGGGGATCTAGTATTTTGTTATGCGTTATATGCATACCGATCGCCGAGAACTTCTAATGCTCAGAAGGACTTAATTTGCACTGATTAAGTTTGCAAAGTTTCCTCTCAACATACTGCTCACTTCCAGTGAAATTCTTTGGCTGAGGTCTCAGAGTGTGGCGGTCACTGGAATGTGACTAATGCGGAGCATTTCCAAATGTATGCAGTGCTGCTAAATGAAATAAACAAAGGCCCATTTTATAACTGTCAAAGAACCTTTTGTGATTATCGGGTGGGGAAAAAAACACAGTGAAAAGCTGTCAATTCTATTATAAAGTTTGACATTCCACACATGGTCCTTTTGAGTAATGAAGTTAGCCTTTTTTCCCCTCATCCACAGTGTTCAACTTTCCTTGTCCCCAAACAGCCACCAGCTGATGCTAAAGTGTTGGGCACGTGAACCCCACAAGAGGCCGTCCTTCCGACACATTCAAAGCTGCCTAGAACACCTGAAAAGCAGCCCCCAAGGCAGCCTGAATGCCCTTGTGTACTACAATGACAGCTACAGCAACAGTGACATCTCCCAGGGTATTGTCAATCAAGCATTCGAAGGTAAAAATGTGCCCCATTATTGACTGAACAACTGACAGCATTGCAATCCTTATATAGGAACAATAGGCACAAGGTAGCCTGGTGCTTCTTTAGTCGTTGGAAATGACAGCGCTGTGTCCCTCAACAGTACAGATAACACGGCTGTCCTCGGCCTGACGGGAATTGATACAAATTGGATGTTAATTCTATTGCTGATTCCATTGTCCTGCCATCCGATTGAGCTGCGAGTCCACAGCGCGTCTCTTTTAAAGGAGCATTCCCCAGTTGTTTGTTTAAGCTGAGGCCTAGTGTTGAGCTTCTCATAGCCCTCGCATTCCCAGGTAGCACGTCCACCCTACTTCCTGCAGTGAGGTTTTTATGAGAAGACGGGCAGCCAGCAGAGTGGTTGGCTTTTGGCTGCAGGGTGTCCTGGTTACTGTGTTTCAGTGATTGACAGGGGTTTAGGAGAGTGACAGGGTGACTTTTACATCTGTGTAGTGGCTACTGTCAACTATTTTATTCCCACACTAAACCTTTGTAATTCCTGGTACGCTGGCTGTCCCACGGACCCAAATGCAGATGCCAGACCACTGTGGAGCTATAGTATAGATACATTTTATGAGAAATAATAGTGGTTTAGGGTCATTGCTTAGAGGAATGTAATGATGTTAAGGTTCAATAACAGCTGTTGTCTTAGCAGTTTTTTTTTAAAAGACAGGAAAGATAACGAGTGTTTTTTTAAACAAAGTGTTTTATTATAAAATAACATAAATCAATTAGTAAATGATTGTAAATAAAATAGATAAAATCGGTCATTGGCTTCATGGCTTTTTTGCGGGACATTGCTGTTTGCAAATTGGCTCTCGTGTTCGTCCACAAAATGCACAGTCACAACACATTACTATAAAATCCTGTGAAGCTTTTTCGATTATGTGATAGGGAGCTATGTCAAATCCAAGGATGCTTATTATCTGGAACGCTGTGTTGTATGCATGTGTGATGTGTGTTCATGTGCCTGTGCATTAGTGTGTATGTATCGTGTTTGTTTGGTTGTATTTGTGCCTTTTTTGCTGCTAACTGAGCCAGGCTGACACGCAGTGTATCAGATGGCAATGTGCATTCGGTTTGTTTACGCCTGACATTTTCATTTTCCTCATCATAAACTAATTTTGGTTCAAGTGTATGATGACTGCTTGGACCATAATTATATCAGTTCATCTACAAAATGGTCGTTTCACTTTACAGTAAATCCTGCGAAACCCTTTGAGATGTTCTGTGACATGAAAAGCACTCTGGTGAAATGCAAGGATTATTATTGTTTCTTCTTACGTTAGTACATTGTTGGAAAGATGAATGAATTATGTAGAAATGAGTGGCAGAATCTCTTAACTAACATCAGTAGGTTTTTATGAACCCCACTGTTTGAGGAATGAGCTATGAACAACAATTAGACAAGCAAGGACTGTTCATTCTTGAGAGAAGATAACTCAGAGATGTATAAAATCATAGAGTTGCATAAAATTTTAAATAGGCTTGATAAAAACCCAGATCAATACTTTAGGATGCAACAAGACAACAAGAGGACATAGGTTTAGAGTTGGAAAGGACAATTTCAGGGCAGACAGCAGGACATTTTTCTATACTCAGAGAATAATCAATGACTGGAACAGGTTGCTAGGAAAGGTGGTAGAGGCTGGAATATAACTCATTGAAAAAGCTCGCTGCTGCAATGGGGGACCATGGTAGATGAATGTTCTGGAGGGACAAAATTGGATGAGCCAAAGAGCCTTTCTCATTGAAACCAATCTTGTGAAACTGCAATGAAGAGGTTGGATGTAGTTTAAAGCAAAATACGAAGAGATATGGCAATCCATGACATCCAAAGGCCACAGAACAGTCGCCCCCTTCCTTGCCTCCTTCAAAACCTATCTCAAGTCCCTCCTCTTTGACCACGCCTTTGGTCACCTTCCTACCCTTCACTCCTCCTAATCCCAACCACCAGCTCGGGTGCGAATCCTTGACTGTCCAGCGTCTTGGGACGTCCCCCTGACATGAAAGGCGCTATAGAAATTTAATTTGTTGCTGTTGTTGTTGTTGGTCAGTACTTTGGCAATGTATTTAAAGGCTTAGGTAGTATCTTTCCAATGCCTTGCCACTAGAAGCTCTGGTTTAGTGTTGGAACCAGTTTGCTCACGATGCAGCGATATCTCCTCCATAGAATAAATAATAATCCTTGCATTTGTTATTGTAGCTTCTTTCACATCGGGAGGATGTCTCAAAACCCTTCACAGGATACACTGCAACGTGTAGCCCCTGGGTAGTATGTTGCCAAACGCCTACAAATGCTTTGAATGGACAATAGTCTGCATTAATATAAAGATGCTATTCATCAGTTCTTGCCAGCTTCTCGTGGCAGGACATAACAAATCGCAGTCATTTGGTGAATCCATAACCACTGAATCATTTCTGGTTTTGTTTAACTGGTGTATATTTCAGTATCGACTCGTGTGTGTGTGTGTGTGTGTGTGTTTATGCTGTCCACTGGATTTGCTCTATGTCTGTCAGAGTAGAGGAGCCAGTAACTGGATCAGATGCAGTTTCTCTAATAGATCCATCTGCAGTTTAATGGCACAGTTGCCTATCACACATACAGTACACATTTCCTCCAGTGTCCTATGTAATAAACATCTTTACGACACAAGGTTTATTTTGGGCATTGCTCAAATTGCTCTCAGAGGAGATCACCTCCCCTTTCAACCTGGTTCAGTGTTAAACTATGCCGTTGTTCAGTTCTGAGATGCTAAATGCAGGTTGTTTGTTGTTGCTCTGAATGAAAAGTGAAATTCAAGTTGGAAATGTGCAACCAATACAGTTAACGCAACATACTGATTTTGTAAAGGTCTTGCACGTTGGCATGTTTCTGGCATGTGTAAAATAAAACATTTGGCTTTATGTAATAAACCTATGAGACTTCTGCAATGGGAATTTGCAGGACACAACAAGAGAAATGGGCTTTCATTGTGTCCAATGGGACATCGCTGATCCAGATGTCTCATTGCATGTTTGTGGGTTTATTCGGGCCCGTTACTTAGCAAGCATGTTTGTTTCAATAAGGGTCAGAACAGTAGAAGATTATACCCTGCAATGTTTTGTAGTCTTTAGTTACAAACTCAGCCGTTGTTACAGCAACAGAGAATAAATCTGACCATGTTTCAGTCGAAAGCCAACTGACTTCAGAAGCCTTGTCCGTCAGCAGTCTAATTTATCATACAAATGCCTTATCTAATAAAACGTCCGTCTATCAGTAATACAAAACCTGGCCACTGATGTGCAGCTGAAACTTAGTTGTGCTCACAGTGTAGAGTGATTGCAAAAAGGTTGCGGCATCGTTATTTTCATTTGTAGAGTAATCATGTGCTGGTGTATTCAGACAATAAAAGCGTCAACACTGCTCTAAAAGTACCGTGCAGCAATGAAATTATGATTATTGCATCGATTATGAATAGGACAATGTTCACGAAGGAATACACAGCATTTGAAAAATGTCAGATGATTTCAACCAGCGTTCCGTTAACTAATTTCTTAAATAGGATTTTCTTCAGTGCATGAAACCAGGAATATTGGATCCACAATATTAACAATATTAATCCTTGTATTTGATTTAGCGCCTTATTTGTTCAGATGTCTCAAAGCGCTTCTGTAAAGTGAATGTATATTTCCCCCAAACAATCACGAATTGAGTGACCAAATTATTATTATTATTATTGTTTTTAAAGTTTTGATTATGTATTTTTATGGGTGAAACGTGGCAGCCAATTGCACACAGTAGTGCTCCACAAACAATCGTGGATTGAGTGACCAATTTTTTTTAGGATTTATTTCCCCCAGAAAGCAATCCGACAATCGAATAACAATTGGGTTCCTGATTACCACTCGGTAAACAGAGGCGTGTGGCATAAGGGAACTTGCCTAAGGTTTCGCCCCAGCTGGAAATTAAACCTGGGTCCTCTCACTTGGGAGGCGAGTGCTCTAACAACTACACTATAAGCTCTAACGACACCATATTAAAAGAGACTGTCGTTGGAAAGTGCTGTGCAAATAAATGCTGTGGATCAATTATCGTATGATATTTGGCCCTCGTGCTATTTTCCAACCAATTTAATCTGGTACCAGAGTTAATGAAAATCATCTTTCACTTATTTTTCTGGGTTAACTACCTCTCCTCCTCCTTCTCTTCCCCCTTTGGGACCTTCCCTACATTAGACTCTGACCAAAGGAATGTCTTGACAACTTGCCTCACTGTAGCCTGTGCCAGAGGCTCCTCTGCTCCACAGCCAGTGGGTGGTAGGTGGGCGATCGAAAGCACGGCTGAAGCTGGAATCCCCACTGGGTTTGTTTTTATGGACTCTTTTTTTTGTTCTTGTTGTTCTCTCACATTGTATCTCACCCATCTGTCAATTCAGCCGAGATAAGCAAGTTACCAAACTAGAAAACGCGCATTTCTTCCCAAGGGAGATCATTGTCCCCTTTCTGCGTGGAAATAAGTTTCCCGATGCATTTTCTTTTAACTTTTACTTTGCTTTCTTCCCTCCTCCCTTCCCTGCCTTCCACACGCCCTCATCTTGCAAATGAATTGTTGGCAGATTAATCTTGTGAAAATAAAAACTCCTCTCAGCGAGCGTGGCAGTGTACAGCAGCGAGAATGTTTCGAACGCGGTGTTCACCTTCAATTTTTTTCCATTTTTTTTATTTTAAAAAAAAAGAAAATCGCGCGAGTGGCTTCAATGCCGCGCGACTTGGTGTTAAACCGGTCTTTCACATGATACCATTTAATAAATGCAACAACAACTTGCATTAATATAGCGCCCTTTACTCTGGGTAGCGCCCCGGAGCACTTCAGGTTGGTGGAGTCTGACAACCAGCCGGGCGAGAGCAATGGATTCACAACGCCTAGAATGCTAATGTTTAGTTTTGTGCTCTGATAAATTATCGTCGAGAATCTGACAGTACTTAACGGCTGTTAAATAAGATACTTAGAATTCCTGCATGAGGCACTCCTTCCCTATCGATTCTCAATGAGCCCGAGTGGTCCTACCCTCCGCCGGTTGACAAAAACTGACAGAACGTTATTAAATGGAAACAGTACAGCGTTACTTCTCAGTTTCACCCACCGATAGTTTGGCGCCAGAGGAAATGAATGCCAGCGAGATCCAAATATATTCTGCCGTGAATCTATGGCAAAGGTTTGAGAACAGTTGACAGCACAAAGCAACTAATGTTCAGCACAACTGGGTGCTGCTGTATAATTCAGATTGCTGTACAATAGATGCTATGTGGTCGTCTTTGACTATGAATTTCGATACAAGGTTTATGCAGCTGTACCTGTGGACCTTTCCCTTGGATCGAGGGGGTTGAAATTTTTGTTTTGGAGCTGTGTGTGGATTCTGCTGTTTGTTATTTGGAAGTTCTAACTACTTATATAATAACCATAAGAATAATCCTTGCATTTGAAATAACGCCTTATCGCGCCCTCGAGACACCTCAAAGTGCTTCATAGAATAATACCGTAAAGTGAATTGGTTGCATGTTCTTTTGCTGGTGTAACTTTCTTGATGAAAATATGATGAAAATCGTACCGTTTGCATTGAGTTTTGTTTTGAGTGGCATTGTACTGGCACGTGAATACAATACAATTTACGTTTATATAGTGCGTTTACTTTGGTTGGATATTAATGTAATAATAATAATCCTTGCAATTTGTATAATGCTTTTCGTGTAATGCTTGTCTTTCATGCAACATCTTAGCGCGTTGAAACATCTCGAGGCATGATCGAGAAGGGAACAGAAGGGTTTGGGATAGTATTTGTGTGTAATGTCAGATGTAGACATGGACTATTTGGGCCACGTTACCTGCTGTTCCGCTACCTTTCCCAGATACACTACTACCCCCTGCCTTCGCTCGACTGGCTCCGCCCTCCTCCTTGTCCCACGGATCCTCCGCCCCACCATCGGCGGCCGTGCTTACAGCCACTGCACCCCGAAGCTGTGGAAATTTCTCCCTCAATCCCTTCGCCTTCCCCGTTTTCAGGTCGTGCTTTTCGACTGTGCCTACAGTTACCTGCCCCTAGCTCGGCATCGGGCTCCGCCACTGTTAAGCGCTCCGAGGTGCTGGGCGCTCTATAAATGCAAGTTGTTGTTGTTGCTTTCCTCCTGTAACGTTCCATGTTACTCCTTGTAACTTGGAGGCATTTCATAATGGGTTTGATGGATCTCATCGAATGCGTTCTGAAACAGAGTTAATTTCATCCTATTGTGCACAAGGTCTACACTCTTCTAAGTTATGCTTCGACTTATTTAAAAAGATTTGAAACCTCCTCTCTGGGCTGTTTGCGCAGCAACATTGCTCAGTGTTTTTTTTTAAACCAGTTTTCCTCTTAACGATGTCAATCCCAGTTTTGTGGATAGATTGGCTTCTTAAAACAAAACAAAAAACCCTTAAACACCGGTTTTAAACTTTAAAATGGGGGGCGTGGGGAAAAGACAGGCAAATGGATTGAAAGGATCGTTCTTTAAAAGAGCCACCACAGACATAGCGGTCTGAATGGTCTTCTTCTGTGCTGTACACCAGTCAGACCAGTCCTTGCCGTCACACCATTCCTTGCCAGGCTGCACTGGCTCCCAATTACTAAACGGATCGACTTCAAGATCCTCTCACTTGTTTCCAAATTCCATCAAGCCCTTGCACATCCCTACCTGTCTGATTTGCTTACCCCCTACCCCCACTCCACCACCTGCTGCCTCCGCTCGGCCAGCTCCAGCCTCCTGTTCGTCCCTGGCCCCCTCCGCCCCACCATCGGTGGCCGTGCTTTTAGCCACTACGCTCCAAAGCTTTCGAAATCTCTCCCTCAATCCTTCCGCCTTGCCCCCCTTTCAAATCACACCTAAAGAGCTTCCTTTTTGATTGTGCTTTGGTCACCTCCCCCCCTCCCTCTCCCACTGGCTCGGGGTCAGTCTCTGCCACTGTGAAACGCTCCAGGATTCTACCCCATGTGAAAGGTGCTATATAAATGCAAGTTGCTGTTATTGTACATTTCAATGGTTCTCTATGTAACATCAACAGCTTGCATTTATACAGCGGCCCACGCAAAGGGTAGAATCTTGGAGTGATTGTATTAATCTCTTCGTTGTAAGAGTTACAAATATCCAAACTGCTCTACTTTATTCCCAGTCCAAACTGCTCTACTTCATTCCCAGTCCAAACTGCTCCACTTTATTCTGTTAGTATAATTTACTAACAGAAAGGAAAAGAAAAGACTTGTCAAACCACGAAAATAAAATCTTGTTTTAAGGAGAATTGATTGAAATGTACCCTAGGCTTTCAAAATAAGTCTGACTGTCTTTGGGAACCATGCAAAATACATGGGATAGTGGGTAAAATATTATTGACGACATTTGATATTGAATTTCTCTGTTAAGACTCATTTACACAGCAATATCTTTAATGTACTACAACATCAATATCCATTAACACGCTCAGATGTACAGTTTTGAGTTTGGTGACATCTTATTATAGTTTTCAGAGAGTTCTTTGACATGGTATTGTTTACACTGAATTGTACAGATGGTCTTTAAGCATATGTATTATGTATATATTTTTGCACTGTTTATTTTTTNAACCGGTGTCACCTTTAAAACAAGTAAAATAATCCTGTGAAGAGCTATTTCTTCATGACATGATAAAGTGCCACATTAAATAATAATAATAATGATAATAATAATAATCCTTACATTTGTTATAGAGCCTTTCACATCAGAAGGGCATCTAAAAGTGCTTCACCATTAGACTATGAAGTATAGTGACTGTGTATTTTGTGAGCAAATACAGCAGCCAACTTGCGCACAGAAATGTCCCGCAAACAGCCACAAAGTGAGTGACTAATTTTATTTGGGGGATCATTGGCAAGGATTATTATTATTATGATGACCGGTGGGAGCACCCATTATACCTTTTTGGGCTCCTCTCCCAGACCACACTAAGCTCACTATCCCAGTAGGGAGTTCCTGGACTTCTCCAATGGGAGGATGGGTGCTTGCTGGTGCTGTGAAGGACACTGCAGTGGCGAGGCTGGATATCCAACCCTATCTTTTAGCTCCTCTTCTGCTTGGCTCCCCCCTTCCTTTCCCCCACCCTGAGTTCTCTGCCGCTCTTGTGCTCTCGCACTGCGCCTCTCCACCTGGCTCCAGTGTTTTAACAGCAATATCAAACTTATAGCGCCCTTCATGCGTGGAAATGTTTCGGAGGGCTTAACAGTACCGGAACCCGTTAAGCGCTCCGAGATGCTGCCCCGCCAGACTGGGCACTATATAAATGCGCTCTTTGCGCGCCCTTTGTTTAATAATAATCCTTGCATTTTGATATTGCACCTTATCACTTCATCGAGAAGTCTCAAAGTACTTCACAGGATATGCTGTAAGATGCTGTTGCTGTGGGCATTTTGTAGGAGAATATGGCAGGCAGGTTTCACACAGCAGTGTCCCACAAACAGCCGTGGAGTGAGTGACCAAATTTTTTTAAAAATATGTGGGGAGTGGGAGAGAAACCCACAACAGCCCCACTTTGGTTTCCATTAGAAGAAGTGGAATCCACAGAGGCCTAAGGTACAGCCTAAGGTCTCGGCCCGCTCCATGATCCCCTCCAACCGCACTCCACCACACCCCACGCCCCCTGCACAAGCCTGTTACAATATTAACCGTGACGAATGGCAAAGATGCTGCGAATTTTGGCCTCGGCTTTTTCGTTTAACTTTCTCCTGATCAACCCACCCCCTCCTGGAAATAAACGCACAGTTTTGAGCGACTGCCACCAGTGCACAGCAGAAGACAGTGATCTCATTGTGAACTCTGGAAGCACATGGCATAACTACAGTCAAATGATTGAAGAGCACGACATGCCGAACAGATGTAAAAACTGCGTGATTCATGAGTTTCAGAAGTAAAGTTACATTTTTGCATGTTAGTCACTCCGCCGCTAGAAGAGATGCACTATGCCTGATATTTTCTTATGAGCTGGGGAGCTATTTAAAATATGTAAAAAAAAAGTGTTTCTATTTTAGTGTTTTGGCCAACCGATGTGTTTTCATTACTCTTCAAACCCGACGAAGGCGATGGATTGCAAGCAGTATATGGCCTAGTTAAAGCTTCATCTCCCAATGCCATTTGGTTTCGAACACCAAATAAGAAAAGAGTTGAACCATTCAAAATATTGTGAACAAAATGTGAATTTTCTGATTCATTTGGAGAATCAAACTTTGTGATTAAATTACGTTATTCACAACATTGTGTGAATAACACTCGATTATTATTTATTTAACTAATTTTGGACCAAATTGAATCAAATGCCCCTTTTTTTTGCATCTGCAAAACAGTTTTAAGAAGTTTTTGCAGTGGGTCAAAACTGTCAAGTCAAGATATATGGGTTTGTGTGAGACAGCCCAGAATCTCTTGATTTCAAACTCCTGTAATCTTTTGACGTTGTTTAGAACGGTGAACAGCAACAACAACTTGCATTTATGTAGCGCCCTTCACCCGGAATAGAGTCTCAGAGCGCTGAATAAGAAATTTATTTCTTTAGAATTTTGTAGTTAGCTTTTTCTGAAGTTGAAGAATACGGCGTCAGTCAGTAATTTGTGTATGGTGGGCCAAAGGAGAAGTCTCAAATAAGATTTGGCTCAACTGCCTACAGTCCAGACAGGTTCCTGCAGATCTTTTTGCAGCCCCAAATTCCACCTCATCTTACCCTGTAGCATCAGTTTGTCTTAAAATGTAAGATTATGCAGAACTGTGGAAAATTCTTAAATTCACTCTTAATTTGAAAGCTGATCCTTTTTATGACATCTGGAAAAACAGCTTTCAATTATCCACAATTCTGTGCAACCTTAATGCTGCAGGCAAAATGGTCTTTACGGTCTATGATCTCGGTTGGACGTTAGGTTACTGATTGCTGAGAAGTTGAGGAGAAAAGGGTGGATTGGTAAGAAAAGTGAAAGCTTGAATCAAGATCTCGTTAACAGCCAACTCTCAAATAGAAAGATAGGGTGCCCATGTACATTTGGTATGCTTTCATTACATTATCGTTTGGATACCAGAATGGTCCGGTTTGGATACTCTTAAACACGTTAATGGGTTTCCTTCGTGTGTCAAACACCCCCAAAAATTGCATACGCTATTTTAAAATGATAATAATACTAATCCTTGCATTTGATACAGCACCTAATCACGTTGTCGAGATGTCTCAAAGCGCTTCATAGGATTTACAGTAAAGTGGAGGACTGTGTATTTTGTGGATGAAACATGGCATCCAGTTTGTGCACATCAATGTCTCACAAACAGCCAGGGAGTGAGTGAACTCTTATTTGGGGCCAGGATACCGGGAGAGAGAAACTCTCTTCTCGAATAGTGCCATGGGATCTTTGATGTCCACCTGAACAGACAGACATGACCTGGGTTTAACGTCTCATCCGAAGGACGGATAAAAATATGTCGCTTTCATTACTTTTCAAAATGTCTCCCACCCCACTGATTCTAAAATCACCCCGTGCCCTTTCTGTGTGTCTGTCATGTCCCCTACAAGCTCTGCATCCCTGATCTCCCTGTTACCTGCTGCACATCACTGGGATCTGCTGCCCTCTCCAGGTCTGTGCTCGTTCCTCTTCTCAATTCTGCGCTTTGGCAGAGATTCCTCTACTCCCTCTCCATGTGTGCGAGCTCCCCCCACTCCACACACGCACACACATACACCTCTAATTCATCTAATCAGTCCGTCAGTGTTTCTCGAAGGTCCACTTTGCTATGATCTTTGAGTACCCTGAGATACATCTATTCTCTATCTCCAAAATTACCATTCACAACCCTGAAGATCCCTCTTCTCTCTTTGCCTTTGAGATCTCCCACTTCATTATTCTCATCCCTATTAACCTCCTTCACTTCTCCATGCCTCCAAGACTCCCTGCCCTCTCATCCACTTAGTCAACATTCTAGTCCTGCTTTCATTCTGCCTGTTTCTGATTCTCTTCGTGTCATCTAGCAATGAAGTCTTGTATTTAATGAAGCTTCAGTTTCATGTCATCTTGAGACAGGTCTCATCTTTACAGGATGCCAGGAAGTGTGATCAAACCCAAGATGCCGGACTCGCTTGAAAAAACAGCTTGATACTAAGGGGAGGAGGGAAAGATGGGATTCTGATGAAATCAAATGGGCCGAATGGACTTCTTCATCCAAATAAATCTTGTGATCTTGTGTTTTAGCTGATTAAACCCCAGCAGTATGCCAAAGCATACTTTGGATCCCCAAGCTTTGCTCTTGTCAACCTGCACCTAATACTCTCCGGAATTATGTAAGCAGGATGAGGGAGGGAGATAGTGTGTGCACTCAATTCCACAAGACGCAAGGAAATTTCCATCTGTAGGTAGCCTACAAATATGGTATTTTCAGTCTGGTTTGGGTACTCTTTAAGGACGGTGATGGGTTTCCACACGTGTGGGACACCCGTGTGACCCGAAACCCCCCCAGCTTTTTGATAACATTAAAAGTGTATTTTGCAAATGCACAGGATGCTCAGGTACAAAATGCCCAAATTGGGTCTGTTTATTTGTTTATTTGTTTATTTCCGGCTCGCTTAAAATGCATGTTACTTGGACGGACTAAATTGGGCTTCCCACTCCACAGCAAAGATGATTCCCTACCATCACAATAACCACAGTGATAAAAGCTGTTTAACTGAGGAATTTGACTCCAAAACAGCTGCCATATTTCATGGACTAATGCCTCCCACTTTGTTCTTCAAAGGTACGTTTGAGGGTTATCTGTGTAAGGAAAGTCACCATTGGGGAAATGGAACAAAATTCTGTTTTTGGATGTCACCACGTGGTTACGTCAAACATTCAAAAGATCACAAGATTGGTTTGGATTAAGAAGGCCCTTCAGACCATCCAAACTCATTCCTGAATCACAATCTTGGTCTTAATTTGGAAGCCTGTTTCTTTTTAAGAACTGTGGAAAATTGGCTTCCAAATTATGATTAAATTTAAGAATCGTTCACAAATTCTGTCCCACATTAAATTTTAAAACCAAAATTTGAGAATGGGTGGAATTTTGCGTCTTGAACTCTAAGCCCCCAAAACACAAAGTTACGACACTTCATGGTATATACTGTGAAGAGCTTTGGGGTATCTTCCTGACATGAACGTCTCTATACAATAACAGCAACAAAATTACATTTGTATAGTACCTTTCATGCCGGGAGGATGTCTCAAGGCGCTGGACAATCAGTGTTTATACAAAATTTTAGCTTTGGTTTGACTTGGAAAATTCATTGAATTATTACCAAGCGGCCAGTGTAAATGGAGGATATGTTTAAAGTTGCCCATTTTACAGCATGGCTTGAATTGTTTCAACCGCACCAGTGGAAGCCTGGGCGAGGTTTTCATCAATGTCACCCAGTGGTCAAAGCGGATTCTTATTACCAGAATCAGTTCTGCATGACTGAGCTGGCTGCACCAGCCGCTTGTTTGATTTATGCCACCAGATCTAAACATAGGCGTGATGCCACATTCAGAATATTTTGCAATCCTACAAGTGTTTCAACTTTGTCGTTACATCAAGCCGATCAGATGTCAGTCTGGCTCAGTTAGTAGTCATCTCATTACTGAGTCAGAAGGTTGCAGTTCCAGCTTCCAGTCGGGACTTTGAGCTCTTAGTCTAAACCGATACCCCCAGTGCAATGCTGGGGGTGGAAATGCTGCATCATCGGAGGCGCCATTCTTCGGAAGAGATGTGAAACTGAGGTCCTCTATTTGCCTGTTCTAAGTGCTCCGACACGCCGTCCGGAGTGAAGGGCGTTATGTTATTGCGAGTTCTTGTCGTTGGGCGTTAAAGATTCTGCAATACCATTTGAAAAGAGAAGAGTGTTTCTCCTGGTGTTCTGGGCAAGCAGACACTGCTGTGTGCAAATTGTTTGCCACATTGAACTCCAAAAAATAGTCACTACAATCTACATTAGATCCTGTAAAAAAAAAGAAAAAAAAGTGCTTTGAGACTTTTCGAAGATATGATAAGGCGCTGTATCAAATGTAAGGACATTTTCTATTATTTTCTTAACAGAGTAAATCATTTTAACTTTGGCTAGCGTCATGTGCAAGTGCTCATTTCTGTGTTTTTTTAATGTAAAATTTGTGCAGTTTCCCTAAAGTCGTGTTCCACTTTCTGTGAACATACTATCCACAGTATTATTATTATTATGATGATGATATCCATGGGGAGAAATAAAGGCATCTTGTCTAATGAATGCACAAGCTGACAAGTGAAAAGGAGAGACTGTATGACAGACATAAGGACCCTTTGCTGAGTTTCTCATAATATTTGGCTTTCCTGCCACAATCGGCTAAAGGGTTTGGCTTATTGATTAATGATCACATTTTAAAATAATACATTTCTATCTGTAGCACCATTTTGACGGAGCTTTTAGTTATCTTTCCCCTCCCCACCCTCTTCAATTCAGCTCCAGCCCACCGCCCCCCCACCCCAAGCTCGGATGCTCAGCTAGCAGTGTCAAGTGCTCTTAAGATTTGCTCCTGACGTGAAAGGCAGTGTATAAATGTCAGTTGTGTTGTATTTAAAAGAAAGGATAGATGGAATAACACGTCAAACGAAGGGATGTTGAAATTGTGTTTTTACAGAATTGATTGATGTTTCGGAAATAAAAATCCCTCCCACCCAAAAAAAAAATTCAGGTCACTCAATCCACTGTTTGTGGGGACACTGCTGTGCGCAATTGGCTGCTGCGGTTCACCCGTATAATACAAGTCGATCCAATTTATAATATGTTCTGTTAAATGCTTCAATGACGTGATAAGCTGCTATATTTGAAGCAACGGTTATTTTAACACTTATATATAGATTCTTTGGAAACGAGGAGAAATGACGCCTGCGTTTTTTTTTCTTCAAGAACTTTTCAAAGCCACGATAAGGTGTTGTGTCAAATACGATGTCCTTTTGCCCCCTCTGTGTTTCAGGAGAGGAGTGTCAGAGGCAGAGAGTCGGTGACCAACGTTCCTCTGGGGTAATGGTGACGTCAGTGGCCGACGAGGAAGGTAGTGACCTTCATTATGTCTCCTACCGTCCCGCCCCTCGTCCCGGCTCGAGGACAGAGTCAATCGGACGGAGGAGTGAATCAAACGCGCGGCAAGAGGGAACAGTCAACTACGCCTATATCGTCAGCGAGGAAGACCGAGAGCCTGGGGCAAGGATAGAGAACATGTGTTCGCTTGGGGATCTCGATGGAAACGCCTCCAGGCAGGGCCTGGCAACCTGCGCCGCGACAGATTCGGCGCACAGAGACACCAGGCGCTACAGTGTGCACCGTGCTATAAAGCACCCAGCAACCAAGTCGCAACAACCGGAAAATAAATCCATTTCTGCACCACCCGTGGAGTCGAAATTTCCCACCGGCAGCGTCAGATCTGGTTTAGACGGCGTGGCCTCTCCATTCCTCTGCTACGCCACAGTGGAGTGGGAGAGCACAACAGGACTGGAGCGAGAGTGCAACGGCGTGGAATGCGCAGAGAGTGGGCTGAAGAGAGCCGCGGAAGAGAGCTGCGTGCATGCCCCTGAAATCAGTGATGCCTCCAAAAGCTCAGTAAACCCAGATGGAGGGCTGGAGTCAAAAGCACTGTGCGGGAAAAATGCTGGTAACTTAATCAACAGTGAAACCGTCGAAAGACCCATTAGCCAGTGTAATCCCTCGGAAGCCTGTGCTGCTTCAGAAGACTCGGACTCTGTCCCTATCTGAAACCCATTGGATTTTATTTTGTCTCAGTTCAATACCGAGCTCCCCAGCGACACGGCGCGCTGTAGGTGAGCCTTCGACGTTTCATTTGTGGAGAGCTTCGGTTTAGCCGCTTTGCATTTTGTAATCACGAGTGATATAAGTTCACAAATCAACCTTGTTGGTTCTTTTGGTTTTTTTAAATGATTTTGAGAAAACGCATAATTTTTTTTAGCGGGATTTTTTTTCCCCTACCTGTCAAAGGTCGAGGCTTGAAGGGGGTATGGGGTTAGTGAGGCCAGGGCGGTGGAACTGAAAGTGCAGCTTACTCTGGGAGCCTTTGCAGACTCAAGAACCGTCGAATGGCCTCCTTCTGCATTGCAAATTTTTAGGATCCAGAAGCACTATTGCAGCCCCCACAACCCCTCTAGGTCTGTAAGTGCTGTGAATTCCCTCTTGAATAAGAGGCAACGTTTACAGATCAACAACTTACAACAACTTGGATTTATTAGCGCCCTCCACGTCGGACGGCGTCTCAGAGCGCTTCACAGTAACGGATCCCGGGGCCGAGCCAGGGAGGGGGGTGGGGAAGAAGGTGACCAAAGGTGCGGTCGAAAAGAAAGATCACGTAATGAGCTCCTTACGAGTGCGTCTCCCGTCACTTAACCATTGCGCACTATTTTCAGCAAAATAAATTAGTTGAACATAATGGAGCTGAGTTGGGGCAGGACCAGGCGCGCGGTACCAGTTGAGCCTTTACACCACCGCCCTTGTGCTATTTAGTTCTGCTTATTGAACACCTCACTCAACGCAGGTTGGGAGCGAAGAGATGCTTCGCACTCTGCGGTGTGATCGTTGGTTACTTGACTGGCAGGTGTTTAGTGGTTTGACTCTCCAACTGTAATGAGGCACACTGTGGCCCCAGCACCGACAGCTAAAGCTTAAGAACCGAATGATCAGCTGCCCTACCACAACTTGGTAACAAAACTGAACAAGGGGAGGTGGGATTTAGAGCGCCAGCTCCAGTGGTAGAGCTAACACCAGCAGAAACACGCCAGGCAGAACGACTTCCCTCTGTGCTATAAAAATTTTCCACGATTCTATGAAAACGAAGCGATGTCAATGGATCATGAAATCGGGGGTCATATCCACTCAAAATTCTCACGTTTTAAAAATGAACCAGTAACTAAAATGACCTTCACAGAATAGAGCGATCGTCACAGGATAGTTTTTAAACTGCTTTTCGGTCCTGAGAGACCCAAGTTAACACCACATGAAACTTTACTGCTTGAATCACCTTCAAGTGAATTGACTGTATATTTTGTGGGGGAATCGCGGCAGCCAATTGCGCACAGCAGTGTCCCACAACAGTCGTGGATTAAGTGACTAAATTATTAAGTGACCAAATTATTATTGTTGTTTATTTCGTTTTGCAAAAGCCTGGAAAAGCTAGGTAAACAGTGGCACCAGGAGTAAGGAAACATGTCCAACGTTTTGCCCCCGAACCCGGGTCCTCTTGCTTGGGAGGCGAGTGCTCTAATCACTACCCTACAGAACTCCATACATATTGGATGTATTGCTAGCACTGAAACAGTCAGTTCAATCCCTCGTGCCTGTGCTCTCTCAAGTCCTGTTCTCATGACCTCCCCTCCCCACCCCTACCCTTTTATGCTTCTACTTTTCAGAATTTTATCTCATTTGCCGTACAAATACACACTTAACAATAAAAATAATTACTAATAATCCTTGCACTTGATACAGCGCCATTTACATCAGGAGGACATCTCAAAGTACTTTGCAGGATTTATTGTAAAGTGAAGTGGCTGTATTTGTAGGCAAACACGGCAGCCGATTTACGCACAGCAATGTCCCCAAAACAGTAGTGAAGTGAATGACCAATTGTATCTGTGGGATTATTGGCCAGGACAGCAGGAGAAACTTCCTTCTCTTTTTAGAATAGTCCCATGGGGTATTTAATGTCTGCAATAATAACTTGCATTTATATGCGCCCCTTGACACGGGTAGTGACTTGGAGCACTTACTGTGCACCTGAGCAGGCAGACAGGATCTCAGTTTAATGTCTCATCTGAAGAACGGCACTTCCAATAATGTGGTGTGCCCACGCACTACATTGGAGTGTCAACCTGGACATTACAGAAACGTCTGAGGTGCTTTGATGAGACGTTTTGACATGATAAGGTTCCATATTAAAATGCAAGGATTATTATCAGCGGTAGTAGTATTATTAAAAGCTCCAGGTCGGAGCTCTGTGTCCCAACAATTCTCTGTGTGTAAAAGAAAAATGTTCTCCTAATCTCTGTCTTAGTTGTAACTTAAAAATCATATCATGAGTCTCTCCTCTTGCCCCCACCCCACCCCCAAACACACACACACACACACAATAATGCATGAACTTGATAAGAGCAAATAAGATGCCGATTGTCAATGTGCCCACTTAAATCGTAGGTGCATTGCATTTTAAAGAGTAATCAAGCACTGGCTTTGCGAATGTGCCTTTATCCTCTGTGAACTTGACACCAGTGACAGAAATCTGGCAGATCCCATCGTGACAACATCAGCACTGCGTTTCACTGTGAAAATATGGATTACCGAATCCTGTCATTTGGGGTTTGAAATTGATTGATGTGATTTCATTTCATTTGTTTAACTCGAAACAACTAGGAAATTGTTGACCCATTGACTTCACCGTAACTCATTCCATTGCAATAAGTAGACGGAGGCTACGATTTTTTTTTGGTCTTCTCCTGGCCAACAAGCCCCCAAATCGTTCACCGCACGGCTGTCTGCGGGACATTGTTGTGTGCAAATTGGCTGTCATGTTTGCCCATAAAAATCACTACCCTTTACAGTATGTTCTGTGAAGCGCTTTGAGATGTCTTCCTGATGTGAATGGGGCTATAGCAAATGTAAGGATTATTATTACTAAGCAGGGAGCATTTTGCAGACTTTGAGGCAGCAACGGAGGGTTCAGCATGTGATTCGGGCAGTGGAGGAATCAGTCGGTCTTATTATTCAGCTCCAATTGTTCCTCGCTGAATTGGTTTTGTCTTTACGCTGACGAGCAACAGCACCGCTTCCTTTTGGGGCAGACAAAAGGTGGATTCGCTGGCATATGTTGCACAGAAGGGGGATGGCAGGGAGGAAGCAAATTAGCAACAGAACGATCACTGAGAATTAACGATGTTTTAGCGTGTGTGTATATAGGTGAAGCTTAACTTGAGCAACGGAAAAATGAAAACCTTCTACAGCTTCCATATGGCCTGGTACCTTAAAAGGCTTGTAATGTTTATGAACCTTCGAGCTTCAAACAGCTGGCATTGTGTTTGTGATTGTTAGCAAAGTCATCTGTCTAATTATACAGGAATGTAGTAAAATCCGTGTTATGTTTTGACAGCTCAGTCCCCTTAAGGAGTTCCCTTTAGGCTGCCAATTAGACCCAGGCTAGAGGAAACACTTGTAGAAATGATTTTGTGTCAAACAAATAAATTTTTGAGTCATTACTGCACTTTTTTGCTAGCTATAGTTAAGAAATGGACACTTTAAATGCTGGCTCCCTCACACTGGTACGCTTTGGATTTTGAATGTAACTTTTCTTTTAACAATTCTTCCTACACGACCCAGAGACACTGGTTTTATACATAATATATATAATCTTTTTTTAAAAAAAGAATCAAATGTATACCCTGTGTAATGCAATGAGAATTTAATAGCAAAAACGTTTGTGGTAGAATATATTATTTGGGAAAGATTTATTTTGAGAAAAAGAAATGTCGAAGGTGTGCCACAGTATTTGAATGTAACTCTGTAAAATGATTTCAACAAGGCATTAAATGAAAGCAATGCATTTGCATCAAAGACATTGTGTGTGACTAATTTCCACAAACTGATTTCCAGTAGTTGACTCACAAAAGCTTTAAACACTTCAATTTTTTCTCACTGACTGCTCTGGGATTCATTTATGTGGAAAGCACAAAGGTGGATTACAGTGTGTTATTTTTCGATAGGCACACATGAGTTATGAGGTGAGGGTCACAAATGTTTTTATTATATGTATCGTAAACCACCATTGCTTGTTATGAAACCAAAGTTCCGGCTAGGATTACAAGACGGTAAAGATCTTGTGCTGTTCTGCAGGTGAGGGTGAGAGGAGAGACACCACTGTTATGTCAAAGGTTTTCTGCAGACTAAACTGTTATCGCAGTGAAGTTTTACAAGGTCAGAATTTTCCACAAGAGTGTTGAATGACGCCCAACATTTCTGAAGCGTTTCTAAGGTATTAAGCACTCCGAGACTCTGCCCCGCGTGAAGGGCACAATACAAGTGCAAGTTGTTGTTGTGGTCGTAATCTTCACGAAAGACCTGAGGCTCAGAAACTCCTTGGAAACGTCATTTTTGTGAAGGTTCCAGCAAACACAGATGTATCTTTTATCCTGGTGCACAAATTGGCTGCTCGGTTTATTATTGTGAATTTCTGGCTTGCAGGTCAAAATACCTCACCGACCAAGGTATTTCAAGCAATAAAAAAATGTTAAATATTACTTTCTCAAACTGCAGAATCGAAGCCGCAATTTTTTTTGTTAAAAAAGTAGTTTTAAACCCAGCGGACTGGAGGTGAGTGGAGTTCATCTGGTTTTAACGGAAATTAAGCGCTCTTGAGACGCTATCCTGCGTGGAGGGCGCTATTATAAGCGCAAGTTGTTGTTGTTTTAAGGCGACATGTATGGTTAAAGTACGCAATAAGCCTAAAGATTGTTCATGGTCATCTCCCCCTTTCTCCACGCCCCCCCCCACCCCACTTGGTGTCCAACCCCGCCATTATGCAGCGCTCCGAGATGCTATCCTGCACGAAGGATACTATACAAATGCAAATTGCTGCTGCTGTTCATCAAGCAGTCTGGGTTCTCAATAAGGAATTTAGATAGTCTTAATCTATAGGCCAATGTCCTACTTAATAAATTGCCTTCACGTCTACATGAGGGAGAACAGAATAGAGGGGTTGGGAGAGTGCATTAAGAGGGGTGGAGGCTCATGTCGAATGTAAACACCAGCATGGGCTTGTTGGGCTGAATGACCTGTTTCCATGATGTAACAGGCAATGTAATTCTATGTAATAAGGTGACTCCAGCTGGACAGCTTCTGTGAAACCAAATGCTGCATTCTGGTAAGCTTACGCAGTTATTTATTTTTCTTCATATGTGTATGATTGTGGAAAAACCTGAGCTAAAGGAAACATGATGTATTACTGGGCTGATTTTATTTTAATGAAAATTAAAACAGCATTGGTTAAGAAAATCTGATTGAACAATCGTCATTAACTCCCTACAACCCAAAACAATTTGAAATACTTGCTACGTGTGTGTGTGTGTGTTTTAAAAGAATACAATCTAAAGTTCTCAACCGTCAACAGAGATTAAACATCGACTAAGGAGATTTGAGCATGGTACACCACAGAACATTCATTTCTGACTTAATTTCATGATTTTGGAATAAAGAAAATCTTATTTCAAAAGATGACATCTGGACAGAGAGCAAACAGGTTCAAAATGTTGATTTCCTTATTTCACATAATTTAATGATCGACTTTCCATTAGTTCACTTGAAAACTGCAGTGATCTTCCCTTAACAATAATGATAATAATCCTTGCATTTGTTATAGCACCTTTTTCACCCCCTTGAGACGTTCACAGAATATAGTGTAAAGAGAATTGACTGTATATTTTTGTGGGCGTTCATATAATAATCCTTGCCTTTTGAATGAATGGATAATCAACAACCTGTTTGCTCTCTGTCCATGTGCCATTTTGTGAAATAAGATTTTGTTTATTCCAAAACTATTAAATCCTTGTATCCTGCTGTGCACAATTGGCTACCGCATTTCGCCCTCAAAATATACAGTCCCTACCCTTTACAGTATATCCTGTGAAGCGCTTTGAGAAGTGCCTTTGTGGGGAAAAGTGGGGCTTGAGGGGGAAACTTAAAGACAGAAAAAGGGTGAGGCAGAGTGGTAGAGGGAGAGTGTTCCAAAGGTTAGAGATTACTTTTCAACTCTTATGAGCAAATGATTCCCTAAATGAAAGTGGAGTTAATCGGACAGCTGTTCAGTAATGCATCTGGAAGATTAATTAATGGGATTTGCCGCTGTGCAGTCAACTTACTACAACTAGTCACTTGCAGGTTTGAAAAACAAATCACCGTTCCAGCACTCTAATGGGATAGCTTGAAAATGTACAGCTTTCCATGTGTGCACTTTGTAACATCTTTGCTGATTGCAGTTCATGACACATAATTATTTTTTAAAGACGCAAGTATTTTCCATTGTGCTTAGAAAAAAGGTTCTCATCGAAAAGATGTTCCAAAGCGTTTCACAGAATTTACTGTGAAGTGTTGTGACTGCGTATATTGTAGGTGAACCCAACAGCTACTTTGCACAAGACAATGTCCCACAAACAGCCATCACCTTAAACTTAGGCCTTGCAACAGTTCAATCTGCCAGTGAGAATAACACTGACTCTTGTTCATATCCTTGTACAAATGGTATTCCACTGCTCACTTAGTCAGAGACACAGCGATTGGATTAAACTTTCAGGGGGCCTAATTTTTAATATAGTAAAATAATTTGGAATGTATTTTTCACTGCATTGCATTAAAACACACTAAGGATCTGAGACTCTGAGTAGAATACGGGACACATGACTTTTGCCCTGAAATGCAAGAATGCATTTTAGCATGATTAGTGTTGTATTACATGTACTCCAATTTTGCTGTGGGTCCTGCTTGTATTAAGTGACCTGTCTGGTGCCAAATGCCAACTATTAAAATGGGCAAATAGCTGCTGGAAACTGCAGCAATAGCAGAGTTTCCCAAACACAAAAAGCAAACGTTAAACATTTTAAAAAGCAAACTCTAAAGTAATCACATCCTGCACCGCTGTTGGTGGGAGCTTCCTGACTGACTATTCCCATCTGCTTTCTTGAAGGATGTTTGTGGCAATCTGAGGCTAGGCCCCATCCCACAAAAGCAAGATGGAGAAAAGTGCCATTTGGAGCCTCAAGCCTATTCCCTCTACAATGACTGTATGCAGTCTGGTGTATCATGTATTGATCCCACCGTTATCAACAGGCCATCAAATACAATTGGAAATGGATATGAATGTTAATGGGAGCAGTGAATCATATCAGGTTTTGAGGTTATTACGAATGTTGAAAGGGTGCATAAACAACTACTGCATTTACTGTGCAAAATTTGTTTAAGGAATTATTACCCTCAGAAAAGCAATCCGCCCATCAACTAACAACCGGGTTCCTATTTACTGCTAGGTAAACAGCGGTGTGGGGAGTAACAAAACTTGCCCATCGTTTCATCCTGCCGGGAATCGAACCGAGGTCTCTCGCTTGCGAGGCAAGTAGTCTAACCACTGACCTGCAATACTGAAGGTTAATGAGGTGAGTGGATATTTTCTGGGACCTTGTCGCCAGGCTATTGATGTTGCAAAGCATAACTGGTTCACTCAACCATCCAATGATTGGCATATCACTGCAAAGTACCTGGAAGAAGTGACCCCCACCAATCGAGAAAAGCACTATTTGACACCTTAAGCCTATTACCTGCACAGTGACTGTGTGCAGTCTGATGTATCACATGTTGATCCAAACATTTTCAAAAGGCCAGCAAATACAATTGGAAATGGATGTGAATGTTAACGGGAGCAGTGAATCACATCAGTTTTTTGAGGTTAGTACAAATTTTGAAAGTGTGCATAACCAACTACTGCATTTACTGTGCAAAAATAGTATGTATATCCTTTGAATTGATGCTTTCAAAGATTGACCATATTTGCTGATAATCAATAAGAACTGCATTGTAGTGTTGATGAAGAATAATATCACAAAGGCAATCTGATATTATAATAATAATAATCATAATAATCCTTGCACTTGGTCCAGCGCCTTTCACATCAAGAATACATCCCAAAGCGCTTCACAGGATGTATTGCAAAGTGGAGAGACTCAGTATTTTGTAGTTGAAAGTAGCAGCCAGTTTGTGCACAGCAATGTCCCAAAAACAGCCCTGGAACGAGTAACCATTTTTTGTTTTATTTGGGGGATTGTTGACCGGGACACCGGGAGAAACTCCCTTCTCTTTTGGAGTTGTGCAATGGTAACTTTAAGGTCCATCTGAACAGGGAGACAGGACCTTGGTTTTTAACGTCACATCCAAGGGACCAGATAAATATACAGTGTTACCAAATGCTTCATTCTCCCATTCAACCACAACGTTGATCATTAACTCTGTTTAATTAGATTATTTAATTAAACTCTTCCTATGCCCAAAAGTTATAGTTGTCTATATTTTACTTTTTGGTTATGACTTGACCGATCTCGGACACCTGAAAATGTTTGACTTACGTTTTTTTCCTTCTTTCTTGCAATAATTAGTGGGAAATCCTGTTGCGGGCGAGAAATCTGTGTGCCTGGATGGGGATGTGTGGAAACAGAAAGGGGTTCTGGTCTGTTCTAATCTGGTCTCCACTCTGAAACACTCTTCTACATGAAGGGCGTGATATAAATGCATTGTGTTGTTGTTGTCCACGACCTGGTGCCTCTGCTCAGCTGGTTCTGGCCTCCTGCACGATCCTTGTCCCCTCCGCTCCTCCATCAGCAGCCTCACTTTCAGCCATTACGCCCCTCCGCTTTGGAACTCTCTCCCCCAATCCCTCCGCCTTGCCCCCTCTTTCCCCTCTTTGAGTTCACAAATGACGACCTTTCTCTTCGACCGTGCTTACGGGGTCCTCTTCCCTCCCTCCCCCCAGCTCGAAGTAGGGCTCCGCCACTGTCAAGCGCTTCGAGACTCTGCCCTTGCGTGAAGGCCACGACATATATGCAAGATGTTGTTACGTGTTGTTTGACTGTGTTAACAGTAAACAGCGAGATCTCTAGTCCATGCTGTAATTCCAGGGAAAGCCTGACGATTCACTCGCTGCGTTTATTAATGACTTTATGAAAATCACCACGTGGTCAGGAGTAGCCATTTTCATGCACAAATGTGTGCAGTTCGAGGGCGACGGTAGTGCACCAGTGTTGGGAACAAGTTAAAATCGTCAAATCCGTTTGGTTTCTCACTGATTGCCTTGTGCAGAATCGGTGCCGAGATATCAAGTGGCGTAGCAGCAGCAGGCACGGCTCACTTCACATTGCACACACACCCACACACACACACATTCACAGGATTTATACAATCGGAGGAGACAGATCATGTGGCAAAGTCACTACAAAGCAAATGTGTTTTTTTTNGCATGGGACACCACCGTGCTTTAGCAGCTGTGCCGCTGGGTTGCAGATGTTTGGTATTTTACAGTTGGTAACGCTTTAGGACACAGTAAATCTCGGCATGCGTGATCTTCATTGATCTGCCTCTCAGAACTGGGTGTCCATCACAGACTCCTTCTGACTGGCTGTGGCCCTTCCCATATCACTGGAAAGACATAGAGATTCGCCCCAGTATTTAGCAATAAACCCTGTTCTGTTTTTATATACAGTATTTGTCTTGTGGGATAATTGGTGGTTGGTTAGGGTTAGTGTTGACAGAATTTGGGCTTAAAGTCTTTATTCTTCTCCCTCCAAACAACACACACACACACAACGTGCTAGTTTCAAATTCCTGAATTGTTTTAACCGCTGCGTTTTTAGGGTTAGATGTTAACTTGTTAGGAATGTAGAGATTTATTTTCAAATCTGTGGCGAATAGAATATTCTGCTCTTTGGTGTGTCGAATTGTTTTAAAATCTGTGGCACGTAGAATATTTCACTTTTTTGTTATTGTTATTGTTTTCTTTGAAAACCTGTGGCATACAGAATATTCTGCTTTTATCGTGTTGTGTTGTGTTATTGACTTATTTTAACATCTGTGGTGAATAGAGTATTTTGCTTTTACTGTTGTTTGATCACACTTTGCCTGGTGTATTTAACACTTCTTAAGACTTCAATGCACCCTTCTCTCCCTCCGCCATATGCACACACACACACACTGAATGTCCCAGTCTGATTCTCTCCTACACCGCTCTAATGTGAAACATGCCAGACAGAGACTATTGACAGCTGCGGGGATTTTGAACAAACAGAGAACAAATTCATAACGAACTTTCAATTTTTCCCGCAGATGGTTTAAATTTGATCGTCAACTGTTTTCCCTGTACTGAGGAGGAGGGTGTGTACGTTTGTGTGTTGCGTGTGTAAATAAATCAGTTGCTAATTTTTGTTTTGCATAAAGAAAGTGGGAAAAAAATGACTCAAGTTGTTATTTGATCAAAAATGGATCTTAAAATATATTGTGTACTGTGTATACCTGCGATCTGACGAGAGGAATGAATTACGTGGTGTATCCGTCAGCAACATATTGTCTGATGGTTAATTATATTTTCTTGGTGCTATTTGCAACTTGCGGGACATTGCTGTGTGCAAATGGACTGCCGTGTTCACAAATAAAATACACTTTACAATACAACCTGTGAAGCATGTCGAGACAACTTCTTGACATGAAAGGCTCCCTGTCATAAATGTAAGGATTATTACTAGTATTATTAGTTGTATTATTATAATACTGGTTAGTTCAGTAGGAAAAATATAAGCCTTATAAAAGTCCCTATGGTCAGACATAGAATAGTAAGAATGTAGATGCCTTGAATTCAGTTAAAAAAAATCTGAATCATCTCAGTTTATAGTAAAACAAAACAAAGATAAAGAAGCTAAAGCTAAAGAAAATTAAGCTAAACAATTAAAAAGACCGATTTTTAGATATACATTATGCTGTGGCGCTGTTTTATTCTAATCAGAATAAAGTACACAGACTGTTGAACGACATTTAAGAGGAAATTCTCAAACCTTCCGTGGTTTATTGTAAATGGGTGGGGGAGGGGGGAAGAGAGGTGGGAACTCTTGTGTATTTTTAGCTGAAATACAATGAAGTCCCGTCGTGTAAAATGAGTCAATTGTGTTAAAGTGTGTCAAAACAGGTTATTCTGTTCGATCTGTTAAGTATAGCAAATATAGATACAATATGAAATCCCATTGCAGTCACGTATCGCAAGAATGCAATTCACTTAGTGAACAGAGCAGAAAGGCCTTTAACAGAGATCCTGCAAAGCAATAAACTGAGAGGAGGCTGTTTTTCATTATTTTAAGCTAGACAGATATTTTGCTCATTTTAAGGCTGGTGAGGTCATAGCAAAGAATGAAACGTTTTGTGTTACTCAGTGGCCATAAAAAAAAACACATGAAAGGAGGAAAGAGAAATATTAAAATGTTTTTCTACATAAGTGTAATTTGCAAACCATTTTGGCAAAATATTGCCATCATTCTACAACCGTAAATTTAGTAGCAGCAAAAAACTATTAAAATGTATTCCATATTAACTAATAATTAACATATATTAATTATGAGTCGCTCTTGAGATACTATTCAATGTGAAGAGCACTATATAAAATGTAAGTTGTAGTCATCGTTCTTGTATACAACCTGGTGTCTGAAAATGGTATAAATCTTGAGCCCAAGGTCTGGAGTGTACTTTACTGCAGTCCTGGGGGAATTTTGCATTGTTGGAGATGCCATCTTTTAGAAATAGTGTTAAACTGAGGTCCCAACCACCTGTTTTTTCAAGATTCCATGGTACTATTTGAAAACGGAAGAGTGTTTCTCTTGGCGTCCCAGCCAAGAGTATTCTAAATAAATTGGTCAGTCATGTCATGGTTGTGGGGACTTCACTGTGCGTAAATTGCCTTCTGTGTTTGCATACAAATATACCAATCACTGCACTTGGCAGCACTTAAGTATGAAGCACTTCGAGATCTTCCAACATTATAGGCATAGCATTAAATGGAAGGATTGTTATTATTATTGTTTTAATTAATGTCTCCCCCTCTCTCTCTTTTACTTCTCTCAAAGCATGACTGTTCTCCAGCTGAGGGAAAGCAAATGTAGTCCATGGTTTCTGACATTGCTTCTCATCAGCTGGTTTCCCGGAGGTGTGAAAAACCCCTGTAAGATGGTCCTCTCTCTGAATTTCACTTCTTTCCTGTGATAGAGAGTCTGGCTATTATGTGGTGTCTCACCTGATGGCATTTGACGAAAACAGGAGTCCCATGTCGGAAATAATTTATGAGAATCCACAACCTCACAAGATCAGTTTGGATAAAGAAGGCCCTTCAGCCCATCCGATCTCATCCCTCCAGGACACCCACCCTACCCTCCCCATCACAATGGTGAAAACAGGGCACTATGTAACACAATACTGTACATTTAAGTAACACCCTTCACGCCAGTAGAAAGTCTCAAAACGCTTCACACAACTGACTGAGACCTCGTGGTGAAGGGGTGTAGGGGAAGCTGAGGGTGGGGAGCAAAAGGCCAAACACGGTATGACATTATATCAGAATACCAACTAATTTCAATAGTTTGATGCTTATTTGAAAACAAATGTTTTAAAAGTAGGATTTTTTTTTTACGTTGGAATGCAAATTGCAAATTACCACTAGTGATGCATCAGAAGTCGTAATTTTCAACAACAACACCAACAAATCACATTTGTATAGCGCCTTTCACGTGAAGAGGACGTCCCAAGGCGTTGGATGGTCAAGAGATCCGCATCCAAAATAGTGGGTGGGATCACCTAGTTTTTTTGATACCTATTTGCCTACAACATCTTCACTATCCCCTTTCTGCTTCGACTAAACTGCACCAGAAATGCCATAAAGAAAAAAAACAGAAAGATAACCTCTTAAGTCTTCGTTTTATGAAAAATCTGAGAACGAGGATATTTCATGTTCCGTAGCCTTCAGACTCAGAATATTTCATGGGCTTCAGACTAAAAATTAAGTTGTGCAAAATTTTGGATAATGCCCCAATTAAGTCTGATTTTGGAATTAAATTTGCTCCAGTTCTTAAAACACACTGTGGAATCCCAACGTTCAAAATGAAGAATTTTCCGAAAAATCGGATGATCTTAAATATTAAGACAATGGGCCTTTGAACAGTTTAATTCTGCCTCTATGTGCCGATTTAAGTGTGGCTGCCCCCTTTTTTTGCCTCAAAATGTTAATGAAAGGCCCCTTTCATTATTTTTTTAAAAAAAGTTTAAATTTATCGAGTAACTGTAGTAAAGTCGAATGTCGCCTCTCGTTTTGTTCAGAGCAGGGAATATTTCTCATTAACTCTTTCACGCTCAATTCAGATTTGCAGGTAATTTAGGGTCATGTCGATAGCAACTAAAAGTTTTTCTTCATTTCCGCGAACTCACACCCCTCTCCCCCCCCCCCCCGCCCCCGCCTTCAGAACCTTATATGTTTGAAATTTTAAAAAAAACAATTTTGGAACTCATTTTAAGACCATTGTGTTGTTTATGATCTTTTTCTTAGGACTTCTACATCAGGAGAAAAACAAAGAGCCCAATTGGTTTTAAGGGGACTTAGGGTTTCTGCAAGGGCACTGCAGTCTCCCAGTGTTGCTCCTGCATTGATCGATCTCTCACAGGCTGACGACAACAACAACAACAACATCACCACCACCACCACCAATGATGATGGAACCAAAGAAAATCTCCGCTGTGATTCTGATGGAATAAAATTGGGTGTTGCAGAACCTTCGCTCCCACAACGCACGCTCAGAAGAATTATCATTGTGGAAAGGAAAGACGATTCTACAAAAATCTGTTCTTAAAAAAAAAGACTTGAAAATCTGCGACTGGGTCCAATATGAGATGGCGTGCATCACTCGTTTCTACTGCGGCAAGCCAATAGTTTTAGTGTTCAGCAATGGATTCAATAACCTGGCTCACACAGAAGTGAAATGAATTCAGAGGAACATTGACAATGTTTGCTGAGTGAATATCTGCTTCAAATAAATGTTCTGAGGGAGAAGCAGGACTAAGTATTAGGTACAACAGAAAATATGTTTTATTTTTGTGGTAAAGAGTATGTGAAGTATTTGAGGGTTTTTTTATATAAATGTCTATTACTGTGATTTTGTTTTGGAAAAAAATGTAATGTGACTCCACCAGGGATTTCTGCTTTTTTTTCTTGTTTTTTTTACTTATTTAATTATAGTTAACTATTTGAGGACTGCAGTAGCACTTTTACCGTGTCCTGAAATAGTGCAGGTTTTTCAAATCCCTCCATTTATTTCAGAGCCTACAAATCGAAAGGTGACTGATTGACTGGTTGTTTGTGTGTGTCTGTGTATGTTTGTGATGGGGGCTGGTGGGGAGAGATTTACTTTTATGTAGCGTTTTATAGCATCCAGAATTTGGCAAATTGTTGAATTCAGTTTTAATTAATTTAGTTAATCCATACGTTAATTATTTGCATGCTGTTTCCCTAATAGCCTTTAATATAGAGTCCTGCAGCATATTGTCCTGCAGAACAAGCGAAAGGGCCTGGGTTTGATTTCCGGGCCGGGTGAAACCTTGGACAAGTTTCCTTACTCCAACACAGTTGTTAGTCAATTAGCGGATCACTTTCCGAGGGTAATAATCCCTCCAAAAAAAAACTGGGACGTTCAATTCATGACTGTTTGTGGGACACTGATGTGTACAATTGGCTGCTCCATTTTGCCCACTGAATACACAGTTAATTCACTTTACAGTATATTCTGTGAAGCGCTTTGAGATGTCTCAACGACATGATAAGGCGCTATATCAAATGCAAGGATTATTATTATTGTTATTAATTTGGAACTTTTTTTCTGTCATTTTGATTTTAAAAAAAGGATTTTACACAAAAAGAACTTCAAAATTGAGGCTGCAGACAGGAATTCTTAACTTGTGGACACTCTCAAATGCTATATAGAGTAATTCTAGACCCAGGTGGTATTTTATTCACCCCTTTGGTTCCAGATGTTTAATATTATTAGATTTGTCACCACATCATTGTAAAGTTGTGATTGGTAAAAAAAAATATTTCTCTGAAAATCAAATATTATGAGGTCCTCATAAAAGTACATGAGAAAAATAGAGTAGTTTTTTTATATATTTTTTCAATGAGTGTGTTGTTAAGTTGCAGACTGTAGAGCAGTGAATGCGTTCTCGGACTTTGAAGCACAAAGGTCTTTTTCATCTGCTCAAGTCCAGAAAGGACTATTTTGGTGAAATTAAATGACTGATAATTTTAAAAGAGAAGGATAGTGATTTAGTGTAATTTTAGACACGTTTATGGCAGCCACTCAGAAAGGAAAATAGTTTCACTACATTTGATACCAGCCTCACCCTGTGAAAATATATTTTTTAATAATATTTTGTTTTTTTAAAAACAAAAAGTAAATATCGTTAATTATTGGGTTCCGGCAGCTTTTTTTCCCTAATTCTTACCTTTTTTCCCCTCAAATAAAATTAATCTATTCCCGATCATTGCTTTTGGCTAATAACAAGCTCTGGTAGGTTTATTAGGAAGAGTGTTACAGAGAAGATAGGCAGTAAAGAAAGTTTCCTAAAACTTTCTCAAGTTTCCTAAAACTTTCTCAAGTAGTGAAGGAACTCCTAAAAGTCACGAAAACCTCTGCCCAGAGGTTGTGCCAAGGAAGGCACAGTAGAATATAAAACACACCAACACTTAACATTTGGGTTTGAAAAAAAATCTAATTGCACACTGTACAACCACTCACTCGGCTGCCTTAACAATGCAGACTGTAAATAGATTTGTAAGCCAGCCTTAACTGATGACTTTAAAGCACAACACATCCGCAGCTGATAACAGCTCAACAACACAGAGGTATGAAACCTAACACGGTTTGGATTCCGCATTAAATCGGAGTTTGCCAAAGGGGAAAAAAAAATTAAATAGAAATGGAGTCGGGATTTTTTTTAATGTTGAATATATTCTTTCTAAGATGTTACATATATTGTTCATAAATGGAGATGCTTATTCACGTTGCAGGTGATGCCAAAGCCATGTGTCTGGGTGGGTGGGTAAAAAAAAACTGTGTGACAGATTGCTCTCACCACATTGTGGTGAGGTATTATTTATCAGCTGTGAATTTTTACCTCATTTTACCTTTCTGTTTTTTTAAAAAAAGAAAACTATAGTGAATCGCAAGAAAACAGAACAAAACTTGTGGTTGATATTAATAAAAAGGGAATAACTGCTGAAAAGAACTGCTTTGGTTACAATTCACAGTGTTTTGTCAG